>NC_044062.1:20101151-20266151 GCF_902167405.1 Gadus morhua | reverse complement strand
TAATTGCCCTAAATGACTGAAGCTATTGGTTTGTTATTTGGCCAGGTTTACTTTCAGCTACAATTGTTTTAAGAAAATTGAAGACACTAGACCAAAAGTGTCTTCATGCTCTGAATCATTCATTAACAATCCTTCCCACAATGTCAAACATAACGGTCAGAGTAACAAACAATTAAAAGAACAACAAGAACATTATTTCACAACTATTTGCATGGGCTGTAAGCATAACATTGTTTGACGCAAATGTGGATGTTAATGGATGTTTCAGAATGTTGGTCATGTTAAGCTAATTAAGATTGAAGGACTTCATTTATAGATCAAGTCAATCCTGCTCGCGGGTAGCCCTGCCCAGCCGCGGGCTACGGAAACGCCAATATAACCGAACAGTAGCGCACCGCTCGGTGGAAACGAGGCATACAACTGAGCGGGTTTGTTGGTTCTCGGAGAATAGACTTGAGGGGGTAACCCCTCCCTCCAGGCTGCTCCACAGCCAGCGCTCCTGCTTATTGGTTCATAGCGCAGCCATGCGCTATAGAGTGGCGAAGTCACGCCCCTAGCGGTAGCACCCATGGGACCTATGAGATTGAAAAATATGAATGGGTTTCAATGGAGAGATAGTAATTATTTTTGGTCCCAGTTTTATATGCCCTGGATTACACATATGTTGTTTGTGGATTTAAATGATAATTTTTCATGTCAAGAGTTTGACCGTTTATTGTGCAATTGGTCAGTTAAAGGTTGTAGAGAAAACACAATGAGAAAGACTACATGTCTCGTATGTGCCGTCACGCTCCCTGAGACTGGCGTGGACAAGACCGACAATCTCCCCATTGGCATAACTGAAACTCTCCACATGCCCCGATTTATAATGGTTTTCACCTCTTTCGATGCTTTTATCCTCCCCTTGGGAAAAAACTAACATAATCAAACTTCTTTACGAAAATGTTTAGTTTTCTTTGCATTAAAAAATTATCATTTAAATCCACAAACAACATATATGTAATCCGGAGCATATAAATACTGGGACCAGAAAATAATTACTTTCCCTCCATTGAAACCCATTCATATTTTTCGAATTCATAGGTCCCATGGGTTCTACCGGAAGGGGCGTGACTTTGCCACTCTATGAACAGACGTAGGCGGGATCAAGATCCCTTAGCTAGTCACACCCACTCAGAGGAGTACTTTCGGGGAAATTAATGGGAGTCAATGGAGGCTGAGGGAGGAACGTCCTCCCTGAAGTAATTGTCAATAGGCGATGCTAATGTCCCTTTACCGAGGAAAACGAACATTACAGATACAAAAGGTGTTAAAGTAGTCATATTTAAGGGCATTAATTCATTAGTAGTCTGGGCAATCTACATTTTTTATTCTCAACAATGTTAAGGAGGATCTTCCTCCCTCTCCTCACTGGAGAAGCCTCCACCTTCTGGCTAGGTTTCCTCATCTAGCCCGTTCTGACTAATTTCACTCTCACTCCATAGAGTACAAGAGCGCACTTAAATTGATTTCACGTCCTTCGCTTTAATCTTGTTTTCCCAGTTTTACCTGGCCAAACGCACAAGGCACAGGGACATTTAGTTATGATTGGGACCCTCAAACTCCGCACAAATGTAATAGTAGTACTGGGGTACTGGTGGTACCAGTACCCCATCCACATTCATACACTTTCATCATCAGGATTGGTTGAAGGATCCGAAACAAGAAGGAACCAGCTGCTTGTGTGTATGTCGAGGAAAGGCATCTAACCAACTAGTGCTTTGAATGACTACAGGTTAAAACGTCGCTGAATAAAGGCAGCCTATTGACCATTTTCAAATATATATATTTTTTATTAAAAACATCTGCATAGTTCTTTTGAAATGTTCTGTGAACTGTATGAGCCGTGTGTTGCACATCATAATTAAAATTCATACAAATAAAGATTTCTCTCAGAACAAAGCTATAGAAAACCTGGTTCTAATAATGATGGCCTGAGGACTGTGAATGAGAGCTTAGGACAGGCCATGGGGCTATTGTGCTTTGTGTCCCTGCATACACATTCTCTCGTGACCGCACTCCACTCGGCCTTACTCCATTGTCCAAACATCAATCCACGGTTTGTCTTGAACTTCCTGTCCGTTATCGACTTAACCCATGAACTTCCTAAACACGCTCAAATATCTAATATATAACAGGTCACCTCCAGTCCAAAGACAAATGAGAGAGAAACACTTCTATCGCCATTGAGCACAACATTATTTCCTAAATATTGTAGGACATAAAAAGTTTAACCAGAATGTCCCATTCAAACCTGATACATGCCTACAGCAAGCATTGCTATATCAATTGAGTTAAAAATTGACACATTTTAAAGGAAATATTGATTAACGAATATATGAAAATAAGCAAAGCATGTCATTCAATACATATTCTGTAGTGCTATCTAGTATTCCATTATTGTGACCACGTATGTCTTTGTAAAACAGTTGATTCAGTGTTGAGTGGATACTGAAACATCCTCTCATCTTTTCTTCTCCCCCCTTTTTCCTGTTTCTCCCTCTAGGAATCAGGTTACCGTTGTGTTGCCTCTTAGCCGCGCCCAACCCTGCCCACACAGCCTCCAGTGCACTCCATCTCTCTGCCACTCGCTTTCTGCTCATTTAATAATGCTCTCCCACGCCCTCTCTCATCACAATCATACTATATCTCAATCCAGATCCAACATGATTAAAATCCTGATTAAGCGGATTATTTCAACAGCGTCATTCTAAACATATCATTCTGCACGGTTGGGATGAGCACATGAACATACAATTAAACCTTCCGCTCTTCTCTAAGCAAACACAGAGGATTCTGGGAGATGTTGGGAGTAGTGGGGGAACCAGGGGAAGGAAGCAGAACCACATTTCAACAAGCCCGCTGCTCTTAAACTACTAATTAGCAAGGGGTGGACGATAAAAAACATGGCTAGATAGGCATACTGAGTTGCATGGAAGAGTGCTGTGGAAGAAACTAAAAATTGTAAGCCACGCTATTACCTTCCATCTTTTGGTCAGATTGTACAACTCACAGTCGCAAGGAGCTTTTTACAAGAGCTCTCGCTGCACAAGGGCTCTGTTAGAGGTGCAGGCCCACGACATGCATCAAGTGGGGTTCATATGTAAAGCCTGATTATCAATGCCCCTCACCGGGCTCCACAAGCGCAACTCCTACAACGCCCCATAAACGTCCCGAAAGGGCAATGAAAAACATCCCAAGTAAACATTAAAAAGAAAGAAGCCTTATGATAGGAACCAGGACATAGGCCATTAATGTTAATAATTATCTAATGGCAAAATAACTTTTCCTGTACAAATATCCGGCTAATTGACATACATCTCTTTTCCCCACCATAGCCTCCTGACAGGCGTGGTAAAGTTGATTATAACAAGTATCCACAACTCTTCCTGTCTTGCAATACGCACTGGATTGTCCCTGCAGTAGAATTAGAGGATCAGAGGTAAAGCCTCAATATCTCAAACAAATGTCCTTGACTTCTGCCTTATAATCTGGTAATAGCACCAGGCCTCAGCAGTGGATGCATTGTATCATACACAGAAAACAAAAAATTTCATGCAATATTTGCTGAATCAAATCACAGGTTATGTGTCATCCTGAATGTCCAGAGGGATTCAACAGTAGTTTCAACAATGCCCTTAAGCTACCAATGAAGTTACCATAGAATGGCAGCACTACCTACATTGAGTGGTAGGGACGTTTATCTAGTAAAATACTAAGTCAACACAAGCTAATCAGCAATAGCAATTCCAGTAACTGGTTCTTTATCAAACGTGGCTTTGTCCCCAAGTTTTCACTGTTTCAGTCACTCAGTATATGTTGTGATGGTTGCGGTGAAGTCTGAAAATGAATATGTCAGAGGAAGTCAGCCTGGTCATATAAACATTTGATACAAAAAAATATAAATAAATATGTAAGGGCTGAGGACAAAATTAGACATTGGAAATAAGTAAATAGTGTCAATGTCTATTTGATCTGAGTGTTTTGTTCCTGATAGAAGGTCACTTCAGGGGAAGTAGCGACTCTCTAACAGGGTTTTTATACTTGTAGCTATTGCTGCAATACAAGTTAAAGGATTTAACAAATACCCGTGACGGCCTACTTTATTCACATCTACAGCTCCATTGCGCCTCGATGTGTGTTATTGCGTCGGCATGTGCGATATACTAGGATAATGGGGCAATGTTGAGCATATGTGTTGAAAGAGGGTCTTTATGCTAGATGTGTGTGCGTGTACATTTTTATGTGTGTGAGAGATCTTACCTCTGATTGAGAGACCGGGTCTCCTGAGCTTGTCTTGTTGAGGTGTGCAGTTTGCACCTCTCTTACCCCATGCTGAGCTCCACCCCCATTGGGGAAAGCAGCCAATGAGAATCAAAGAAGGGCATCAGGGCTGGGGAATGACAGAATAGATCCTAGAGGGAGGGAGAGAAGGAGAGAGGGAAAAGGGAGAGAGGACAAAGGGGAAAGAGGCATGAGCAAATGAGTAAATGAGGTTAACGGACGCTAGCCAATAACTCAAATTACGAAGTATAATATATTAAAACATGAAATATTCAGTCTTTTCTGTTTGAGGTAGTAGTTGAAAACAATCCCCACACTGGGTGGACAACTGAGACTGAAACACTTTTTAGTTTTAACTAGTGCTGTCAGTTAAACGCGTTATTAACAGCATTATACAAACGTTAACTAATTTTTTTATCGCACAATTAACGCAATTATTATTTTATTTTTTCTTTGGCTCAAAACAAAGAAGCAGTAGCCTGACTGCTATGTTCAAGGCAGTATGTTTGTATGTTCATCATTTAATTACACTATAGGCTTTTTTTTTTGTATCGTCCTGTTTTGATCAGTTTATGCCAATGTTGTTATCAATAAAAAAACATTTGCTCAAGGCAAACCGATGCACTTCTCCATGTTGATAAGAGCATTACAATGAGAAAAAATAATGGGACAAAGAAATCAAGGGATATTTAGAATAGAAAAAAAATTGAAGTTAACTATGACATTAATGTGATTAATCGCGATTAAATATTTGAATCGCTTGACAGCACTAGTTTTAACATTTCAGTCAAAGACCTTCGTCAGACTTATCCGACTGAAAAGATCCATCTGATTTAGCTCTTACAATATCATATTCAGACACAACAGTTACTCACACAGATGTGGGAATCCTCAATTTTATATTCTTCCATACATTATAACATTTTAATATTCAACCTCCCTGCCAAAACCCATCCAGCCCTCTCATCTAGCTTTAGGTTTTTGTCAATGCCTCTCTTTTGTAGGCATTCAGGAGCCATGGGCCACAACCACCGCCAACCCAGGCAGGTGCCAGCAACACGGTTTGAAGATAGTAGCAGAACAATGCTGGATTTGCATATGCCGAACAATCACAGGACAAGCAGAAGGTGAAAGAATATGGGTGATGATAGTGTAGTGGCTAGGGTGTCTTACGAACCGAAGTATAGTACAACATCCGCAGCCTCCACTCCATGCTTCACACCTCCACCTTTAAGACATGTGTCTGTATTCAGCCAGCCCAAGCCTACTTTGAGATTTACATTTAGTTTGCTAAAACACAGTCCCCTCTGTATTCCTTGTATGCAATTTCGTTCTGCAAGTTCTGCATTTTTTGGTTTGAAGATTTATTTTTAGTCAAGAAAGGTGATTCATACATTGCACCATTAAGCCCTCATCGTTTCAGGGAAACAAAGATGATTTAATTTTTTAAACGATCAAAACCACTGATCGTTTAAAAGTCCATAGATAATTTGTATGAAAACTGTTTGAAGCTATGGTCCTGAAGAAGAACAATTTAGAAGGTTTTCCAACATTGTCACCATTCAGCTAAATCTATCCTGACGGACATTAAGGGTCCAAGAGGCAAACATTTTCAGCATGCAAAATAAGGCATGTCCACCAGTTTTCCAGATGATGAAGTTTACACACATGTAAAAAACTATTTACACCATTGGCGATGCAAATATGTGGCATATTCTTTATAATAATGGTGCCGGTGAAAAGATGGATGGAATACTCAACCTACAGCCTAGTGAAGACGAACTAATGCTCCGACCTTTCTGCCTATTATTTATTTGGCAAAAAAGAAATGTTTATTGGTTGAATTACCTCTAGCGGGCAGAATGTTTAATAAAGGCATGGCAATGCATAAGCCTGTGTAGTGTAATGGTAAATATTAATAATAGGCTACATTTAGCATTAAAAAAATGCATTTAAAAATAAGGATTGAAATTCAAATGGGATTTTAGAAGAAGATTGACAGTTGCTTTCACAGTACTGCTGTGACTGACAGCAAAGTTGGATTCCACTATCCCAGAAAACTGTCCCGATCAGAGAAAAAAGCCAGGAGAGGTCCAAGGTCATATGGTCACAAAGACAGGTGAACCAGTTGACTGAGACCATTCCTCTCAGGAATGGTCGTAGGCTGTGGCATTTTAATCAAAAAGATAGGACTTGCTTTAGTGCTAGAGTTTTAGCGAGAATTGAAGTGTGATCCTTGTCAACCGTAACGCAGTTTACGGTCCCTATGAGTTCTGCACTCAGATGAACAGTCCCCGGAGCGAGCAGAAAAGGTACAGGAGAAGAATAACAACGAGAAGGACAATACGTACAGAGCAATGTCCAAAACATGGAACAGAGGCAGACTTCCCTCAATCTAAAATCTAGTTCTCTAAAATCTCTCTCTCTTGTCTCTAAACCATGGAACTGAAAGTTCCACACTATCTCACGCAAATATCGTCATTTGGAGCACAACTTTCCTAGCGTTCCGTCTCGGGATGAGGAACAAGGTTCGTAGGACTCAAAGCATGAGTGGCTCTGAAAGCCACTGATGTCCACCAAGCAATCCTACTGGATATTATAGTTTAGCTTTTAGAATTATGAAAATAACAGACATTTATTTAACAAAAATAATCACTTTATATGGGAAAAAAAGGATTAGCTTTATAAATAAAATCGTGTTTTAAACAATTCACCACTGGCTGATTGATGCATGTAGATGTTTCTAAATATACTATCTGAATAATCGCACAGAAAACCTAACGATTATCCTAGTTTGAACTTATGTAGAGACAATTTAACATACAAATTACAACTCTTAAAATCATACCTATAGCACATTTTATTCCCCAACAACCCTAAATACATCTAATCTGGAGACCCCGATATGAAAGGCTATTAATTTCCCTGCTCTGAGCTCCACATGCGCAGTAATTTTTTTTAATGAATGATCATATTGGCCATGACAATTTCATGGTATATTTATTTTCTGTAAAATTGTATACATTTCTCAATGCAGCTGCACTGCTAATGAATCTTTAATGAGCAATGGAACACAAACATCATTACAACTGATGTTTGTGAGCATTAAATGAATGCCAGCTGCTCAGAATTATCAAGTCAATTTTAACAAGGGACATCCCTTTGCACCAATTTCATATGAAATTACATTTTGTTTGATTTGCATTAGTAATGTAAATAGTGATTGTTGAATAACATTAAATTATCTATGAGATGGAAATTCCTCCCAGGGATTCAAACTAGCCAGAGGTACGCTAAATGACAGACAAATCTGATGTTTGTGAATCAGAATGAAGGAGGACTGCCTAGTACTGCTTGTATTCCAGTAAAAAACCACGTCGCTCTCTGACGTGAAGAGGTGATTTGTCTCAGAGAAAGAGAACATGAAATTTCATTCTGTTGTAAATTATTAGGGCTGTCCCCGACTCGGAATTTCGCCGAATCAGATCTGCTTTTTCAGTCCAGAGATTCGACTATTCAGCGGCCATGCAATAAATTTGATTTCCTGTATTCTGGTGCATTTTGGGGATGGCCTAAAGTCAAAGTCAAAGTCAAAGTGTGTTTATTGTTGCATGTACCAAATTGCTTCAGCACAGCAAAATTCTTACGACTTGGCAAGCATCATTCATCTACGCAGTAGACATCATACATATAACAAAAATAACATAAAACTCTATAACATTATGACAATAAAACATATAAAATGAAAGTGAAGTGAATTGTATGAGTGGGGGAGCAGGGAGTAGGTGGAGGTGGCAACTGTTCAGAGGTTCAGTGTTTCTGATTCAGAAGCCTTACAGCCAGGGGGAAAAAGCTATTTGTGAGTCTGGTAGTCCGTGTTCGGATGCTCCGGTAGCGTCTACCAGACGGCAGCAATGAGAACAGTCCATAGCCTGGGTGGCTGTTGTCCTTTAGAATCTTTTTTGCTTTCCTCAGGCATCTACTGTTGTAGATGCCTTGCACGGAGGGGAGATGGCTGCCGGTGATACGCTCCGCTGTCTTCACCACCCTCTGCAGGGCCTTGCGGTCGGCAGCGGAGCAGCTACCATACCAGGCAGTGATGCAGCCTGAGAGGATGCTCTCAATGGTGCATCTGTAAAAGTTTGTTAAAGTTTTTGAAGACATGCCAAACTTCTTGAGTCTCCTCAAGAAGTATAGCCGCTTCTGTGCAGTTTTGACTGCTGAGCCTGCCTGCATGGACCAGGTTAGGTCATCCTTGATACCTATTAACCTACTATTCATTCAGATTTATAGCCTACATCCTGACTTGCAGGGCTTGGACAAGCTCACACATATACAGACCTACTTTATGGCCATTCAACCAGCCATTGCTATTTTACCCATTGTTGTTATTCTGATATTGAGACAAATCATGATCACTGTCCTATAGTGTCCATTATTTGTGATTCTCAATGTCTACTTCAAATGCAGTTAGAAATATGTGACAGTTGCTTCATTTTGTTTATATGCTACAGGCCGAAAGACTAAATTAATATGAAACTTACTTGCTCCTTTTAAGTATAACATTGCCTTGGGAGTCCAATTCCACCACTGAAAAGGGTGGAAAGTGCTTACAACTCTCTGCTAGTTAGCGATCTATCTCTTCTCTACATGTAGTTGTGTTGCGTGAATGCTGTTGAGGGAGGTAGCCTATTTGATTGATTCGCTGAATTGTCCTATCATGTGGTGTTCACAAAAAAGAAAAAACGATACCATTGGCCTGGGGCGCACACTGGTATGACCCGAGGGTGAATTTTCTTGCGCCAATGAAAAGCCGTCTCTGCTTGATAGACAGCAAAAAGTTAGAGAGCTTGCATTGACTTCAACGTGGCCGGCGCCCCTGCCTTGGAGGAGGGCTTTATTTCGAATGACCAATAACTAGCCTAGCCCCAATCATTGACGTTCAGACGCATTTAAATGGTGGCTGACAGTGACAAGTATAACACACAATTAAACGAGGATAAACGCTATGCATCTTTGTTGATTTATTTCGTATTGATAAAAGTTGAATAGTTGGCAGTTTAATTAGGCTCCTGCCCATAATGCGTCAGATAATGAACACGGGGCTCATGTATAGGCTAGTGGATAGTCCACTATATGAGCCCCGTGTTCACGATCTGATTGCATTTATTGAGCCCGAAAGAATACACAGTGCTGTGTCGCCACCACACTGACTGCGCTCCTAGAGAAAATGTAGCAATAATGTAAGGGGAGACAGCCGCTTCCCTCTGCGATATTCTGTATAGCAAACAAATTTACAATGAATCAATCGCCACAGTGACATGGACTCACCACTGGGATGCTGACGGCGTTTCCCGCCTAATTTTCTTTCCTTTGGCGGCCCACAGTCAAATTCTGGGTTCCTAAATTGGCCCTCAGCTGTCAAATCTTTGAGAAACCCTGGTCTAAATAAACCGTCCGTGCACCAACCGTTGTGGTTTAAATTTGTATCCATTTCAGCACACGTCCTGCCGCATCAGCCCTTCTAAAATATATAATTATTACTGCATTATTCTTGAAGAAAGTGGTCCAATCCTTGGACGCTTTTAACTCACTTTATTTGTTAAAGTAGGCATGTTTCGGTATGGTAACTATGAAGCTTAAGGGAGGGAATTGTATCCAACGCGTGGAGAGGAAAATATCGTGATCTACCTCAAGCCCCCGGGCTTAGGCCCGGTGGCTCACCGCCGTCTACCTAGTGATCTCTGTCCTCTCCACTTCGAATCACCCGCTACTGCCCGTCAAGTGGGCGTGGCCTATGTGAAGTGGGCCTGGCCAGGGTGACGTAATGGCTTCGGCTTCCTCACTTGTCTGAGGTGCTGCCTTCGGTGGATGGAGCAGCTATTGCAGCCTTCAGTAAGGTCCTGCTCCCCCTGTGGCTATGTATAGTATTTACGGCTTATATGTTTGGTCCTGCTCCCTAGTGGTTATGTGTGGGTAATACAGCTTGTGTGTTTGAATCTGCTTCCTAGAGGCTATGTGGAGGCAGCTTATGTTCTTAAAATACTAGGGCTGTAACGATACACAAACTCACGATTCGGTTTGTATCACGATTTTTGACCCACGGTTCGATACATCCCACGATTTTTTGAAATTCAAAAAGCATTTTATTTAAACAACACTTATATACCAATTAACTTAATGTAACATTTAATAACAAATAATTTGGAACCCTGAACAGATTTGAACGAAAGAATACTATTAAAGTATAGCTAAATGAATAAAGAAATAACGTGTGGGAGGATGGTTTAGTCAAATATCCTTATTAGCACTTCTTATTAGGCTATGTAGCTTAAATAATGACTTAATCAGGCCGTATAGAATGCAACATGTTTAATAGCCTAACTTTCAATAGATGGAGAAAAAACTGAATGTCATGAACGTCGCAATAACGAGGCGTTACGAGTAGCATGTGTGTGCGCCAGAATGGCAATGTGCGTATGCGTGTGTGAGTGACGTCAGCGAGTGAGTGGACGAGCGAGGAGAGCGAGCGGTAGCGCGTGTGTCTAGTGAAGAAGCGAACGAGTCCGGTAGAATAAAGTACCCATCCTGTCAATAATGGCCGCTTCATTCCGACCTATAAGCAGACAAACTGCCAGTCAAATCACACAAAACACTAGAGACAGGATCACACAGGCCCCCTCTGGATAAATGTCGTTCATATCGCATATGAGCACTTCGACGGCTATGGAGAAATGCGATCCTCCGTAGCCACGGAGGATTGCAGTCGCATACTTACGGCATCGATAGGAGGGGGCGCTGTCAGCAGACTATTATTTAGACAAATTATTAGCAAATTTCAATCGGACAATTTGACCGCAGAGTTAGAAAGGGCGTATCGCGCTTCTGCCTTCTCACACCGCGAGACAGGTTCGTGGCTTTGAGTATCGCGATTTTCGGTTTGATGCGCGTATCGTTACAGCCCTATAAAATACCTAACATTATAATCCATATAAATATTATTCCTGTGCCTTTCAATGTTTTCGATTTTTAGTTTTATTAATGCACACCACTCACTGACGAATAAAATAAAGGAAGTCGGGGGAAACCCCCGCAGTCTACTCAGATTCTCTGAGTCGACTGCGGGGTTTCCCGACTGATGATTCCAATCATCGACTTTCAGGGGACAGCCCTATAAATTATACAACAGTTAGTTCCGAACAAGTAATTTGATTAGACAAGAGGCATTCCATGAGTACTGATAGAGTTTAACAGCACTGAGACATTTACCTATACATGCATCACTCCGCTTTACAGGTGTTCTAATAACCGTTAATGTCATTAACGGTCTTTATGTAGCTTTGATTGCAACAAACTTTGCATCGCAAAGATGGACATGTTTCCAGACATAACCCATGAGTCGATATCACTTAAACATATGAATGGTACGAAAAGTAGCAAGCTAGTGTGTTAATGTGTTGCTTGGAAACAGTTCAGATCAAGTCCAGTTTAAGGATCTATTTTTGTTGGCCAAGCCAAATAAATCATGAAATAAACAAACCAATCATAATCTTTTGTTGCTTAAAAGTTAACTAATAATTGGCGCTTGTAGAACTGTTGTATAAAAGCAATATCACACTTGTGCTGTTCTATATCAACACGGCTGTGATTATATTCGGCACTCGGCCTACTGGATCATAGCCGTGCTCATATTCAATACAACAGCACTCCCTCTCGTGTGATATTGCTGGACATTAACTGAACTGATTGTTCAGGGAGGGGGTTTACCTCAAATCAGTGGGAGAGGTTAATCATTCATGTGCCGGGGACGCTGTGTGACACCTCCGGTAAACAGATAGGTAATCTTGTACGTTTACCCTCTACCTAAACACACACACACACACACACACACACACACACACACACACACACACACACACACACACACACACACACACACACACACACACACACACACACACACACACACACACACACACACACACACACAGTTCTGTTTAACAGTAACATGCGAAACAAAAGGGGAAGCCTCTACTGTGCTACAGAGCACATCATTTAGGAAATGATGGGCACCACATTAAGGAAGTACAGCCCTTTCTATAGATAGACTAATTTTACCTGCCAAGAAGTGTTTATAATGCAACAGGACCGTGTAAACCAGGCTTATGTGGCTCATTAGTCATGGGCAGTGGGCCTAGCTCTGCAGTTCATCTGTTCTGTGTGTCTTGTAACACAGACATGTATCATTTCCACTTCGCTCAATGAACCCAGAACAAATCTGAATACCAAATATGAAGACATATGAATGTTATTATGTATCAGTGCGATGCAGGTGTTACAATTCAAAGTGTGAATAACACCCATGGGGACAGGATAGGGCAACAATTTGAACGCTTTTTCTTCTGATGAGGCCTCTATTATCAGTCAGCTAGTCAATCTTGACCCCAAAATGAACCCAGATACACCAAGGACAGAAATAGATAGGGAGCCATAGTTGACCTACAGGACAAAGACAGGTTAAGAGGGGTGAATTTCATATAGTGTCTGGAACACTTTTGTTAAAAATGATAATGGCAAGCACTGTTTAAACAACAAGGTTGAGTCAACTCTTTCTCTGGAAGGGATGACTTATGTTGCACAAGTTTAGGCAGAGGTTGTGACATAATGGACAAAAAAGGTTTGGAAATAAGTTTGAAGCCGTGCCACCATTTGAACTGCATGCATTTGCCAACCAAGGCAACAGTACCATGCGAGATTTCCCCACTGATCAGACCATTTTTGGACCACATTGGGGATTAAAATCCACCTTGTTAAAAATCGAACGAACAGCAAGATAATGCAGAATGATAATCGACAGTAATAACCTTTCAATTAAAGCCTTAGTGAAAAAGGAAAGAGTCAGTCAATTCAAACACACAATTTGGATGCTTCTTTGCGTTCAGATGCAACCTGGTATGTTACATTTAAAGACAGCCTGATTGAGGGACTGAAATAGAGGCTAAAGTGCATGGTGTGTGATACAGGAAAGCACTTGAGGTGATTTGGTACCTGGATACCAAATATCTAAAGTACACACCACTATTCACACCAAGCCACTGAGATAATTGAACATATACAATCATGCCCGTGTGTGCAATAGCATATGCCCATAATAACCATTTAAGAGTTTAATGTCCCCTTAACATATCCCAAATGGGTAAAAGCTGTGGCCATTGACCCAAAACAACTGCTAAACTGGAAACATAGATCACTGATACACAGTGTTAAATACAGTAATCAAACATGTACATCACTGGTAAATTTCCAGAGAGATATGCCACTCAAATGAATAGAATACCACGCCCAGGGCATTATAAACATTGTTGTTAGTATTAAAATATTAAAATGGTGATGGTTGGGAAGTGTGGAGGAGACAGTTGGTTTGAACACTGGCATTCTCTTTTGGAATGAAACTCGGGTTCTTTTAAAAATGTTTGTGCTGATCTCTGGCTGACTATTCCGGTCCACCATGTCAATAATGGAATGGAAATAATGGTAATGGACAAGAACATGTCACTTTGAACTACTCAAGATCTCACACACACACACGCACACACACACACACACACACACACACTCTTGAATGTGCTTTTATAGTCCGATTCCATGAAAGTGAGAAAACAGAGGAACCTGACTATGTTTGAGGAATAATGAAAGTAAAGTACATGGAAATGAATCACTCAAGGGTGTTGTTTCCGGTGGCTCTTGAATAGGGCATTATTTCTAAAAGCAAGTTGGTCTTTATCTCTCCAAAAAGCATTGTGGTCTGTTTGATGGAAGTTACTTGAGTGCTGATGAATCATCATCATTGAGTGATGGTGAATCATCATCATCATCCTACCAATTCATAAAAGCTAGCATGTATAGTTTCAAAAGTGATCGTACTACATTGAGAACAAACATCAGAATTGTAACTGGTAAATGGTTTTGCCAATTACCAATCACCTATTGAGTACAGTACATCATATCCTAATGAGTGATTTACTGAGTGAGTGTGCATTACGTTTTGTTTTATAGATCCAAAAAGGAACTATAAAAAACTAACTAAATTAATTACCTAAAAACGAACTGAATTAAGCCTTCAAAACATGGTAATAATTCAGGGCTGCATAGTACCGTTGTGTGTTATTTAAAATGAACAATGAATCAAGACACACGCAATGTTGGCTTATTCTCTCCTCCAGAATAGTGCCTTACAGGAGCGGATTAGACCCTGCCCAGTCTTTTTGATACAAGGCCACAGCTCAGCCCAAAGACATGTTATGGCAGGCTTGACATGGCAGCTCAGGTTATTGTGAGGGTGGAATTAGCCAACCGTTTTGATGGAGAACACAGGGCCTCCATGGCATGACAAAACACAAGAGACATCTGCTCGAAAACAGGGGTCAACCGCAGTCAGACTTTAGTCTACAAGATGAAGGGACGGAAACAGGATGTTACTGCAGTATAGTAATAGAGTAAGGAGACACAGGCATAATGTGTGTTCACTGTTTAGGCACTAGGCAGCAGATTCACAGACCCGCATGCAAGACTCAAAATGAATCTCACACACACACACACACACACACACACACACACACACACACACACACACACACACACACACACACACACACACACACACACACACACACACACACACACACACACACACACACACACACACACTTTCACTTGGGTCATGTCATGTGTTTGCAAAATGCAGACATGTACACATGCTTGTAGCAACTACGAAAGCAGCAATTACCTTGATTCACTATTAACTGCACTACTTAACCATCACGGTTTGGTAACCGATTGTTACCAAACCGATTGTACAACATCCTTTCACCAAAATATCCCATTTAGAGTATTTAATTATACTGGAGTTATACTTTTTAATCATAGTGTAAAATAGAATAGCGAATTGTTGTTCACGGCTGAGGGGGATTAGGGGGGGACGTTAATCACTCTTTTATAGGAAGTTGGTAGCTAAAACAAAACTTTGGCGAAACAACTGCACACCTTCCTGTTGTAAAACGCAACCATCCTGCAGTGCAAGTACACTTTTGCTTTTAACGCCGAGGTAGACTTCCAGCCCCATACCATGATGGGACCTTATCATTAATCATTGTATCCCTCGTGGTTAACAATTCTGCTTTAACAAGATTAAAATGAAACAAGTAAGCAAGGGTTAGTTGTTATAATATATTCGGGGAAAGCCAATCAAAACAGTGACAAAATGTGCAATGCTAAACCAATTAAATCGTTGATACAGCCAAACATATGCAGTTCTGTCATGGTAGTGAAGAATGGCAAGTGACAAGTTGTTAGGGTAAGCTAAACAATAGGAACCATGGCTCCAAGTCTTGGCAAGGGGGAGACGTTTGGCTGCATGTTCTCCTTGTGAACGATGTCCCTTTCTTAACACTATGAATTTTGTCTCATTTTTTGCACTTATAAGGATAAGTACAAACTCTTCCAAATGTTTTTTTTATACTGGTTACAGGTTACTTTGATCCAAGTATTACAGCTAGATACATTTTATGACAATAATGTAATTTTGTAATTAGATGTAACTATGCAGCTAAGCATATATTATGCCCTTGCAATAAGTTTGAACACACCTCCAAGATGCTTTAAAGAGTTGTGCTTTGTCAGGTAGAGGGTCCTGCAAAAATATGGATTTGCTTTTCCTGGTGTTGTTAAAGTTGCAAATGTGTAAGATTGCGTTAGCCGGAGGGATTGACTTAATAACCACTTTATAAATCCTCCTTTGGTGGTTGAACCTCTAAATGATTTATCGAAGCACATCCACATAAACACCAACAGATTTACATCATGATCTGTGTGAAAGTTAGTAGCTCCTCCCCATACAGCTAATTGGTTCCATTGGCGCACATGTGATGTTTTTGTGGCTCTAAGCATAACTGCAGGGTGAGCGGTAAATTAGCCTAAATACTGTGTTCATCATCATTCATTATTAAAGCCACCAGTTAGCCTCATCACCCTTATTAGCTAATGTGTAGTAATAATACAAACCACTGCATGTTACTCTACAATCAGCTGTATTGATCTGACTGGAAACTTTATGTGATAAATGGAACAACAGGATATACAAGTGAACATCAATTCAGTCTGTCTCCATTAGACTTCTGACGTGTGCTGATTTTTTTCCCCCATACCAAAACAATAAAAGTAAATCGGTACATTATCAGATATTATATATATCAGCTGTTACATCATATGTCATGAGGCCATTTTATGCAAAAAAAAATATAGAAGACACGTAAAAAAAGAAAAAAGAAAAAAAAATCGATCTATATCATATCATCGATCTATTTGTGTGTAATTTCTTGAGTTTTTCTTTTCTTTTCTTTGCAATAGCTTAGCTGGCTTTAGGTAGTTAAATGAATCCTGAGGCTACGTAACAACAAACAGTGAATACAATTTACTGACCCTAACCCTAAACTGTGATACAAACCATTATTATTATTATTATTATTTTTTTTTTTCGTTTTGCTATAGGCCTATTTATACAAATCCAATCCACATGGGTTCTTGGAGTTGAATCCATTTTTGTATACGACAGACTACTAATGTTTCCGGCACTGACACACAGTCCTGATTCTAAATATAGGAGAACGTTTTATCTTTTCCAGTTTTGTGCTATTGTTGTTTCTCCACGTACAACCTGGCCAATATCAGAGCTTCACATACAAACTGACCGTTGTTGTAAATTCACATACAAACAGACTAAACAGCAATGAAAATATCTCCAGGAGAAACTCAATTCATCGAACTTACACTAGTATGCATCAATTCCTACACAGATACTTACACACACTTTTGCAACTGCAGAACTTGACATTAAAGTTGCAATACAAAAGGATACAATCTGCCAATAATGTCAAACCAACACTGCGGTCGTTTGGATTCAAGGTCTTCCCATGAACTTCCCACTTCTGTTCGTTTCATAATTTCAAGTGGACATCACAGGAGGTTGTATTAACAGCATGATGATGGGCAACACAGCCTCATTTCTTTTGTACCACTATAAAAAGAAAAATAATTTCGAAGATGTCCTAAATAGGCCTAATATGTTATTTTCCACATTCTCCACACCTGCGGTTACCGGTTTAAACTCCGGCTCTGCCCGCGTTGTACTCACTGGAGAAAGTTTGGTCTTATCACCAAAAGGCCTTATCAAAATAGTCTGCTCCGACGTCTTACTTCCACCCACTGACTACAGCCACAACCGCCCTACTCAGTGGATGGCTTTGAGAACCAGGTTTTGAGAAACCAGGCTATTAGAACCAGGCTATGAGAACCAGGCAGTGACCGCGAAATATTCTATAACACTATAGATCTAATTGCATTCATTCAATTAAATGTCAATTCATTTTTAAAAAGTTTATTCCGAGTTCCGAGTGTTCTTGAACGCAGCATCGCTGTATCGTTCAGTCCATAACTTCAGTAACACCGACCATAACTTAATGTTATAGGTCTGTGTCGGAGAACACAGACCATTATCGTACGTGCTCACCAAGATATAACATGAAGTTATGGTAACCATAACTTTATGTTATATCTCGTTGAACACAGACAATAACTTTGTTATATCTCGTTGAATACAGACCATGACTTCATGATACATCTCGGTGAACACAGACCATAACTTCATGGAGCCAGGCGGTGAACACAGACCATAACTTCATGTTATATCTCGGTGAACACAGACCATAACTTCATTTATATCACGGTGAACACAGGCCATAACTTAATTTATACCTCGGTGAACGCAGGCCATAACTTCATGTTATATCTCGGTGGACACAGGGTCGGTTTCCTAGTAAGAACTTAATGGTTTACTTTTTCGTGTGTGTCTCAGCTCATTCTAATAATAATTTACAAAAATTAACCATTGAATGTCTACGCACAAATGTGAAACTTCATAAAAGTGATTTTACTACTTGAAGAAAAATCTAGCGTACTTCGATGTTGCCAGCAATACATACGGTTTAGTCATGAAGAACATACCTTTTGTGTCTTTTGTGAGCAGGTAGCCTGGATGCAACAAGCAGATATATTCCTGGATCTCATGCGTCTCAAGAAAACCCCGAAATCGACGTAGGACTCGGACTCGATCGCCACACTTAGTTTTCTTTTAGTCTTGTAAGGAGCGCAGAGGAAAGCCTTTCGGTCTCGACCTGGTGAATTAAGACATCATACAAAATGTGAAACTGGCGAGGTAAATGTAATGTTCATTATGTTGCCCAGCCATGATTCTCGTGTGTGAGCCTGGCTATGATTGAACAGTTGCTCCTCCTGAACGGTGACGCAGCTTTGTTATTCAGAGACAGAAAACAGGGCGGGGCACTGGCGCTCCGTCTTTACACTGCTCTCTCTCTCTCCAAAGCGAACAGGTGGGAGCCTGTTCGTACCTCGAAACCTAACTGAGACTGCGAACCCTTCCCACACACACACACACACACACACACACACACACACACACACACACACACACACACACACACACACACACACACACACACACACCCTTTTTCATGCAAAGAAAGTGCCACCCAATTTAGAGAGGTTTCACTGCTAAATAAAGTAACGACAAATGTATTATTTTTCAGATAGATCGTCTCTTCTTGCCAGAACACAATCTGGAACGCAATCCAAGATTCATGTGATGGGAACACGCAGCTCACACCTATATGAGCAATTAATGGCTTGACATGCATCCGATACAGCTGGCCCTGAACGCTGAGATCAGAATCAGTGTAGCGGATGAGCGCTCGCGCTCTGTTCATGCCTGGAGACAGCAGTACTCCAGGCATGAACAGAGGGCCGAGGAGGATCGGTTTGCATGTGTCTCTGCTGTTCCGCCTGTTGGGGCCTCGCTAGCGCCACCAGGCTTCGTCAGGCTGTGTGCGTGTGACAAAATGTAGAACACACAACTTGGCTCAGAAACCGCCTGCTATGCCACCTCTCTGATCGGGTCGGGGTGTCAGGTTCATTCACATCACGTGACTTATGGGTCAAAAAAGGCTGGTTTGGAAAATAATACTGGGAACTGCTGCGCAAACATACGAAAAGTATCTGGTATGCACCGAAAAGATCCACACATAATATCACCTGATAGGCCTGGCATTTAAAATGAGTAATGGAATTCAATCTACTATGGGTCTGCAAAGCAGGAGTGTGTAGGGTTTCTAGGTATGATTGAGGGCTTAATATCATCCCATTTAATTTGAACCTTTGAAGCTCTTTGAGGGGTTTTGTTCATACAAAACGTTTGCCAACTGGAAGTTGACCAGACCAGTGCAAAGTGCAGGACTAAAGTTATGACATGGCAGATAACATGAATCTCTTACGGCCCTGGCCTTGTCACGCTTTGCTAATGACCCAAGTCTTTGGAGGTCAAACCTTGCGACTGAAGCATTTCAGATCAACAATGTAGAGAAATCATTTATCTTGGGACTGCATTTTTAGAAGAACTGGAACCATATAAATCCTTTATTAAACAGGGCTGGTGCGTAGAACCAAGGAGGCTGTGGCCACCCAAAGATTGTATTACTGTCAAGATGTTCATACCAATACACACACACACACATTATCTGGTTGTAATGCATCCTTGAGAGAGAGAGAGAGAGAGAGAGAGAGAGAGAGAGAGAGAGAGAGAGAGAGAGAGAGAGAGAGAGAGAGAGAGAGAGAGAGAGAGAGAGAGAGAGAGAGAGAGAGAGAGAGAGAGAGAGAGAACTGTTAGTCAAGATGTTTTGGACCCCTGTCTTGTTGTATGTCCATTTACAGCCTTGTGTGTGCATGTTGCCTATTCTATGGTTGTGTTTGCAGAACTGTTTGTGTACAAAACAAACCTGTTGTTGAGTAAACATGTGCTAACAAAGGAAAATGTTAAAACCTGTTTTGCACTGAACATGCTCACCGAGATTATTTCCACCGCTACGATGACAGAGTAGACCTGCTAAATTCCTACCATGTGGTTCGTCAAGGAAAATGTGAAGAACCCACGGCCACACTTGCAGACATTTAGGGGTGTGATCAGTGAGGTATCCACCCCTCTGGAATCTTACTGGTCCATGTCTTCCCCTTACTGTTTCCTTTTGCTGGTACTGAAGGTAAACATACTTAAAGACATATCTGTGTTTCTGTTCAGCAAAACCGAAAACCCTTACATCCAAACATAAATAGAAGCTGTTCTCTGCCTTCCTCAAAAACATTACAAGACTTTCTGTGAAACAAGAATTAAGAGAAAAACCAAGGGCATGGTTTGCAGCTAAACCACAAACTGCAAAGTTCTTTGTAATTCTGTATGCACACGCATGAGCGCCACATGCATAAACACAATTTAAACTTTGAGCATATGCTGTACATTAAGTATAAATATTGTTATTTTTATTCTCGTGTCGTCGTTTCCTCTGTGTTGGACTTCTAATGAGATGACACTCAAAAAGTTCACAGTCATCCTATTATTATCCTTAACTTAGTAGGTTTATTTTGGTTTCCTCTCGGATAACAATGCTGGCTTTGTTGCTCCTTGAGCCAATGTTGGCGTCTGTGTCATCAGATCATGTGGTCTGTACTTCCATCTGTATACTGTACAGTACACTATGTGCTGCTGAACCCTCCTTATAGCAACACATTTAGATCACAAGATTAATTTAATATAGTGAGATATTCAATTAACCATGTCATTTCTGTATTTTAAGACAGATGAATATAGCATACAATAACAACCAAACCGATGTGGGTGATTAAGTCCATGGGGTCAGATCCCGTGGAGGACGGGGAGGTTGGAGAAGTTCAAGGAGACTCGTCTCCTCCAACTTCTGAAAAACATCAAGTTGTCCCCCCAATAAAAATCATTTTCAATTCATTTCATTTAATTTCAGTGGTCTGAAGTGTTGTACTAGTGGGAATTGATGCCCCCTCCATAAAATTTCCTTAAAAAAATTCCATGCACTGTGACATCCTCCATGTGGATTTCTCCATGTGCTATCACAGCATCAACAGCATCGCACACTGCATTATGTCAACACACTTTTGATCCAAAGCCAATATATATCTCCACGTTGGTCATTTTGGGTGGGTTCCAATATTTCTGAAATGATCGTACCCAATGACCTCTTCACCATTCATGTGTCCTGGAAATAAGCGAAATGGAAATTAAATGAGAAAGAGAGGGTGTCTGAAGCGTTCTGTTCATTGTGTGGAATCAGAATCTTCAATGAAAGGCCCATCACCAATGACCCCCACTTTTTTGCTAGCAATGATCCACTCAAAGTGGAAGAGCATCTGATGCTTGTATGTATGAGGCTATCTCACAAAGCCTTCGCATAGAATAGTTGATCATGTGCCACCCACGAAAAAAGGATCACTATATCTTGGTGATGATGAAAAATTTGAAGACACCAGGTTGTGAGAAACCGTAAGGGAGATGATGTACTTTCATGGAGTTGTCGATTCCATGCCACAAAACGAGACAATGGGTGAAATGTCATGCAGATCTTTATCAAGGTTACATATCATGAAAATTGTGGCATGCATAGGGATGGGGATCATTAATATTTATTGATATCGATACCATTTTCGGTACTCTTTGACGATCCGAGTCTTTATCAATGCCACTATCGATACTTTTCTATTAATTGGTGGAAATACGAAGCGTTTTTAGTGATAAGGAAAATATTTAGGAAATAAGTAGGCTAATTGCATTTTAAATTAAATATGGAATTATGAATAAATATTGTATAATATATCAGTAGTTTTAGCTATATAAACTAAAATGATTAGAGTACTATACAACTGTATTAGTAATACAGAAACATGAGTAATACAGTATTACTCATGTTTCTCACCAAAAACTAAATTTGCAGTTTCTTTATGTACATTTCAACGCATCATGATAACCTGTCCGTCCACACCAGAAGCGAATTGAGCGACCAAATCGCCGAAAGTCATTCACTTTCTATGGGCAAGAGCGATCAAAGCGACCAAAGCGACCAACGCTACCAGCGGCCAAAGTTGAGCGACCAGAGCGTCAAAAAGAAGTTGAAAACTTTTTAACTTTATGCAAATGACTATTATTCGCTTCAGCGACCAAACACTGACAGCCAATCGGAATGTAAACGCTCTTCGCTTGCGTGGATCCCAGGGAACATCGGCAGGCACTTTGGTTCCTACCTTTATTCACTCACTGAACAAAATGTCGGCTGAAGTATTAATCGCGGCTGTAACTGGGCACCCGGTGTTGTATGAACCCACCTTTTTTCAGTTCAGAGATCGAAACGCCATAGTGGTTTGGATATCAAGTGATGATAAGCGAGAGTATTTATAGGCTACATCTAGAACGTTCGTATATAAGCGGGAATCATTATAATTTGCTCTACATGCCACCACTCTAACCAACCAATCGCGTGTAGCATGCTTTAAACAAAACCAAAAAAGTTTTTGAAATCGTCACATAAACAAACTAATCGACAAGACGAGGGATAAATGACAAGGGATATATCTCTTGTCTTTTATCCCTCTATTCCCCACTATTCACGGAGCCTGAGGTGAATAATTTTTAATTAAATAGTCTAGATAGATAGATAGCCTAGTCAAGTCTTTATTAATACCAAACGACACAAATCGTCGGGAATCCATTTAGGTGGTTCCCACACAGGACAGTAGCCTACAAGACCACACAGAACAAGTCTGACTGGACATACACACAAAACATCACATTAAAACTAGACACGCGTTGATAGATAGATAGACAGAAAGGCCTAGATAGATAGATATGTTCCATTATTTGCCTTGCGGAGCCAACCAGTCCTGTGCATGTAGGCAAATTAGCCATGTGCGCCAATGTCTATTTGTTTTGAATGCGACGAATGAGTGCAGATCATGATTTGCAGATCCAGATCAGTGAAACATATTTCAACTACTACAGCACGCAGGGTTTTTTGTTCTCGGTTGTAATTAGCCTACATTTTAGGATTTTTTTTATATTGGGGGGAATCACTGTCCTACTTGTTGTCGAAGCACTTTATCGAACAAGCAAAACCGTCTCGGCAATATGGCCAAGGTGTATGGGAGAGTTCACTATTTGATATGGCTGTATGTAGGGCCTACTAAACGCATACGGCTCCTTTAAATGCGTCTGCATAATTGAATTGTACGTCATGAGCGACTTGAGCGACCAAAGCGAACAGAAAAATTCGCAGCGAAACTTTGTGAGCGACGCTTTGGTCGCTCCTGGTGTGGACGTACAGTTATTAGTTATTAGTCATTTTTCTGAGCCAACCTCAACACATCATCACGAAACACATCTGAAACTTTAATTACTTTTTAAGATAACTAGCTTGTATGCTGCTGATTACAACACCGATTTCACAATTGGATTAGGCCTACTATTTTTAACTGACGGGACTAGCAACAATGTCTGTGTGTGCGATTACCGCTCATAGTTTGAGTGGACGATTAAGACGGGCCTGTCTGGTGCGACAGGAGAAGGAGAAGACAGTCTTTTCAACTCGGAGACAGTCGAAGGTACTGCATTTGGTCTTTATTTGATGCACAATGCTTTTGTGCTTGGCCATTGAGGTTGTGTTCCCCCCTTTACAATAAATGATTTTCGCCCTTTTCGCCCGTTCAGCCATCCTCGCGAGCAAAGTTACCTGCCAGACTTCACTTGTTTTACTTGTAATACCTGCTTGCTTACAATTACATTCAAAAACATTGGTGGACAAGACATGCTGCAGTGATTGGATCGATTTCATTTAAATGCCGTGATGCGACTCGAGGGACACAATTACGTTACAGGACCATCCTTAGGCATGAGCAACAATGTTTCCACTTGATTTGGTTTTAAGCCAGTGGAAGTGAAAACAAGAAGTAAGATCTGACGTGTCACAAGATTGAGGATGTGGGTAGGAAGCCACACTACGTGAAGGTTTGGTTTCCGCCAAAATATTGTCTGGTGTAGCTGTTGTAGATTTGCTTAGTTTGTGTCTTCAGCATTTACTCTCTATTAGCCTATAGCAATTACTTTTTTTTTTTTACAGATTTTGACAAGGCTGAAGTTAAAGGCCCACTATGCAACATTTTTAGCCAAAATTACGTTAATTATGCAGGTTGAGTTATTCTGATGGTTCTACAACCATTTCTGGGTCGTTTTGTGGGTGTTTCATTGCCCCTTGTAAATTCTCCAAGGAAAAAGGGAATATGCAACTTGCTCTGTTCGGACCGACACAATCCGTATGTGACACAGCGGAAGTATCCAATCACGCCTCGAAAATGTAGTCGGATTGTAGTTTCGAAAATGCTTTACGGCACAGACACACACCCAAACACGGCACCGGCTAGATATAAACAGCCAGTTGCGAGGCAATTGTTGCATTCATCATGGATCAATCGACTGATATGGGACCCAAGAGGCGACTGTCGGTGCTATCGTTATGTATTATGTTGGCCAACACTCTTACACTGATTGTTCTGTTCAACCAAAGATAAAACAATTATAATCTAGGATATGAATTCTCCCCTTCAACTATAAAAAAGGATGGATTTATGCTTATTGCAATACAAATACAACATTTAAAAAATGTATAACCTTGTCCACACTTTATTAACATCTACTTCGGACATAGCTCCACGCATTCGCCGGCTTCTTTGAAAACAAATGCACATGGCTAGCGTAGAAGTGCATGGGGAAGGGTCGTCAACGAGTTGTTACGACAGTGTTGTAAAATATCTACTACGAAGCTGTAGGGGGCGCTGTGTAGAGAAAAGTGCGTGCGCAAACCAAGAAAACAGCGAAGAAATGGCCGATCCTGCATAGTGGGCCTTTAAAGCAATCTATTTTCTGAGGTCTCCTATCCCTTCCTAAATTAAACTGTACCCCATTCTAGTGCATCTCAGGACATACTAATTAGAATAATGCAAACACATAACCATTTTAACTTATTTGACCAATTTCAATTGTATGCAAAGCTTTCAAATACAGTTTGAAACTAGCATAGCACATTTAACCTGAACTTTTGAAAATAAACTATAAAGGACTATAATGATTATAGATATACATAAGCTTCAACATGTATGTTAGCAATCTTCTGAATCAATTTAAAGAGTATTTCAGAGAGCTTTAGCGAGGGTGTTTCATAAAAAATAATTTCATAAAAAACTGTTCATGCTTGTTTGCAGAGGAGTAAGTATTTTGAGGTAGGAGCAATTATTCTTGGTTTACTACTTTTCTAAAACATACCCGGATAGATTAAGACCACCTGTAATGACTTTTACAGGAAAATAAGTGTGTGTGTGTGTGTGTGTGTGTGTGTGTGTGTGTGTGTGTGTGTGTGTGTGTGTGTCTCTCAAGCCATCTCTCTGACATTTCTAGAACACTGTCTTTTGGAAGGAATAAGTACTCTTTGCTTATGAGCATATGAGGGCTGCATGTTTTTAACAGAATATAACATGAAACAATACGACAATATTATAAGAAAATCATATTTAATGAATCACACAAAATATTCAACAAATTGGATGATTCCAATCTTGTGCATTAGAAGTCAAAAGGTGATGCATATATTGCATATTGGGAATTATCTGTGCACTATACTACTGCTGTTCTATTGTGTTGAGATTGTCTTAGGTTATCGATATTTTCTTGATGAGAAATGTATGGAATCATGAGTCATCACTATATCATTGTTTGACAGTTAGGAGGTCATAGTTAAACTTATGTCATGTCATCATTCAAATGTTAGATAAAATAGCATTTTACGACTGCTACTTTCAGTGTCAGAAACAGCTTTTTTAAGGGCTAAGTGAGGCTAACTAAGGCTATTGTGAGATGATGAGGTCAGAGGGCATTCAAGAGTTGTTCTCTCTTACAACGCCCCTCAACCTCCCGCGTTGTGACTCACTAAAGTGACCCAATTAGTTCCTCTTTACTTTCAACAACTAACAAAAACGAGCTTAGGGGTTAAACTTTGTGAATGAGTCATCCATTTCACGCAGACAGTCTACCACTACTTCCTGAATTTCTTAATAAACAAAGTAACATCTTAACTTAAAGTCACAGTTGGTTATCTGTTATTGCAAACGACCGATCAATTCAATGATCAATCCTGCTGTGATCCTTTCTACCAGTCACGCCAAAGGAAGCAAGTATTGCATTCTGTTTTTGGTTGCTCCCTACACCATCGCTTTTGGCCTCTATCTATCTTATTAATAAATCATGCACGTTATACTGAAATATGTCTGTCTCCATCAACCAATGTAGCAACAAATGAATGAGGAGCGATGGTGATAAGTCAACAGCCTTTTGCTGAAGGAGATATGACCCATAAAACCAGTGGATCTACAAAACAGCTAGAGTGGATATTACATTAGCCTGTATGTATTTGGCCTCCTTTTGCTACATATTGAGGACATTCGTAAGACAAGAGCATCCAATTGCTGAACCTCTTTTTCCATTTTGCAATGCTTATGGTCACCTCTTCCAGCCAATCTTGGCATTGTTGAAGCTTGCGTCTCATCGAAGCCTTTCTTGGAAAGTGTCACGCGGGGGTCTGGAGGAGGGCTGAAGCGGGCTTCCACAAACAGGCTTCAGCTTGGAGACATGAAATGTGGGGTGAATCTTCATGGATCGTGGTAGGCGTAGACGGACGGCCACAGGATTGATTATTCTGGAGACGGGAAACTGACCCACAAACCTTGGTGCCAACTTCCTGGACTCCACACGGAGCGGGAGATCACGAGTGGACAGCCAGACACGTTGTCCTGGGGTATGACAGGGGGCCGGAGTGCGACGTCGGTTGGCGGACTGCCGGTAGCGGTCGGAGGTGCGGAGAAGAACCGAGCGAGCCTGCCTCCAGGTGTGTCGGCATCTCAGAATAAACGCCTGGACTGAGGGAACCCTGGCCTCACGTTCTTGCTCGGGAAAGAGGGTGGTTGGAACCCCTGGGAGCACTGGAAGGGAGAGAGGCCAGTGGCCGAACTGGGAAGGGTGTTGTGGGCATACACCCACAGGAGATGTTTGGACCAGGAGGATGGGTTGCGGGAGGCGAGACAGCGCAGAGCAGTCTCCATCTCCTGGTTCATGCGTTCAGCTTGACCATTGGTTTGTGGGTGGAATCCAGATGACAGACTGACCTTGGCTCCTAGGAGGGTACAAAACTCAGACCAAAAAACGAGAGGTAAATTGTGGCCCTCGGTCTGAGACCACGTCACAAGGTAGTCCATGCAGGCGGAAAACATGTTTTAACATAATTTCTGCAGTGTCTCTGGTGGTGGGTAATTTGGGTAAAGGGATTAAATGCGCCGTCTTAGAAAATCGGTCCACAACAGTGAGGATGACAGTGTTACCATGAGAGGCAGGCAGTCCAGTGACAAAGTCCAAAGAGATATGAGACCAGGGGCGATGCGGAATCGGCAGGGGTTGGAGGAGACCGGGCGGGGCTTGATGTGAGCCTTTGCACTGGGAACACGTTGGGCAGGCAGCGACGAACTCCTGGGTATCCCCTTGCATAGACGGCCACCAAAACCGCTGACGCAGCAGAGCCAGGGTGCGCCTCACCCCAGGATGACAAGCAAGGCGGGAGGAATGATCCAACTGAAGAACCTGTGAGCGGAGACTAGCAGAGACAAACAAACGACCACTGGGACAAGAGCTTGGAGCAGGATGCTCCGACAGGGAGCGCTTGACCTTTTCCTCCACCTCCCAGGTGACTGTCCCGATGACACAGGTGGAAGGAAGAATATTCTCCGGCTGGGAGGACAACGCGTCGGGTTGGTACTGCCGGGAAAGGGCATCTGGCTTAGCATTCTTGGAACCTGGGCAGTATGAAAGAGAAAAGTCGATTCGGTTAAAGAAAAGAGCCCACCTGGCTTGCCTGGAACTCAGACGCTTGGCTGAACGGATGTATTCCAGGTTCTTGTGATCTGTCCAGACCACAAACGGTAGCTCTGCCCCTTCCAACCTGTGTCTCCACTCCTCAAGGGCCAGTTTCACCGCCAGTAATTCCCAATTCCCAATGTCATAATTTCTCTCCGCCGGAGACAGTTTGCGGGTCCTTGACCGAACGTTGCGAGAAGACAGCTCCCACCCCCGTGTCAGAGGCATCCACCTCCACGATTAATTGACGGCCTGGGTCTGGGAAGACGAGAATGGGAGCAGAAGTGAAGCGTTCCCATAACTCACCGAACGCCCTCTCGGCCACCGATGACCACCGGAAGGGGACGCTTAGGGAGGTGAGAGCCGTGAGGGGAGCTGCCACCGAGCTGTAGTTCCTGATAAATCACCGGTAGAAATTAGCGAACCCAAGGAACCGCTGAAGTTCCTTGCGGTTTGAGGGAGTGGACCAACCTGTTACGGCCCTCGTCTTGGCCGGATCAATCTGA
Source organism: Gadus morhua (assembly GCF_902167405.1). Classification (NCBI taxonomy): domain Eukaryota; kingdom Metazoa; phylum Chordata; class Actinopteri; order Gadiformes; family Gadidae; genus Gadus; species Gadus morhua. The sequence goes on along the minus strand of NC_044062.1, from coordinate 20,237,393 downwards.
ACATTCCCTGTACCGACGATGAACCCCAGGAACGACACCTCTGAGACATGGAACTCTCACTTCTCGGCCTTGACGAATAGCTGGTTCTCCAGGAGTCTCTGCAGCACCCGACGCACGTGCTGCACATGACCCTGTTTGGTCTTAGAAGAAATTAGAATATCATCCAGATAAACGAACACACAGATGTTGAGCATATCCCGAAGCACATCGTTTACCAGATCTTGAAACACCGCGGGAGCATTGGTGAGTCCAAACCGCATGACCAAGTGTTCACAGTGCCCACTAGGTGTATTAAAAGCCGTCTTCCACTCGTCCCCCTCTCTGATGCGTACGAGGTGGTAGGCGTTTCGGAGATCGAGCTAAGAGAAGATGGTGGCCCCTTGCAAAAGGTCAAAGGCTGATGAGATGAGTGGAAGGGGGTACCTGTTCTTGACGGTTATGTTGTTGAGCGCCCTGTAGTCGATACACGGCCTCAGGGACTTGTCCCTGAGGCCTTTTCGCAACAAAGAAAAACCCCGCTCCAGCAGGAGACGAGGAAGGCTGGATGATCCCTGCTGCCAGTGACCCCTGGATGTACTGCTCCATGGCTCTGCTTTCCGGAGCAGACAAGGAGTAGAGCCCCCCTTTAGGGGGCGCCATGCCGGGAAGCAAGTCAATGGCATAGTCGTACGGTCGATGAGGTGGCAAGGAGGTGGCCCGGGTCTTATTGAAGACCTCTTTTAGATCCAGGTATTCCCCAGGAACGCTAGACAGGTCTGGGAAGTCAGAAAGGGCAGGCGGACTAGGAGCAGACGAAAATGCAGCTTTAAGACAGACAGCATGACTGAAGGATGATTCCTGTAGACCAGTCTATGTGTGGATTGTGTCTTCTTAACCAAGGATACCCCAGAATGACTGGCTATTGTGGAGAGTGAATGAGGTGAAAGGCAAGTGTCTCGGTGTGATTACCTGACATGCTCATTAGGAGGGGAACTGATCGAGTGGTAACCCGGCAAAGAAGACGGCCGTCGAGGGCCGTGGCGTGGATGGGTTTCTCCAGGAGCTCGCGACCGATCTCCAGTTGGGTGGCCAGCGACATGTCCATGAGATTGGCGTCGGCACCGGAGTCAATGAGGACACTGAATGTGTGGCATAGGCTCAGGTGAGCCACTAGGGGTTAGACTGGGCTCTCTCCCTCCACCGTTCCCTGAGACGTCCGTCGATGCGAACGGCAAGGGCTACCAGGTGGTCCAGGTCAGTAGGGAGATCCCGGGCTGCCAGCTCATCCTTGATGCGGCCGGAGAGCCCATGGTAGAAAGCGTCTAGGAGGGAGGGGGCGTTCCAGCTACTATCCGCCGCGATAGTGCGGAACTCAATAGCGTAGCCGGCGACGGTTCTCCCACCTTGGGTTAGATTCAGCAACCCCCGAGCTGCCTCCCTACCCGGAGTCTAATGATCAAAAACTTTACGGAGCTCCGTAGAGAAAGCACTAACCGAAGCGCAGACCGGCGAGTCCCTCTCCCATTCGGCGGTTCCCCAGTCCCTGGCTCTTCCGGTGAGCAGAGAGATAATGTAAACCACCCGGGACCGCTCAGTGGGAAAGGCTGAGGGTTGGAGTTCGAAGGAGGGGGAGCACTGCACCAGGAAGTGGCGGCAAGAACCAGGAGCCCCGGAGCAGCGTTCCGGAGGGGGCACACGAGCCTCAGACGTCGAAGAGGAACCGGGATGAGGAGCGGCGACGGGTAACCTCCGCAAGTGATCCCGGACCGATTCCATGCTGCTCTCGTGGCGAGCGACCCTCCGCCATGGTGGTAAGTTGTTGGTCATGGCGTTGCATGACTCTGCCTTGTGCCTGTAGTTCGTTCTGGAAAGACTCTGAGTCGGCTGGGTTCATGTTGTGGCCAGATTGTCCTGTCACGCTCTACTAAGGAGACTGGCAGATTTGAACCCAAAAGCACGACTCAGAGACAAGCAAATACAATGATATTCCGATCTTTACTTCGTCAGGCAAATCAACGGGGACGGGGCCGAGAACGTAGTCGGGGACAGGCAGGATCGGGAAACCGTGACAGGAGACAGGCGAACGAGGATCCAGAGGGACGTGACGGGGAACGTAGACGGGGACAGGCAGGGTCGGGAAGCCGGGACAGGAGACAGGCGAACGAGGATCCAGAAGGACGAGGCGGGGAACGTAGTCGAGGACAGGCAGGATCGGGAAACCGGGACGGAAGACAGGCGAACGAGGATCCAGAAGGACGAGGCGGGGAACGTAGTCGGGAACAGGCAGGATCGGGAAACCGGGAACAGGAGACAGGCGAATTGCTGGAGAGACTTGCATGAACCTAACAGCGAAGACAATCTGGCAACAGGTGAACAGTGTTCAGCCAACTTAAAGGCTCCACTAATCACCTGACGCAGCCCAGCTGCGAGGGTGAAAGGGCCTGACGGACAGACCGTGACAGGAAAGACTCTGATTTCAAGGAAAGTAAGAGGAATAGAGTGGCGAAGTCACGCCCCTTCGGTAGAGCTCATGGGACCTATGAGATCGAAAAATATGAATGGGTGTCAATGGAGAGAAAATAATTATTTTCTGGTCCCAGTCTTTATATGCCCTGGATTACACATATGTTGTTTGTGGATTTAAAATAATTATTTTCTCTCCATTGACACCCATTCATATTCTTCGATCTCATAGGTCCCATGAGCTCTACCGGAAGGGGCGTGACTTCACCACTCTATTAAGATACATTCTCTTGTGTCTCATCGAAAGCCTTGCTTGGAAAGATTCTGATTTCAAGGAAAGTAAGAGGAATTAAGATACATTCTCCCAGATCTTTATATAATAAAATAATATTGGTTAAAAATAAAGTTTAATTAAAAAGGATAATAGACAGTAACGGATGGGATAGAACAAACCTTATTAATCTAAATTCACATGTGGCGTTGGAGATCTGCTTGCGGACGGAGAAAAAGACATACAGGTGCTGGTCATATTATTAGAATATCATGAAAAAGTTGATTTATTTCATTAATTCCATCTAGAAAGTCAAACCTGTAGAATGTATACATTCATTCCAAACAGACTGATACATTATAAGTGTTTTTTGCCAAAAAGAAGATGATTATAGCTGACAACCAATGAAAACCCTAAATTCAACATCTCAGAAAATTAGAATATGGTGAAAAGGTCAGATATTGAAGACACCTGGTGCCACACTCTAATTAGCTAACTAACTCAAAACACCTGGAAAAGCCTTTAAATGGTCTCTCGTTTTGATTCTGTATGACACACAATCATGGGGAAGACTGCTGACTTGACAACTGTCCAAAAGATGACCATTGATACTTTAAAGAAGGAGGGCAAGACACAAAAGGTCATTGCCAAAGAGGTTGGATGTTCCCAGAGCTCTGTGTCCAAGCACATTAATAGAGAGGCGAAGGGAAGAAAAAGATGTGGTAGAAAAGAGTGTACAAGCAAGAGGGATAAACGCGCCCTGGAGAGGATTGTCAAACAAAACCGATTCAAAAATGTGGGGGAGATCCACAAAGAGTGGACTGTAGCTGGAGTCAGTGCTTCAAGAAGCACCACACACCGACGTATGCAAGATATGGGCTTCAGCTGTCGCATTCCTCGTGTAAAGCCACTCTTGAATAAGAGACAACGTCAAAAGCGTCTCGCCTGGGCTCAAGACAAAAAGGACTGGACTGCTGCTGAGTGGTCCAAAGTTATGTTTTCAGATGAAAGTAAATTTTGTATCTCCTTTGGAAATCAAGGTCCCAGAGTCTGGAGGAAGACAGGAGAGGCACAGAATCCACGTTGCCTGAAGTCCAGTGTAAAATTTCCACAGTCAGTAATGGTCTGGGGTGCCATGTCATCTGCTGCTGTTGGTCCACTGTGTTTCCTGAGGTCCAGGGTCAATGCAGCAGTCTACCAGGAAGTTTTAGAACACTTTATGCTGCCTGCCGCGGACCAACTTTATGGAGGTGACGATTTCATTTTCCAACATGACTTGGCACCTGCACACAGTGCCAAATCTACCAGTACCTGGTTTAAGGACCATGGTATCCCTCTTCTTGATTGGCCTGCAAACTCACCTGACCTTAACCCCATAGAAAACCTATGGGGTATTGTGAAGCGGAAGATGCGAGATGCCAGACCCAACAATGCTGAAGAGCTGAAGGCCACTATTAAAGCAACCTGGGCTCTCATAACACCTGAGGAGTGCAACAGACTGGTCGACTCCATGCCACGCCGTATTGCTGCAGCAATTCAGGCAAAAGGAGCTGCAACTAAGTATTGATTGCCATACATGCTGAAACTTTCCATGTTCATACTTTTCAGTTGGCCCACATTTCTAAAAAATCATTTTTTGTACTAGTCGTAACTAATATTCTAATTTTCTGAGATACTGAATTTGGGATTTTCAGTAATTGTCAGTACTAATCATCCAAATTAAAAGAAATAAACATTTCAAATATATCACTCTGTGTGTAATGAATTGATATAATATGTAAGTTTCACGTTCTGAATATAATTACTGAAATAAATCAACTTTTTCATGACATTCTAATAATTTGACCAGCACCTGTATATCAGTGGGCTTTCACTGCAGCATTAGTGCTGTTGTGGGAACCAACAACATCCAATAAAAGCTTTCAACCTTTAAAATCCTTTCAAGAACAATGTTGTGTGATCCTAAAACGGTTAAAGGAGGCATTCTAGCAAATGAGACACAGACCAAAGGATGCAGTCGGAAGCATGCTATGATAACACTTTAACAGAGTAAGAAGAACATTGACCCACATAGGACATTTGAACCACATCCGTCTGCACAAACAGACGCACACACAGACAGACACACTTGCAAACACACCCACACACACACACACACACACGTACAGACACAGACACAGACACAGACACAGACACACACACACACACACACACACACACACACACACACACAAACAAAAATCATACAATTGTGCATATGTTCGTACATGCCTTCATGCAGTGTGTTGTGTTTCAATGCCCTAAAATAGCCTGCCAATGAATAAAGGTTTTTCCATTTGTTAAGTATACTTTTTATAAGAAGCTTGTGTGTTTGTTTGTGTGTGTGCAATATTATTTGGAGGTTTCTTATGTAAGGACATTTGGGATGGTAAACCAATAGTTTGGCTTCAGCCCAGATCGGTTGTAGAACAAGTTGCTGTCCCCAATGCATGTTGTGTCAGGTGTGGATCTGAAGACTTCTGACAGTCTAAACTGGTTTTGCATGTTTTGCATTCAATGTAAATTAGGTTAACATATGGCCCTCTAATGGTTTTGACATCTTACATACATAAAACATCTTTCCAATTTAGATTGTTAGTGCCCACAGATCTACTCCCTAACCAAATAACCGCCAGCAACACATGCAAGTAATGGTTTACTCAAACCTTATTTTACGTTGCAAATGTAATAAAATGACCATTTGATACATGACCTTACCCATGAGGCTAATGCATCAAGCTGGATAACAAAGATGGCTCTCATTCTCGCTTCTTCTTTATTTTGTAGTTGCCTATGGTTTTGAGTATAAAAGGTTAACCATATGTATTTAAAATCAGTCACACAGAAACATAAGGTATTTTCTTGGGTGTCTCATACTGAACATCAGGATTTTTAATAAAACTGGATACGAGGGCGAGACTCTTGGTCTAGCACCTTTCATGTATGGGCTGAGCTTACTCCTAATCACCATATCATACCATAATAATATCATACAATATCATATCATATAAAGATAGCATGGCGACATGACTGATACTGTACATAGAATAACAAAATTGCTTGGTTGCAAGAATGAAATTATGTACTCTGTATGACAGGCTAATCAGAAATAGTGCAGGGCACCGAGGTTGTGGAATACAAATTAGAGGAAGCGATGTGCTTGGAAAGAGGGCTCTGTGGCAACAGACTAAGAGGAATCCTCAGGGCCCTTTGTTGAGCACAGCAACGCACTGCACCAGTGAAGGCCCAGGAGGTAAACAAACTGCAAGCTCACACTAACACACGCACACACACACGCACATGCAAACACACACACACACAAACCCATGCGCACACATATCAATTTGATATTAAACCCAAAGTTAATGGGCCATCGCTCCTGCTTCCTTCAGTCTCATAACTGATATGTGCTGTTTATAATTAGATACCAACACTCTGTTGTACTAACAGTTACAAATTGTACTATAGCATATTCATTAATCACCAACAGTGAATGCAGACAATTATAATAATAACGACTTTGAGTCCCAGAATCCCATTTAATATTATGATTATTATTATTATGAATTTAAACAGAGTTTGGGTATTGGGTGTCCTTTGCATCCTTAATTATGCACTACATGTGAGGTCTTTGCTATACTTATGATCCGCCAATGTTTGCCTAAGCAATGGAACAGGCATTTTTGTACATATATGGAACCTGGCTAATGTAATGCTTATTGAAACCATTTCTCATTGAAACCAAATACTCTTCACAGTTGCACTACACTGAGATTCACATTCTTACGCATTCTTATTCCGGGACCAAGATAAGGGATGATTCAACACAGCAATATTTTTGTTGTTGTTTACCTTTGCCTTAACAACATATAATAAAAGGCCTCCTTAATGCTCTAGGCTGCTGGACTTCAGATATGTGAACAGGTTGCTCTGCACATCATTTGAGGAAGGTTGGCGTAAGAGAGGAAGGGGGAGAGCAAGATAGTAGAATATAAACACTAGAGTGGTACAAATCTTTATTTTTTATTTCTTATGTGTATTTGCAGAATGAACAAGGATGACCAATTGCTATTCCCTATTAGCTGTGACAGGCCACTCATTCAACGGACAGGTGATTTATATAGGGCTCTGTTTGTCTTTGGGGGGGGTATGCTCCAAGCTATTATTTAATCTGATATTTTGTATTACAGTTTTTCTTAATTGTATACACACAAAAAATTGAAAAAACTTTAAGCTCATGTATCAACTACAAGACTCCAGACTGCTAAAATCTAAGTACAATTCCACTGTTTTCACACATATAGAAATTGAAAATCACATTTTTCAAAACTCTAAGCACAAATCTCATCATTTAGCACAGTGGAAACACTGGCCTTCACCTGGAAACACTGGCCTTCAGAACGCAACAACTAATTACCAATAAGTCTAACTCACTTCTCACCTCATGCTTCCTACAGCATAATGAAAGTTAAATTTAAGACTTTTTAAGACTTTTTAATGCCACGAAGGGAAATTTTAGACCAATGACACAATCAACACTAATGGAAAAATGTATTTGAACATATTTCCACTATCAGTATAGCCTAGAAATCTAGACGCCTTAGCGGCAGCAAATTTAATTCGCAGCCAGGGAGGTCTAGCCTTCTGTCGTCGTTTTTCGCTGCTGGAAACAGAAAATTGGACAGGCCAATCAGATCGTGAGGGGCGGTATCGAGCCGAATGACGACAGAGCTGCGACGGTTCCGTGTTAAAGGTAAACAATAATGGCTGCTGCTGCTGGCGAACAGCTGTCTTTCGACTCGGCTTTGGCCGCGACTCTTCAAGACTTATCATTTTCTTTGAGAAATGAACAAAGAACTGCACTGAAGTCTTTCCTGGAAAAGAAAGATGTATTCAGAGTTTTGCCGACCGGATACGGTAAAAGTTTCGTCGTTTGTCTCCATTCTCTCAATCCACCATTCCCAACCCTTCCCCATGGAAATTTCCGTCTCACTGACTACGTCACCTTCTGCGTTGCGCTGATTGGTTGTAGCGCTATCCTATTGCGTGCAGAGGGAACTTGAAAGACAACCCTTTATCCCGCCCAACTGCCATCGTACGAGACCAGACCCAATATCTTTCCGATATGGGTCTGGCTTGCCAGGCTACTATCTGTAGGCTTTTTGGACAGAAACAAAAATGACCTCTTGCGCACATTGTGCAGTAGAGTACAGGGATGAAACCGATAAAACTCAACTGTAAGACCTATCATCTGAACACTATATCCTATATAGTCTGAACACTATAAGGAGAGTAAATGCAAGAAAGCATTAACATTAAAATTTGTCGGGACCCCATGCAAAGGAGTGGGCAATATCAGAGTCTGGGAACATCGCACAGAATAAGTCTCCAATTCCCTTATTTGACTTGTATGATTGGTGTCTTGTCACAGTGTTCAGACACCACAGTAACTCTGCTTTCATCGTTGGCGTGCAACCTAACATTGTCCGGAGAATTGTTGCTGCTGTCCCGATTGATGATTTCGGAGATGGGGTTGGAGGCACGGTAGAAACGAGAGCAGAACAGGGGGATATACCACAAACCTCGCTGAACATACCCAGGCTTTCTTGGGAAAATCTGGCTCAACAGAGACGCAACTCGCAATCAGAGTTAATGGTACCACAACGCTCAACTTAGAATCAATTAGTCAAAACAGGTTTTCCGCTTTAGGTTCAATGCGCGTTCACATAAAAGGGGCGTTTATCGCGTCATTTGACACTCACCCTTATGCAAAATGAATCGAGCGAGATTGGTGTATTTCTCCCAAGACGAGCAGTGTATTATTATGAATTCCTACGAGGAATTCAAAGTCGAAATCACAGCCAAGGGGAACACGGTTGCCCATAATATGGCTAGGGTGGCGTGCTGGCAAAAAATAGCCGACTGTGTTAATTCGTAAGTGAAAAGATTCTGCATATTGTCTAAAAAATATCATGCATCATCATGCCATAGATGTGGTGCCAGCACGCTCCTACAAACATGGGGCCAAGTAAAAAATAAATATAAAAATATTATTCAATGTGGTAAGTTGTAAGCAGCCATTTGAATAATTTCAATAATGTAGGAGCTGGCTCTCGACCAATAACGAAGGTCGGCCGATGATGGTAGGAGTGGAAGGGGGGATGTCCTCTGACCCCACTGCCTCGACATCCAAAGCATTTGTAATGAGTATGTGTTCATGTATTATTGGCAATGGAAATAAATAATTGTCTTGCTAATCAAATGTGAAATGATTGAGTGTAAATTAATTGTGTCATTTTTAGTTCTTCTTTCTTTTCTTTTTATTTATTATACAGGAAAGTATTAGAAGTAACAAAGTTACAATATAAAACGGGCCTGTCTCAGTAAAATAACTGATTTCCAGCAGGTTCCTGTTCTGCAGCACATATGACATACAGGGACAAGGCACATTGCACGTCACATTTACATACAACACATAACAGGGACATAGCACGTATAAGTCAGTGTTTGCAAGTGTATGTGTGGAGTAACAATTTATATGCTTTTTTGAACTGTGTGATGGATTGTAATGCTCTAATGTGATGGGGAATGCCATTCCAGACTTTGGTGAAAGTGTGGATGAAGGACCTCTGCCCATAGCCGTTATTGAAAGCAGGCACTGGGTGGAGGGCCATGGAGACAGATTTAGTGACTCGCACTTGGGGCATGTTATGCGTTGGAAAGAGGGAGATGAGTGTTTGTGAGGTGCTGTGTTGGAGTTGAAAATAAAATGTGATAGCATGACTGTAAATACAATTTTGAAAGGACAGAGCGTGTGATTGAGTGAGTGCAGTGCAGTGGTGTGTCCATTTTGGGAGATTGCTGTGGATCTTTAAAGCTTGGTTGTATAGTCGTGCGATGGATTCAGTAACTTCCTTGGTGGTGAGAGACCATATTGGCAGAGATGGGAGTAAGTCCCATACATGCAAGTCTCAAGTCAGTCGCAAGTCTTAGCCCTCAAGTCTCAAGTAAGTCCAAGTCGTCAGTAAGGAGGATCAAGCAAGTCAAGTCCAAGCACAGCTTTAGTCAAGCAAGTCAAGTCAAGTCTCATCATCAAGTCAAGTCAAGTCAAGTCATTATCAAATTCGTTTTTTTCTAATGTCTGTATTTCATCAAACCTGTTTTTCAGAGTCATTTTTTTTAAATGTAAGAAGATAAGTTACGTAATGAATCAGCACCCCTGATATGTGAAGTCATGATTTAGTGCCTCCTTAAATGTGCTCCCTCGTCCTCTGCCTTTCTCTCTACACGTGTCTGCATCCATAAGCTTGAACACCGCTTGCTAAGTATCTATCTATGCATGCATGCTTAGCGAAGCAAGAGAGCAAACCAGAGGACGATGTGGGAGCTTGCCATCACTGCCTACAAAGTAGGCATAACATTTGAAAATGAAGTTTTTATTCCGTATAGCCTCATTATATTCTAGGCATGCAGTTTTAGTGTTCAAGCTCAGGGATGCAAACGCAAAAAAAGTTTTGATTCCGTATAACCTCATTTCTGGCGTGCATGCATTGATATTTAGCAACTAGCTAGTCAGTTCTGGTATTACAGCTAGCTAGCGCTTCGAGAATAGCAGCTACTTTTCACCAGATTTGCAATTTCAGATATATATTTTTTAGCTTAAGTAAAATCATCAATAACAACTAGCCTACTAGTACTCTCAGTAATGTCAGCAGCCAAGTAGCAAAATGACAATCAAGGACTTTAATCCATCTAGGTTTGCAACATGTTACTCACCTTTCTTTATGTGCTGTCCTGAAATGTCGGATGAAATTCGACGTGGTGCTTGGCAAATCCGTAATTTAGATTTTGCATGTCGCTCCTCTTTTATTTTGTGTTGTTGCGTAATCTTTATAGCCAAAATTGATTATTTTCGGGATGTTGGTCGGAGCGCCTTCCATCTCTGCTGATGATCACTCACTAGACTCATGCAGGAATGTCACGTTGCGTGGAAGAGGGCGGGTTGCCAGGTTGCAGGTCAGGAGCACTCGCGCACAATAAAACAATGTTCATCTAATATTTTTTTTATTATTATTATTTAAAATATTTAACAAGACTGCAATGACTTGGCAAGTCACATGACTCAAGTCAAGGCAAGTCACAAGTCAGGAAGGGGCAAGTCAAAGTCAAGTCAAGTCTTTCGTTAGTGTTGGTCAAGCAAGTCACAAGTCGCAAAACTGGCGACTCGAGTTGGACTCGAGTCAAGTCTTTGACTCGAGTCCCCCCATCTCTGCATATTGGTATACAGTAGGAGATGGTTGAGAATACAATCGCATGCAGGTAGGTTTTGCAGACAGTTGAGGATAGGTATGGTCTAATCTTGTTACATACATATAGTTTCTGATTTAACTTTTTAGTTAACTTGGAGGTGTGTTCGCGGTAAGTGAGGTGTGAGTCAAGTAACACACCCAGATACTTATATGTATTGGTGATGACAAGATTTTGATTTGAGAAGATGATGGGACTGGTAAAGGACAGATGCTTTCTGGATGAGTGGAAATACATGCATTTAGTTTTTGTAACATTAATGGTGAAGTGATTATTTAACCATTTATGCAAAGATTGAAGATCAGATGACAGTTTGGAGTTTATGGTATCAGGGTTAGAGTCGGACAGAAAGAGCACAGTGTCATCAGCATACATTAGGCATTTAGAGTAGATACACACTTGTGGGAGATCGTTAATGTATAAAAGAAAAAGCAAAGGCCCAAGGATACTTCCTTGTGGAACACCCATGTCACAAGGGCTGAGATGTTGCATGGTCAATTTTGACAACTTGTGATCCGTCTGTTAAATAAGAGGAAATCATATCTAGAACAGAGGGTGATAGGTTAAAAGAGTGAAGTTTGGATAATAAAATCAGGTGGTCTACTGTGTCAAACGCTTTACGAAAATCAATAAAAATTGCTCCAGTGGTGTGTCTTCTATTTAAACAGTTTTGAATTTCCTCAGTGAAGAGTAGTAGAGCTGACGTAGTGGACCGCTTTGCACGGAAACCATGTTGGCAGTCACTTAGCCTGTTGTTGCTTTCAAGATAGAAGCTTAATTGATTGTGTATGGTTTTTTCAAGCAGCTTAGATAATGTTGGGAGTATGGCTATAGGTCTATAGTTAGAAACCAGACAAGGGTTGTCAGCTTTGAAAATTGGTGAGATTTGGGCTGTTTTCCAGCTGGAGGGGAAAATGGACAGCCTAATACAAAGGTTAATTAAGTGGTGGAGAAGAGGTATAAGGCTGTTAGCATGAGTCTTCAAAAACATAGGGCCCTATTTTAACGGTCTGAAACGCAAGTGGGAAAGCGCAAAGCGCAAGTAGCTTTGTGGGCGGTTCTACGGCGCTATCGCTATTTTACAGGCAGATAAATGACGCTTGCGCCGTGGCGCAAGCGTCAAAAGGGTTGGTCTGAAGCAGCCTAATTACCCGTAGGTGTGGTTTGGGCGTAACGTGCAACAAACCAATGAGAGTGCCAGCTCCCATCCCCTTTAAGAGCCATGAGCGCATTTGAATCGGACGAGTTGATATTTTAATACCCTGTCAATTTATGTGCGACCCAAATTATTTTCTGAGCTTTAAAAATTATTATTTTTTTTGATGCAAACTATAATTACGTTTTGGTACAGCACCTCTTCATTCTATACAAGGATGAGCGAATTTTCTCTTTTTTAAAAGAAAACAACCTACCTATCATTCGCTGCCACTGGAAAAAATAAAATAAAAAAATAAAATAAATTCCCTACCTACCCATGACCTCAACTGACAACCAACAGGAACCAAACTTTTTTTTTTTCAGGCCCCAGAGAGTGTGTGCCAATTACCGGGGTATCACGCTTCTCAGCCTCCCTGGTAAAGTCTACTCCGAGGTGCTGGAAAGGAGGCTTCGGCCGATCGTCGAACCTCAGATTGAAGAGTAACAATGCGGTTTTCGCCCCGGACGTGGAACTACGGACCAGCTCTTCACTCTCGCAAGGATCCTGGAGGGGACCTGGGAGTATGCCCATCCGGTCTACATGTGTTTTGTGGATCTGGAGATGGCGTATGACCGGGTCCCCCGGGAGAAACTGTGGGAGGTGCTGCGGGAGTATGGGGTAAGGGGGTCTCTCCTCAGGGCCATCCAATCTCTGTACTCCCAAAGCGAGAGCTGTGTTCGCGTCCTCGGCAGCCAGTCAGTTTCGTTCTCAGTGGGTGTTGGTCTCCGCCAGGGCTGCGCCTTGTCACCAATCTTGTTTGTGATATACATGGACAGGATATCGAGGCGTAGTCGCGGTGGGGAGGGGTTGCAGTTCGGTGGTCTGAGGATCTCGTCACTGCTTTTTGCAGATGATGTGGTCCTCATTGAATCATCGGCCTGTGACCTTCAGCACTCACTGGATCGGCTGGCGGCCGAGTGTGAAGCGGCTGGGATGAGGATCAGCACCGCTAAATCTGAGGCCACCGGTGGATTGCTTACTCCGGGTAGGAAATGAGTCCTTAGCCCAAGTGAAGGAGTTCAAGTACCTCTGGGTCTTGTTCGCGAGTGAGGGTACGATGGAGCGTGAGATTGGCCGGAGAATCGGAGCAGCGGGGGCGGTATTGCGTTCGCTTTACCGCACCGTTGTTACGAAAAGAGAGCTGAGCCGCAAGGCAAAGCTCTCGATCTAGCGGTCGATCTTCGTTCCTATCCTCGCCTATGGTCATGAGGGTTGGGTGATGACCGAAAGGACGAGATTGGGGGTACAAGCGGCAGAAGGGTGGCTGGCGTCTCCCTTAGGGATAGGGTGAGAAGCTCAGCCATCCGTGAGGAACTCGGATTAGAGCCGCTGCTCCTTTTACTTTACAGTCAGCTGAGATGGTTCGGGCATCTGGTAAGGATGCCCACTGGGCGCCTCGCTTGGGAGGTGTTTCAGGCACGTCCAGTCGGGAGGAGACCTCGGGGAAGACCCAGGACTAGGTGGAGAGATATCTCAACACTGGCCTGGGAACGCCTCGGGATCCCCCCGTGACGTCCCCACACTATACCAGGAAAAAACATTTGATAACTGGCAAAGTAAGAAAACTGAAGAGCACTAGCCTGAGTATTGTTTCCAGGGGACCACAGATATGGAATAAGCTTGACGGCTTCATAAAAATGTCCCAGTCCTTCTTGGCTTTCAAAAAAAATCTAAAACAGAAGCTGTTATCCACCTACATATGATGGTGGTGGAATGTATTGTTACAACCTAGTGTTGTCAGTGTGTCTGCGAGATGTATGTGTCGTGTTCTCTGTGGAAGTGTGTGCCTGGGATGAGACGATGGATGTGAGTGTGTGCGTGTGCGTGTGCGTGTGTGTGTGTGGGGGGGGGGGTCACGGGTCCCCGCTACAAGCATTTCTTGCTTCTTAGGGATCGCCTTTTCATGCTGCCATCTTTGTTGTTGTTAATGCGTGTTGGATGTATGTATTATATTTGTGCTCTTGTATTGTCCGGCACTTTAGCATGAATAAACTAAACTAAACTAAACTAAAGAGGTAAATCACGCCCTGAAATCTTGTGGTTGCAAGATATTTCCCAATTATCATTCAAATCACAACTCTCTTCAAATCTTTTGGATAACACTAATCTACCAGAAAGCCCAACACAACACAAGTTGCTCTCTCCAGCTCGCACTCTAGTATCCACTGTTCTCTTCCTGAAGCAACTCAATTCTCGCACGACTTCAAAGGTATCAGTTTGATTTCATTACCTTTCCATCATTATATTTAATACTGACGGAAAGGATCCTTTCCATCAGTATAGAATATAATCTGAGCCAGTCAGTTTCAGAAAACGAACACTTTCAGAGGACGTTAATATATAGGTGCCCAAAATGATTACATTGCAGACTGTTTTCTCACATTCTCACTCCATAGTGGTCCAATTTCAAAACGGATGGTCAAATGGTCCAGATTCCCAGAAGGATCTGCATAGGTAAAATAGGTAAATGTTGAACAATCACGACGTATCCTTAACACTGCAAACTATAAATGTCCAAATGTTCCTTAGGGCTGTCCAAAAAACCCAGTGTTCTTATTAAGGTGGACTGACTCATCCCTTTCACTGTCCAGGCCTTGAAGATCAACTAGTGTGGGGTCCCTCTGCCCGCAGACAGCGGCTGCGTAAAACTCAGCCAGGGCTTTGGCCAGGGTTGGAAAGATAAAGATGAGTGCAAATTAAGCATAGACTCATCTCGGAGAAGTTCTCGACAGCTGATTTTTATATAGTTGTAATTTGTTCCCAATTTAATTTTCAGCTCTAAAGAAATGACTAGGGAGCGGACTTTGGTGACCTCATAGCTGGCTCCGGGCGTGCCCTCAGCTCTGGTTATTACGTAACAGCATATGCCATACAGAGGCCACTTTTAGAGAGCCGGGGTAAAGTGGGTGGAGGACGAGTGGGGGATTGCAATACGTCGGAACATCGAGCTCCATCAGTTTCACATAACCAGCAAGACAGACACTGCTTAGAGAGAGCACGGCCCTTGGCAGCGTCACTATAACAAACAACATGCTGTGTTGTGTACGTGCATATATGCAACGTCGCCAAGTGTTGCACATACATTGCCAGTGCCCGCACCGGGCACAAAAGATGCAACTCTGCCTCTGCCTCACTACAATGAGGCAGGGGTTGGAAAGCCTTGGGCCCGATATCTCAAACCACAAATGACAATTAATGTTATCAGGGAGGGAGGCAGAATAAGGTCTAAGCATTGCGAAGGAGCTGTCCTCGTTAAGTACAACCCGGTCTCACGAAAAGTCGTGACACTGTCACGTTATTTAATCTATTGAAACGTGATCAGGATCACGTATTTTCAAAATTTTCGTGTTTTACAGCACAAATTTCAAACCCATGTATTTCAAGTCAATGATAACTAACAATATGACAGCTTTTGGACACCCATTTCTACTTAAACTTGTCTGTGAACAATATGACAGCTTTAGGCCACCCGTTTCTACTTTCACCTTTGATTCTGAGAAATTGTGACAATTCATGGATATATTAAATGCAGGTGCGCTGTATGTCTTGATGTTTATTTTATCTAGCCATCTACTGTCTTGTTTTTGGTTATGTGAAGAAGTCCGCGTCGACGCCTCGCAAGTCCAGTGTCGCGAGCGGACGTTGCCATTACATCTAGAAATCATATCGTATTTAATGGGTTGTCACTAATATTGATGTGTTGGGCTTGATTATAACTCTTGAATAATATTGTTTGCACCACGGCCGGAAATTTGTGCTTTAAAACACGAACATTTTGAAAATACGTGATCCTGATCACGTTTCAATAGATTAAATAACGTGACAGTGTCACGACTTTTCGTGAGACCGGGTTGTTAAGTAACAAACTACTAGTGCTGACAGACACAGCGGCCAAACTCTGCGATTTTTACAGAAACCGAAGCCAATAAAAGCACTGCCTTAAAAGATAGACCATCCAAAGGAGTTTGAGGCTGAAAAGGGTCCCTGGATAATCCAAGCAACACAGTGGCAAGATCCTAGCGTGGTGTAAGAACAGGGGAAACAGGCTTACACATCTAGCCCCTAACAAGAATCTCTTGACCAGTGGGTGACTGAAATACCATGAGACATGCGGTCCTGAAGTTCTGGTCGCCTGCGATATGCAGGGCTCGTACGACGGAACGGCTGCGACTTCTGCCCTGCGTGGATTTCCACCGGGCGCGTTACGGCAGCGCAGCGGCAGCCGTATTCACGCGAGATCACTAGATCACACGATAATCCTAAACCTAATGTACTCCCCTTCCACTCCCAAAAATACAGCAATTAAATGCCACGCTTTGTCCTTGCGGCCATTGTCCTTGATTGGGGATGATTTGGTACATAAATGACTTCACGTTGCGGAACTTCGACAATGAGTCTCTCGTCGTCCATGTTGCCGACCCTCTGAGACCCTTTGATTGATTGACTGCTGACCTGGTGCCACCGGTCATGACGTAATAATGTTGATGTGAAGTTGTGATATCATGAGCTGAGTATTGTGTTTTATTTTGAAAATTGACAGGATGCTCTATGGGTTTTACTTTTTAACTTCCTGCCCTGCTCGATCTGCTCTGTTGAAATTGACGCGGTTCAGCAACGGCTTGCGGCAAAAATAGAAATGCTACGGAATGATAGAGCCCCTCCTGGGACGCTGCTGAGACGTCCGCAGCCGCGCCCGCTGGAAATGGTCTCATTGATTAGAGTGGAAGCTATCTGCTGCAGTGACCGCAGCCAAGACGTGCCGCAGCCGTAACGCAGCCGTAACGCGTCCGGTGGAATCGGGCTGAGCCGGTTCAGATGAGCCCAAAGCCAGAGCTGGTGATTAAAGCCCTTTAATCAGCATTTAGAGCTCCAACATAGGGATGGGCCGATAGTCGATTCTATCGACTATCGACGATAGATGGATTCCATCGTCGATCGTCTGAAGTTGCCGATAAAACTGCGCTAATTTTTTTTAAATCTTTTTTTTTTTTTTTTTGAAAAACAGCGCTGTGGGAGCTATTTTCATTTAATTTTTTTTAGCTAAAAAAAACGGTTAGGAGACTCCATCATTAAATGTATTCGTTTTCGTGGTTATTCAGCTTCTTCTCCTCCAGAAAAATACGACCGCATTGCTTTGTGGTATACGGGAGTAACACGTAGGGAACATCATATGTACACTCAAATTTGGGGTATTTTGAGTGCACTATATAGTGCATGAAATTAACCAGTAAGAATTCGAACACCACAAAATGGCGAGCACCATATATAGTGCACTATATCCGCGATAGGGAACGATTTCGAACACAGCTATGAGCTGTGTGTCATCAGCGTGTTTCATCATGACAGCGCCGCCGGCACCGACGTATCAAAACTTAAATCAGCCAAGGCTCACGCTGGACCATCGTTATCGTTTTAAGAAAAAAATTGAAAAATAAAACCGCGATTTTTTCGAAGTGATAAATTATAAATAATTATTATAAAATTATTAGAAAGTTGCCCCCCCCGATAGTATCGACTATCGGCGATCGCTAGGGGGCGCTATCGGACGATGAAAGCTTGTAGACGATTTCCCAACCCTACTCCAACACATTTATGTGCGCATTGGAGGACGTTGACTCCTCACCTCCGACCAAGTCGGAGAGGCACGTTCCCCCCGCAACCCGGCAACGTGGCGTCCATGAAGACCACCAAGTAAGATGTTAATCTACCGATGGGAAACCCCTTGAGAAGTGCAGGGGGGCTTCTCCAGTATTCCAGTTCTGGTGACATCGAGCGGAGTACAGAGAGCACCCTGAGTTTGTATCGCCTGGGATCCAACCTTTGGGGAGCAAACCCCCGCTGAATTCTGCGTATCAAGACCAGACCAAGGGGTACCACTAGGTGGGAAGCCGCCATCAGTCCCAACAGGTGCATGATCGACAGTGTGGTCACACTTCTACCAGCGTGAAAGCAGGTGAGCGCCAACAGGACGGTATCTCGCCGAGAAGGGGAGAGCCTCCTCATCATCGTCATTGTCATCCTGGTCAAGTCCTGGCAAAGCCCCAAGTAGCCTAAAGCCTGATTTCCACTGGGGACGTAAGCGCCGCGGTCACCGCTGCTGATCGGTGCCACTCTAATCAATGAAACCATTTCCACCGGGCGCGCTGCGGAACATCTCAGCATTGTCCCAGGAGCGGCACGTCGTGCCGCAGCGCTATCATTCCGTAGCAATTCTATTTTTGACGCAAGCCGTTGCTGAACCGTTGCGTCAATTTCAACAGAGCAGCTCGAGCCGGGTAGGAAGTGAAAAAGTAAAAGCCATAGAGCATCCGTCAATTTTCAAAATAAAACACAATACTCAGCCTATCACAACTTCACATCAACCTTACCGGTGGAACCAGGTCAGCAGTTAATCAATCAAAGGGTCTCAGAGGTAGGGCTGCACAATATATTGAATTTTTGTCGCAATGACGATATTGGCGTCCCACGATGATACGTAGTGTTCTCGCGATATTTCCGCCATATTTTTTTTAAATAATGCATCCTCAAAAAAAAGAAAACCAAAAAAGAAACGAGCCCCGCCCATGCAGTATACGCTCTACCTCTGTACACCTGTCTGCGACTGCGTGAGTCCATCCTGCACACAGCGGGGGGGGCTGCTGAGCAGTGTGTGGCTCCTACCACTAGGGGGTGGTAGAAATTCGAAAGATTTTTTTTCAATGAATAATCGTGGTAAATAATCGTGATATCAATATTGATCAAAATAATCGTGATAATCATTTTGGCAATAATCGTGAAGCCCTACTCAGAGGGTCGGCAACATGGACGACGAGAGACTGATGTCGAAGTGGAGCAACATCAAATAATTTATGAAATAAATCATCCTTTTTATAAGGACAAAGCCTGGCATTCAATTGCAGTAGTTTTGGGAGTGGAAGGTGAGTACATTAGGTTTAGGATTATCGCGTGATCTCACGTGAATACGGCCGGCTCGCAAGGCAGCGCTACGCTGCCATTATGCGCCCGGTGGAAATTGACGCAGGGCAGAGTTCGCAGCCGTTCCTGGCGCGTACGTCCCCCGTGGAAATCAGGCGTAACAGTGCTGCCTCTGCAGACTTTGAGAATGTGTGCTGGGCCAGGGAGTACCCAAACCAGGTACTGGTATTCGCAGTCCACCACCCGAGAAGTTGCGAAATTTCCTGTAAGCCTTGAGAATAGGGACGTGGAAACATCCTTGAGATAGAGATATATGAACCAGTCACCCTCTCTCACACAAACCGGAGCAACCTGAATTACCTTACAGCAACTGAATCATGGAAAACGTGATGAGCCAGATTAGATCTCATCTCCCTGACTTCATGTGAACCAGGAAGCAGTGGAGGTAAAACCTTAGGCGTAACTCTAGGGGGGAGAGTGGGGTAGGGATGATCAGTGAGGGCCCCCTTCTCCAAGAGACGGGCCACCTCCGCTGCTAGAGCTGTGCTTGCAACCGGGTGCGACCTTGTCTCCACCACCCCAATAAAGGGTAGGGGATGTGGCTGGAACAGAATGGAATGTCCCCACCTCAGCGTGTTGTTCAATAAAGTTGTTAAAACACATCGCTCTCGCAAACACGCACATCGCTCGGAGAGAGGGCGCCCTCCGCCGGAGGCGCATCGACGTCAAAGACATCGACGGCGTCACCTAACCAAACCGAGGGGGTGAAAAAGAGCTGCCTAAAACGGAGCAACTCTCCAGGCAGTGAGAGGCAGGCGCCGTGAGGAGGTCACGGCAACAGAGGCAACAAAAGAACGAGTGCTCGTCACTTGGTGGAAACGGCCCTGAAGAGGAGTGTTTCTCTGAGGCCGCCGCTACACCACCTGGATAGCTGGCTAACAGATGCTGGATAACTTCATACTTCTATGCATTGTGCGAACTATACAGCGGCTTTCGGGGGGGTTCACTTACATCCATTATTACAATCCTGTATGCCTACTTGCCTTATGTCAGCACATATAAGCACATATCAATTCCAACCCTCCACACACGCATCAAATCTGACCACGGTCGAGCCAGCCGCTACATTTTCCGTACGCCCATATTGCGACCTTTACGGTAACTGCACAGAGAAGACCAGCTTCCGGTTTTCAAATTAAAATGAGTATTAAAAGGCAATTCTGACTGGTTGCGTTATTTATATTGACTTATTTATTGTTATGGGAGGACCATTCAAAGCTAATAGAAAGAGGTGTGTCTTAATCAGCTTGTTTAGTCATGTGATCCACCACTGATTTGAAGTCATAAGGTCACATGACCTGGGCGTTATTGAGAAAAAATGCTGTATTTTTCATAGAAATATTAATATAAATTATGAGAAATATTCACATGACAACACAGAATAATACAGCATTTTAGCTCTGTAGCTCTCAAATTAGCATTCATTTATACAGATTAGCTTTTACCTTCAAACAGAAGCGACCAAACAGGCCTGGGATCAGCTTCCTTTGCTGTTGGTCCAGAAGCCCGTGATGTGGACAGGCGATGACCTGAATTAATCCAGGATGTGATGAAGGGTGCTGTGTCGAATCTCTCCAAAGGGGTCCATTAAGATCCACAAAAAAGAGCGAGGAGAGGCTGTTTTCACCCAGTCTATTGCGGGTCTTGCTGTCAGTGTCATTACCGTCATCAGCGGCCTCCGAGCTGTCGGCTGTTCGCGGGCTTTCACCGGCAGCAGTCCCCGCAAGTGCAGCGGTGGTGGTGTCGGTTGTCCCCAAGCTAGCATCTGCCGAAGAACTCGCCTCTTACTGCTCCTCAGATTCATTCGTCTTCGATTTCTTTGTAAATCCGAAATTTGCGAGTAGGTTTCCCTGTTTTCTTTTAGACATGACTGCAAAACATGTAAACGAAATTGCGCGGGTCCAGCGACTCTCCGATGTCTGATTTTAAGTGACATTTAAGACATAGCGCCCCCACGCTTCAATGGTGAGGACAATAATTGCATGCGTAGCACCCGTGGTCTTAGCCGGAAGGGGCAGATAGGATGCTAGCATCACTCTAGGTCCTTAAAGAAGTTAAACACTGATGACTCACGAAGGGAGTTGGTGTTGGTTGAATAGATGAGCTATTTTAATGCCTTTCATCATAAAACATTCACATTTGGTACAAAATAAAGCTTGTGAAAATAACAAACAAACAAACAAAATCAAAAGAATAAGTCACCAATAAGTTGTTCGGTCGAGGAATGTCGAGTTCAAGGGGGGGGGATATCCGGATATGTGTGTTTCTCTTACTACTACCCGGGTAGGTTAGTGTGTATCTATTTCTATGTCTTATCTGTTATGAATGGATCTTCACAAGGGTCTTCTATGGTAGTGTTCACGGCTGGCCACGCCGTATCCACACCATCCACAGTTCTATTGGGCAAAGCTCGCCATCGTAGATGCAATCTTCCTTCGATCAAACAAAAAAAACCAACCGGAGATTCAAGTGAACAATATAATTCACGGTAGTTTCCTGTATTTTCAATGATCAGATCCGGGAGATTCTCTGTTGTGCTTAATACCTCTCTAGCGTCTTTTCAGTGTTATGGTTCAAGGTGACCTCCTCGAAACGGGGTGCTCACGTGCAATTTCCTGTTACTGGAATCATGTTGAGCGCGCCCTACTGGAGAACTCATGCAATTGCATCTTTAAATAATCATGGGTTGAGTAGACCTATATTCCATATGGGTTACACCCTCCCCCCTTGACTCTGCATGAGTCCCTTCATGCTCTAATCGGTAGACTACAGGGGAGATGTCGTAGTCACCAATGGCATCAATGACTTTATTAAAGCTCTCTAAGAGACTCTGTGCAAAGGAGATTAAGGGTTTCCCCATCTGGATATAGTGGAAGCGCTCAGGTGGTTGGCGCGACCTTCCAGATGTTCGTGTAGTGATGTTTTGATCATCTGTCTCTCCATCTGTGATATTTCCACTTTCTTTGTTTTTGTCATCGGTATCACCGGTTGGTTTGTTGTTCAGCTGCTGGGTTTCTTCAGCAGTTTCTCCATTTCCATCATCCTCAGCCATGGCTGGATTTCCATTTGTCATGTCCGGTAAAGTTACATTCTCTTCAGCAGAGTTGCTCACCCCCTTGAACCAACTCAGGGACTGTTTCAACAGCTTCTGCCGGCAATGCTGGGAAACTGCCTGCACAGGGTTCACCCTGGGGCTGGGGGGTAAAGGAGGCATTGTGCACTGGTGAGCCGTTAGCCTCTTCTGTTGGGGTTACAATTGGTTGCGGTCTCCTTGGGATTTCATAGACCTCAACTACTGTTTCTGCAGGGATGACAGGCAACTGGGTAGGACAGAAGTAAGATTCGTCCTCAGAGTCTGAATTCTCCACAGGGAGCAGAGGTTGGCTGCGCCTAGTTATTGGCCGGTGGACCTTTGGTTTGGCCGGCTCAATTTCCTCTTCAGTCAGGTTCCCACAAGCGAGTAGGTGATCCCTATGTAGGGTTCGGACGGGGCCATCTCCATTTATTGGCTGTACTGTGTAAACAGGTAGATCTCCCATCCTTTTGAGAACTTTGTACACAGTGGACTCCCACTTATCCGCAAGTTTGTGTTTGTTCCTCAAGCGCAGGTTCCTTACTAACACTTGGTCAACTTCTTCTAGTGTTGATTCTCTTACTGCTCTGTCGAATCGGCGTTTGTTCCGTTCAGCAACCTTTTGGGAGTTTTTGGTTGCAATCTGATAGCTCTCTTGAAGACGGGCTTTCAGCTTTCTGACATACTGAGAGTGAGATTTTGGAGCACCGTCTTTTACTGGCAAACAGAATGCAATGTCCACTGGTAGCCTAGGCTGGCGCCCAAACATCAACTCATACGGGGTGAACCCGGTGACATCGTTCTTGGTGCAGTTATAGGCATGAGTTAGTGGTTTTACATGGTCACGCCAGTGGCTTTTCTCCCTTTCTTTTAAGGTTCCCAACATGCCCAGGAGAGTTCGGTTGAACCTCTCAACTGGGTTTCCTCTTGGGTGGTAAGGACTTGTGCGTACTTTAGTGATTCCAGCAAGGGTGCAGAGCTCTCGGATGAGTTGAGACTCGAAGTCCCTGCCCTGATCACTCAGTAGATGTTCTGGAAACCCATAGTGCACCAAAAACTGTTCCCAAAGACTCTTGGCCACTGTTGTAGCCTTCTGATCTTTTGTTGGAATGGCTACAGCATACTTGGTTTAATGATCAGTTATGACCAAGATGTCTTTGGTGTTGCTACTGTCGGGCTCCAAAGACAGATAATCCATGCATACAAGTTCCATGGGACGAGATGTTTGGATATATACAAGAGGTGCTGACTTTTCGGGTGGCGTTTTCCTCCTAACACAACGTCCACATGATTTGATCTTGTTCTCTACATCCATAGCCATCTTCGGCCAATAGAACCTTGAACGGACTAAGTCGATGGTTCTGTCCAAACCCATGTGGCCCATATCATCGTGGAGACACGTGAGAATGGTAGACTTCAGAGACTTGGGAACCACAAATTGGTAAGTGGTGTCCCCTTCTGAAAGACGAGTTCTGTAGAGGAGACCATTTTTCAACTCCAACCGCTTCCATTCTTTGAGCATCAGCTTGAGCTCGAGTGAGTCAGGAAGGAGGCTTGGACTCGCTTTATTTCCAGATTCCAACATGTTGACAACTTGCTCAATGATTGGATCAGACCTCCGATGTTGTTGGAGTTCTTCTTCACTGTATGTAGGTATGGTGGAACAACCTAGCATTTCCGCTTCTCCGTAGACGTCTGGCACTGCATCCGCAGTAAGTGCAAGGGACTCTACCAAGGTGATAGATGGTAGGTCGTCGTCAGCCTGACTCAAGAGATGGCGGTTGCACAAGACAGTGACTGCATCAGCTGGTATATCCTTTTGGTTTGGAAAGGAAGATAGATGATGAGAAGCAAACTGTTGGATTCTCTCTCTCTCCTCAAGAGAAGCAGGGTCTTCAGGCAGAGTGTCATGAGGCCGCCTGGAAAGACCGTCTGCGTCTTGGTTGCTCTTTCCAGCATAATACTTTATGTTAAAGTTGAACGTTGAAAGAGCAGCAAGCCAGCGGTAACTGGTTGCGTCAAGTTTTGCAGATTTCAGAGCATACGTCAACGGGTTGTTGTCCGTTACAACCGTGAACGTGTTGCCGTAAAGATAGTCATGAAATTTCTCCACAACCGACCACTTCAGAGCTAGGAATTCCAGCTTGTGAGCTGGATACCGCTTTTCACTGGGCGGCACCTAAACCAGAAGTGCTTGCGTCTGTATGGAGGATGTAAGGGATTTTTGGATTGGCAAGGCCAAGTATGGGAGAGGAAGTGAGTTTGGTTACAATCGCTTCAAATGCTGCTTTGCAAGCAGGTGTCCACCGGTCGGCAAAGGGTTCTTTGGGGTTGAAGTACCCCCCAGAGCAAGATGTAACTTTTCTGCGCTTTCTGTACGGTGGATAGCCTCCTGTAAGATCGTTTAGAGGTTTGACTATCTTGGAATAGTCTTTTACGAACCGACGATAGTATCCTGCGAAACCAAGAAACGATTTGAGTTCACTGAGATTCTGGGGTCTTGGCCAGGTATGGAGGGCACTGACCTTCTCAGGATCAGTTTCAACTCCATTGTTGGAAACAATGTGCCCTAAATAGCGCACAGAGTTCTGAAAAAAGCGACACTTAGTTGGTGAGAGTTTCAAGCCATTTTCTCTAAGCTGCTGGAGGACATGCAAAAGCCGGGCTTCATGCTCCTCCAATGTGCTTGAGAACACAATGATGTCGTCTAAAAACACCAGCACTTCCACCAGATTGAGACTGCCCATGCACCGCTCCATTAATTGTTGGAAAGTACTGGGGGCGTTGGTAATGCCCTGGGGCATGCGGTTAAACTCGTAAAACCCCAGAGGACACACAAAGGCGGTCTAGCTTTGTCACGTTCTTCCATCTCTATCTGGTAATAACCAGATTTCAAATCCATTACCGAGAACCATTTGGAGCCGGCAAGAGCCGAGAAAGCTTCTTCAAGATTGGGAAGTGCGTAGGCATCTCGTATTGTCAGAGTGTTAAGCTTACGATTGTCAATGCAAAGACGTACATCTCCACTCTTCTTCCGTACTACAACGATTGGTGAAGAGTAAGGTGTCTCCGATTCACGAATCACTACTGCATCAAGGAGTGTTTGCAGATGTTTCCTTACAGCTTCATAGTCATTGGGATGGATCGGTCGGGACTTCTGCTTGAAAGGTGTTTCGTCTTTCAAGTTTATGTGATGTTTTACTTTTGATGCTTGCCCGAAATCAAGATCATTTTGGGCAAAAACATCACCATAAGCTTTTAGACTGTTATCTTTTCTTTCCACTCTTTTGAGAGAGGGGAATCACTGAAGTCAAATGTGAGACCTGACTTGGTTGGATCAACTGTTGGCTGAGAAGCGACTGCACAACATTTCACATCGTCAGTTTTCTTGTCAGAATTAGGTAAGTTGTCATAGATTTGTTCAGGAGCATGGAGCTCGGCAATGACACAACTGGATGGGAGTGTTACATCATGCTCATTTTCATTTTTTACCCACACAGGTAGTTTGTGAAGACTCTTCTTGGGCAAAGTGACAAGACAACACTCTACAAAGATCCCACCAGGTAAGGTGGATGTGCTGGGCTGTTCGACAATGGCACATTGGTTGGTTGTTTTGGCCTTTACGTAGCCTTCAAGAAGCACTTTCCCTTGTGCAGGTATAACTCTCTGCTCTTCGTTTTTCAGAGTTATCAAGCCAATTCTTCCTGTGGAGTTCACTTCCTTCCGGAGCTTTAAGGTGCGAAGGATCTGCCTATAGCCATAGACAGGGGACAAGTCATGAGTGTTTTTTCCATGACAGTGTTCATCATACAAGACATCAAGTGCGTTGGTCCCGATCAGTACAGGTAGGTCACAGTTGGAACGTATGTCGGGAACAACCAACGCCAAGCTAGAGACCTCAGGCTCTGTTTCAACAAAGTTTTGGGCAAACTTAAGAATGAGGGGCACATAACCCAAATAAGGAACGTTTTCACCACTAGCGCCCTCAACATCCAGGCCATTAATTGGTTGAATGGGATGCTCTGAAAGATGTCTGTTGTAGAAAGAAGCAGAAACAGTGGTCACTTGAGACCCAGTGTCGAGGAGACAATTACAGTTAACTCCTGACACTGTGACATTAGCTGTACATTTCTCTCCTACAAGCCCTTTTGGTAACCTAATTTGATTTTCTACCTTGTGGGTGCGAATGGATGCTTGGGTTTTCGATTTGGTTTTAGGACATTGATGCTTGAGTTCAGTTCCTGGCAGTCCCTTGACAGGAACTGAGGTTAGTTTAAATTATGTCTGTTTTGTTCTTCCCAGACTTGTTGTTTTCGTTTGAACTCTTTTCTTTTCATGTCAACTTGTTCAGGGTTTGGCTCATTACTGCAGGAAGGCGCAATATGGCCGTCCTCTCCACACTTAAAGCAATAGCCCGGCCTGGGCTTCTTTGTGAAATGTAACTCGGCTGGGTTCGGAGATTTTTGCTCAGTGGGGGTCTTTGTGAAAGATTTAGATTTCTTGTTTGACTTATCAGAAGACTGGCCAGAGCCATTACTCAAGGATGCTTTCAAAGAAGCCATTTGGGCTTGCAACTTTGCAAGTTGTTTTTCCAACTTGTTTGTGTGGATGGGAGGGGCTACAGCTGCAGTAGCTTCCATGTCAGTCTCATCAGGAGAATAATCCTCAACTGAAAGGGAATTTGACTGGACTTTGGTCTTTGAGAACCCAAAGTGCTGTTTCATCCGGCTGGACTTAGCAGCCTGGCGATCCTCCTCTGTGCATAACAGAAGGAGTAGCTCTGTGAATGAAAGTGGATTGTCTTTCTTCTGCTCAAGCTGGAGGGTTGTGATTAGACTGTTGTTCCAGCAACCTCTGAGCAGCTGGCGCTCTGAGTCGTTTGCACTGATACCGCCTCGTGTAATGACTTTACTCAGGTCTGCCTGCAACCTTTGAAGGTAGCTAGAAGGCTTTTCGCCAGAGTTCTGGTTTGTGCTTAATAACTTTGCAAAAAGCTCATCTCCATCATCAACAATGTCATATGCTGAGTCGAGCAGGCTGAGATAGTCCTTCGGGGTTGAGTTAGGCCCAAGATGTTTGATAATGTTGGAAGCAGGTGGGAGAAGACTTTCCACCATCTTCCTGACAGTGAGCATGTCAGACATCCCGTTGTCAGCAAGGTGGAACTCAACATTGCTGCGCCATGTGTCATAGTCAGACTCAAAGTTGGGACAGGGGAGCTTCCCAGAGAAAGGCCTGAGTTTGGTGCTGCTATGATAATGGGAAGTCGAATTTCTGTTTTTTATGACATGCTCCACTACAACCTTTTGGACTTCAGGAGTGATAAGATGTTCAGAGGGTAAGTACAGGGTTTGTTTCTTGAGTAAGGTAATGCCTCTGCACCTACAGGGAGTGACAGTGAGTCATGTTCATAGGAGTTGGTCAAATCAGTAGTTATTTTGAATGGTGTCTGCGTTTGGTTAGCCGTTGGCTCAGCTGGGGCTGCATAGCTAATGCTTACTTTTGATGTATCAGGTTCAGCTGTCTGGGGAATTTTAGTAGACTCCTGTATTCTTGCCAGTTCATCCAGCAAAACCTTTTCAAAATCAGCTCCGCTTAGCTTTGCGACACCCTTCAGTTCAGCTAATTAATTGCGAGTCAAGCTTGAGCCTCTATCAGCTGAATAGACATCAGACAGAAGCTGAATATGATGACTAACATTTGGATTACTGCTGGGTCTTTTGTCAGGTAAAGTGTCCTGTAAGAACTGGATGTTCTCACCTGACTTAAACTCGACAATAGCCGAGTCTTTCAATTGAGGTTCGGAACTAACAATCTTAATTATCCTTTCAATGGCACTAAACTGTGCTAGGTAATCAAAAACCTCATTGTCAACCTCATCATCAATTAAACCTCCCACTAAAAGAGAGTTGGGTACTTTAACGTTTTTAGTCTGAATGGCATCCATTTTTCCTTTTACCTTATGACTACAGAATTGTTTGAGGTAAATTACGACAGTGATAAATGCAATAAAAATGTCAATCTATTCAACTTTTAAACCTCTCCTGGCTAGCTCGCCAAGTTTTGTGTAGCACCCGTGGTCTTAGCCGGAAGGGGCAGATAGGATGCTAGCATCACTCTAGGTCCTTAAAGAAGTTAAACACTGATGACTCACGAAGGGAGTTGGTGTTGGTTGAATAGATGAGCTATTTTAATGCCTTTCATCATAAAACATTCACATTTGGTACAAAATAAAGCTTGTGAAAATAACAAACAAACAAAGAAAATCAAAAGAATAAGTCCTTGGTAGCTGGATTCCCCAGCTACAGTACTCCTTGGAAAAGTAGTTGTTCGGTCGAGGAATGTCGAGTTCAAGGGGGGGGATATCCGGATATGTGTGTTTCTCTTACTACTACCCGGGTAGGTTAGTGTGTATCTATTTCTATGTCTTATCTGTTATGAATGGATCTTCACAAGGGTCTTCTATGGTGGTGTTCACGGCTGGCCACGCTGTATCCACACCATCCACAGTTCTATTGGGCAAAGCTCGCCATCGTAGATGCAATCTTCCTTCGATCAAACTAAAAAAACCAACCGGAGATTCAAGTGAACAATATAATTCACGGTAGTTTCCTGTATTTTCAATGATCAGATCCGGGAGATTCTCTGTTGTGCTTAATACCTCTCTAACGTCTTTTCAGTGTTACGGTTCAAGGTGACCCCCTCGAAACGGGGTGCTCACGTGCAATTTCCTGTTACTGGAATCATGTTGAGCGCGACCTACTGGAGAACTCATGCAATTGCATCTTTAAATAATCATGGGTTTAGTAGACCTATATTCCATATGGGTTACGCATGCACGCCGGTATCATTATGAAGAAGATGTATCACCCTCATGCGCAAATCATACATTAAAAATAGCCACATTTTACACGTGATCCATGATTATGCAATACAAAAACAAAAAGGAAATGCATGGGAAAAAACAGCATTTTGCCAATATTTTAGAGACCCCCCCAAAATTTCACAAATCATGTTTTCAGGGGGGCTCATGTCTCATTAAGGGGGGCTGAGACCCCCCTGGCCCCCGTAGTTCACACCCTGCTTCTATGAATCCATGAGTTGTTCTTCTAATGACGATTGCTGAAAGAAACTGGAGGATGGGTGTTGCTGTGCGGTGCAATGCCTTACACACTGTATATTTATGTTATTATAAATAAACAACTTTGGATTTTTCTAAGTAGGTGTCTTTATTTTACCAGCCTTCATGGTTCTCCCGTTACACTTGTTCTGTCGTTCTCAAGTCTAGCTCCATCTGATCTAGTAATCAACACTGCTACCTAGTGGTCATAACATATAACACATATACAGAACATACTGTAGCGCCGACCAGAGGCCTGTTTCAGGTAGCTGGTTTAACATACTCCGAGTTTAATCCTGCGCTCTGAGTTGGTTGACTCAGAGTTCGGGGTTGAAAAGCAACTCTGGGTTTTCGGTTTCAGAACAGGTGATCAGCGTTGGGTTAATCAACTCTGAGTATGTTCACTCTGGGTTGGGGGCGTGCCTGTTGACTATGAAGAGCCATCATCAATGGATCTCTGATAACATGATCAAACATGGACCAAAAGTGTAGATCCACTTACTTTTCCCCCACGGAATTGGAAATTCTAATGAACGTGTATGCCGAGCAGTTACCCATTTTAACAAAAAAAAGCAATACTGCCGCGGCAGCGAGAGCGCGAGAGAGAGTAAAATAAAATAAGAGGAAAGTTTAATATCTTCCACTTATTCAATATGTAAATTGTGTGTGTGTGTGTGTGTGTGTGTGTGTGTGTGTGTGTGTGTGTGTGTGTGTGTGTGTCAATTTACGCAACCCCGAGTTGCCCCACGAGGACTTGGCAGCAAATGAAGTACAAAAATATAGTTTAAACAGGTAAACTAATGTTTAATTGAACTCAAATCAATTGTGCTGTTTTGCCTGCTCTACCTAATTTAACAGCTATGTTCAACATGTATTATATATTTGTATACTATATTTAAGCAGTAAATGTAAGTAGTACATTTCCCAGCCACCCCAACACTGCCAATATTTAATAGGATTTAGATATATTAGAAGGCTACACCTAGGCAAAATGCATTATATATATATATATATATATATATATATATATATATATATATATATATGTCTTCAAAATAGCGCTTACTGAATATTAGGGTAACATTTTCCTCCATGTTAGCAAATCGAAAAAATGCAGAGGCCCGGCAGACTGGAGGGGGTCCACCACCTGCAGCCCTCACAGAGGCTGAGGAGATGGCCCTCAGCCAACAGAGCAGGCTATGCGTCCTGTGGCTGAGGGCATCCCTGGGGGGAGCTCCTCTGATCCCCCCCACCCCCCAGGATAGAAGTGCCTTTACAGTATAAGAGGTTGGTTATTCAAAATAATTAAATATGTAGGCCTACACGCAACCCAGCGCGTTGCAAATTAGATGGGGCAATATTCTGGCTCAAGTAATAATTGCACTGTCTAATCATCTTCTTCCAGTTACTGATGGCGTCATCGCCCTACTTGAACCAGATGCCCTCACCAACCTCCATACAATTGTAACAATTCAAAAGATGCAAAAGGATGCTTTGGAGATCCATATTTTGGAACATAAGTTAAAGGTGTTGTTTTTTTTTGTGCTTTCAGGAAATAAAATAATCCTCATAATAAGTAGATTTTCTTTATTAGAACACGGGCTGTGGTGGGACAAGTTATTTTGTTGAACAGTTTACTCAAACCTCAGTGAACAATGCAGACGATTATGCTGAGCATGTGCAGAAGAACAGCATCTGGTTAAAAGCAGTACCAGGGTCTTTTCTGCCTTGCATTCTTAAAATGAGTTTCTTGACTTGCAGTAGTTATAGGTCCGTGGTTAGTCAGCTACTCTGATCATGGGAAAGCCACAACGTTTTAGTGACTGTACTACAGAGCGGGTGGGATGCACGGGGCGGATCATTCTGCACATGCGTTAATTGCGATAAAAAAAAAAAAAAAAAAACTTAAAGCATGCCCCCGGTGCGTTAACATGGGGGCTGAGAAGGTGGTCTAAATAAATGATAGATTGCGCTGAAAAACGATAGCGCTCGTGAAGAAAATTATCAGGAAAATAAAGTATATCCAGCCGGGGTCTTAATAATCGTTCCTCACGGAGATTCCTTCTGAGGATCGCAGCCTCTACGTCCACAGGCTCTCGTAGAAAAGGACATGCCATTTCTAACACTTCCTTCTGTCGGAGAGCTGCCCTCAGCCTAGACAACAAACTCAGAGTAGGTCTAACCACCTCCCGAGCAGGTTAGACCCACGGCGTATGTTGCCGCAGCAACTAACTCTCGGTTGCGCTGAACCTGCTACCTGAAACGGAAAACCCAGAGTTTCCACTTACTCAGAGCGAACAAACTCGGGGTTGCCTCAAAACCAGCTACCTGAAACAGGGCTCTGGAAGAACAGGGAGACAGGCTTTTGTCAACTAAGGGTCTGTGCCTCATACACCGCTCGACTACAGAACACCCTCTTTTATTGACTCATTCACACGTACATAGAACAGCACACCTAACTAACACACAAGTCATTCTCGGTGGCGGTGGCAACAACAACAACAACAACAGAACAACACACAACAATGAACAATCCCAACCCATTAACAATCCCAACCCATTAACCCCACTGATCATTAATAACCCCAACAACTAGTAACGGACCCAGAACAACAACAATAACAGCAACAATAACACAACAACATGCGCGCCGGGAATCCCCCAGAATCCCCGGCACGAACCCGGAAGTGAATGAACCCGGGAACACTGGTCGCTACAATACATATCATTACATCCTCCTTTCTTTGAGGTTAAAAGTCAAATAATAGTAGGCCCAAGGCTATATCAAGACTAGACCTGGAAGCTACACCAAAACCCATTAAACACAGTAAAGGCTACCACACCTAAAGCTAAACAAGGTAAACAATTAATCCCTTCTTTCAGATAACAGGTTTTAGAAAGTAACCTTAATTGACTGTACTGTGTAAATTAACTACTATTTCTCTTTCAGTTAACAGTGGTAATGAACGGTAAAACCTCTTCTTTCAGGTAACACCAGTAAGTAACGGTAGGTAATAAAGTAAGTAACAGATATGTAACAGTAGCAACAAACAGGATATCCTCTTATTTCAGGAAACCAAGTATTCTTTTTTTTCTTTTTTTTTCAATGTTCCCATAACCTTTACTTTAAGACTATTCTCAGGTTAAGCAACACTCGCATATGTAAACCACAAATACTCTCACAAGTCCATTATCACTTTTGATCTTCTAGCTCTGCTAGACTTACGGCGACACCAACATCAGAGACAGGTGCCCCTGTCTCTGATGTTGGTGTCTGATGCTCTGTGGGCTGCACATCCTGGTATGCGTCAGGAGGGTTTGTCACTTCTGCGTGTGACTGCTTTCTAAATGTCTCTTGAGTCCTGAGAAGGCATCTGCGGTTCCTCCGGTATACATGTCCATCCTCCGTTCTGACTGTGTACGACCTCGGACCGACCTCTTTGAGCACCACTGCTTTGCTGTTCCATGTGTGGGGCTCTTTGATTCTGACCACGTCGTGTTCTGAGAGAGGTGTGACACTCCTGGCCGTCTTGTCATGATGCTTCTTCTTTGCCCACTTCAGCTGCATGTGCTTTTGTGTGAGCACTGTTTTTCTTCTTTCTTGGCATGTTTGGTAATGTGTTGCGCTGTTTTCGGTTCATGAGGAGCTCTGAGGGTGATGCTCCACATCCCAGAGGAGAAGACCGATAGGTCAACAGTGCAAGGTAAGATTTTGTCTCTGATTTTGTCTCTGCAGCCTTTTTTAGAAGTCTTTTAATGATTTCCACTCCTTTCTCTGCCTTACCATTCGCCTTTGGATAGAGAGGGCTCGATGTAGTGTGTTGGAACCCATACTCCTCTGCAAACATGTGAAACTCTTGGCTGCTGTACTGCGGACCATTGTCACTTTGGACTATCTGGGGAATGCCATGTCTGCCAAAGATGCTTTTCATGCGAGTTATAACAGCACTGGCAGATGTGCTGTTCAGTTGTGCTACCTCAGGATAGTTTGAGTGATAATCCATCACTAAGAGAAAGTCCTTTCCATTTACATGAAAGAGATCTGTTCCAACTTTTTGCCATGGCTCAGTCGGCATTTCTGGGATCAACATTGGCTCTTTGGCTTGCTTGTATCTGTGTCTTTGGCATGTATCACACTTACTAATCAGTGTCTCAATGTCTCTGTTTATACCTGGCCAGTAGACCGCTTCCCGTGCTCTTGCTCTGCATTTTTCTATACCAAGGTGTCCCTCGTGGATTCTGCTGAGCATATCTTTCCGCATAGATGCTGGGATGATGATCCTTTTTTGTCTCAGCAGTAGGCCGTTTGCCACACTCAGTTCTGCCCTGATGGAATAGTATTGTGGGAGTGTGCCTTTTGTCCACCCTTTTTGGAGTTTCGCTGCCACTGCCTGCAGTGTCTCATCTTGTTCTGTTTCCTGTGCAATCTTCTTCAGCACCATGTCTAACACTGGGAGAGAAGAGACAATTAAGTTTACATGCCTTTCAAGCTCTTTTGACGATTTTGTTTGTGCCTCTCTTGATTGCACAGCTGCTTGGGGCGGCGCGGGTGCTCGAGACAGTGCATCAGCCAGGACTATGTATTTCCCTGGCGTGTAGATTAGATCCATATCATATCCTTGTAACCTCATCATCATACGTTGAATCCTGGGAGACATGTCATTCAGGTTATTTTTGTAGATAGAGATGAGTGGTTGGTGATCTGTTTCTGATGTGAAAGTAGGCAGCCCATATATGTATCCATGAAACTTCTCGCATCCAAACACTAACCCTAGAGTCTCTTTTTCAATTTGGGCATACCTCGTTTCCGTCTCCGTCATTGATCTTGATGCATACGCCAGTGGCCATCGTTGTCAGCTTGGAGCAGCACTGCGCCCAATCCGTCTTTGGATGCATCTGTGGAGACTTTTGTTTTTCGAGAGGGATCAAAGAAGGTAAGCACTGGTTCTCTGATAAGTGTCTCTTTGAGCTTCTCCCATTCTTTGTTGTGTCTGTCAGTCCACTCAAATCCTCTGTCTTTTTGCAGCAGACCTCTGATTGTCACTGTTTTTGCGGATAGATTTGGAATAAACTTCCCTAAAAAGTTCACCATTCCTATAGCTCGCAGTACCCCCTTTTTTTTGTCCATAGGGGCAGGCATGTCAAGAATAGCCTGTACTTTGGAGTGGTCTGGCTCTACACCCTCTCCAGACAGCTTGTCACCTCAGAAAGTGATCTCTATGACCCCGAACTGATATTTGCTTTCCTTCAGTTTCAGACCGCTCAACTGAATCCTTTTCAGGAGATTCAGCAGCCTTTCATTATGTTGTGCTAATGTTGAGCCCCATACTATTAAATCATCGATGTACACACGGGTGCCCTCTAGCCCCTCTATGATCGATTCCATCGCCCTATGAAAAATCTCGGGGGCCGATTTTATTCCAAATGGCAATCGCAGAAAACTGTATCTGCCAAAAGGTGTGTTGAATGTGCAATACTTTCTACTCTCAGAGCCCAGTTTCAGTTGCCAGAAGCCATGAGATGCATCTAGTTTGCTAAAATATCTCGCCCCTGCCATTTCACTTGTGATCTCTTCCCTTTTTGGTATCTGGTAATGCTCTCTTTTAATGTTCTCATTGAGATCTTTGGGGTCTAGGCACACTATTAACTCACCATTGGGTTTTTTCACACGTGTGATGGAGTTCACCCAGTCTGTGGGCTCCTCGATGAGCCGAATTACTCCCAGATCCATCATTCTGTCCAGCTCCTTTTTCAGACTGTCTCTGAGCGGTGCTGGTACTCTCCGCGGCACATGTATGACTGGCGTGGCATCACTTTTAAGTTGGATCTTATCTTTGAAAAGCAGCGTTCCATGGCCCTTGAACAGTTCTGGAAAGGAATCATTTACGGATTCCTTTCCTGTGTCGGTGTCAGACACCTTTTCACTGTTGAGCTGGTAGACCATCTTGACCAGCTCCAGGTCATCACATGCTCTGTCTCCGAGCAACGATTCGTGGTCATCAGGAACCACTACAAACATGAGGTTTTGTGTCTTGCCTTTCACACGCATTTCAAGCCGGCACACCCCCTTGGTTTCAATTGGCTGTCCATTACATGTTTTCAGTGGGACAGGGCGTTACTGTATTTTTGGCTTCTCTTTAAGTGCTTTAATGTCCTTTAAACTGATCAGGTTGGCTTTTTCCCCTGTGTCTAGTCTGAACAACACCACTGTCCCATTAACTAACAGAGGTGCCACCCATTTATCTGTTTGCACTGCATTGACTGGCTGCACAGTCTCATCTGCATTGACTGGCTGTCCAGTCTCTTCTATTTCACTGCCCCCCTCAGTAACCATGTACACAAACTCTGGATCACTCTGCGAATCACTGTCATCTGTTTCATTCACGACATGGACTTTTTGTTCTGTCTCCCTTGAAGGACACATTCTAGCATAGTGATTTTGTCCATGACACCTGGAGCAGGTTTTTCCGAATGCTGGGCACTGTCTGGCCTTGTGCTGGCCTCCACATCGTTTGCAGGTAAATTCCTTGTCTCTGAATTCTTTGTCACTGCTCCTCTCTGTTCCTTCTTTGCGCCTAGTGTCTCTATCTCGGTCCTTCCCGCGCCACTTTCCTTTGAAAGAAATTGCGTCTACCTCACCATGCATTTGAGCGGGCTGCTGAGCTAGTCCTTTGTCAGCAACATCAACCGTTTCGGCATGCTGCCTAACTACCGCCCTCGGATGGCATATTTTCACTGCCTTGTCTAGGTTCAGGTCAGCCTCACCCAACAGCTTTTCCCTGACTTTCCTGTCACAGACCCCGAACACAATTTGATCACGAATCAATGAGTCCTTCAATACATTGAAATTACAGGTGCTAGCTTTTAGTTTCAGGTCCGTGAGGAAGCTGTCGAACGCCTCTCATTCACGTTGCAGTCGTGATAACGTACCTTTCGTAGGTCTCATTCTTTTTAGCAAGACAATGTTCATCAAACTGCTTGAGTACTGCATCCAGCTTGTTCTTGTCTTCTTCAGGGTCAAAAGTGAACGTGTTATACACCTCTATTGCTTCGGTTCCTGCAACAGTTAGCAACAGTGCTATTTTTCTCTTGTTAAAGGCCTGATTCCACCGGACGCGTTACGGCAACGTTACGGCTGCGGCACGTCTTGGCCGCCGTCACCGCAGCAGATAGGTTCCACTCTAATCAATGAGACCATTTCCACCGGGCGCGGCTGCGGAACGTCTCAGCAACTTCCCATGAGCGGCTCGCCGTGCCGCAGCGCTATCATTCCGTAGCATTTCTATTTTTGCCGCAAGCCGTTGCTGAACCGCGTCAATTTCAACAGAGCATATCGAGCAGGGCAGGAAGTGAAAAAGTAAAAGCCAGAGCATCCGGTCAATTTTCAAAATAAAACACAATACTCAGCTCATGTAGCCTATCACAAATTCACATCAACAGTATTACGTCATGACCGGTGGCACCAGGTCAGCAGTCAATCAATCAAGGGGTCTCAGAGGGTCGGCAACATGGACGATGAGAGACTCATTGTCGAAGTTCAGCAACATGAATTAATTTATGTACCAAATCATCCTTTTTTATAATGACAATGGCCGGAAGGACAAAGCGTGGCATTTAATTGCAGTAGTTTTGGGAGTGGAAGGTGATGCTGCTATCCATTTGGATGGTACGCTCACGACCAGCTTCAGCGAGAACGTGACGCATTTCCCTTGCTCCAGCCTTCCAGTTTGCCATTTGTGTTTCTGTCGAGCCACGAGGGCGAGTAGTAGCAGGCTAGTCATCATTAGCAACATAGCCTCTTTAGCAAACCAGCTTGAAAACAAAACTTCACATTGAATTGCACGCAAAGCAAGACCGTGCAATGCATATATTGGTGACCGGATTAAAGCAGTAATGAAATCAAGTGTGTAAGAGGTTTTAAAAACGACATTAAAACCACCAACGTGGTACAAATACAAAGAAAATACATCTCATCCCCCATTAACTATGGGCGCAGCCATCTTCTTTGCGAGTTGTACAGCCATGCTCGCTCTACTTTGAAAGCGACGAGATACTACGACCAAAAGGGGGCGTGCCTCAGTGAAATGCCGCAAGAAAGCTGGGAGATTTGTGACTTTAGTTCGTAAATCCAAATGGATAGCAGCATAAGTACATTAGGTTTAGTGTGATTATCGTGTGATCTCGTGATCTCGCGTGAATACGGCTGGCTCGCAAGGCAGCGCTGCGCTGCCGTAACGCGCCCGGTGGAAATGCAAGCAGGGCAAAGTCGCAGCCGTTCCGTGCCGCAGCCGTAAAGGTACGGCCACACCAACCGCGTTACTCGCGTTGGATAACGCGAGTAACGCGCCTAACCTGACGCTTGATCATTGTGTGGTAGTTCAACGCTTCCAACGCGCCAACGCAGCTAGATGAGTCCATGTCCATGCAAGTGAACAGAGCGTTCCCTCTTCGTCATAACTATCAAACTAAACATCCTTCACATTCACTGAGCGAACATTATGAAAGTAAAATGCACATTTCTCGCAAAAAATGTTTCCATAAACGCATTTAATGGCGTAACTATGTTACTATTTCCACCCAGAATAAATATAGTTGTCGGCCGTGGCTGCGCTGGAGTCCGAGGTAGGAAACCCAAACGCCGCCGTGTTTGGGTGATAGAGCTTAGATCGGGTTAGATTAAATAATCTCTGATATAAATAACAATAATCGGGTTAAATAACTTCACATGGTGTGTCTGGTGTGTTTCCAGCATTCGTAGTGTTGATCAGCAGAGAAATAGTCCGCCAAGACATTGAGGTTGCTTAGCATCCAGAGACTCTGTCCATGCAAGTGAACGGAGCATACCCTCTTCGTCATAACTATCAAACCAAACATCCTTCACATTCACCGAGCGAACATTATGAAAGTAAAATGCACATTTCTCGCTAAAAATGTTTCCTTAAACGCATTTAATAGCGTAACTATGTTACTATTTCCACCCAGAATAAAGATAGTTGTCGGCCGTGGCTGCTCTGGAGTCCAAGGTAGGAAACCCAAACGCCGCCGTGTTTGGGTGATAGAGTTTAGATCGGGTTAGATTAAATAATCTCTGATATAAATAACAATAATCGGGTTAAATAACTTCACATGGTGTGTCTGGTGTGTTTCCAGCATTCGTAGTGTTGATCAGCAGAGAAATAGTCCGCCAAAACATTGAGGTTGCTTAGCATCCAGACACTCTGTCCATGCAAGTGAACGGAGCGTTCCCTCTTCGTCATAACTATCAAACCAAACATCATTCACATTCACCGAGCGAACATTATGAAAGTAAAATGCACATTTCTCGCTAAAAATGTTTCCATAAACGCATTTAATGGCGTAACTATGTTACTATTTCCACCCAGAATAAAGATAGTTGTCGGCCGTGGCTGTGCTGGAGTCCGAGGTAGGAAACCCAAACGCCGCCGTGTTTGGGTGATAGAGTTTAGATCGGGTTAGATTAAATAATCTCGGATATAAATAACAATAATCGGGTTAAATAACTTCACATGGTGTGTCTGGTGTGTTTCCAGCATTCGTAGTGTTGATCAGCAGAGAAATAGTCCGCCAAGACATTGAGGTTGCTTAGCATCCAGAGACTCTGTCCATGCAAGTGAACGGAGCGTTCCCTCTTCGTCATAACTATCAAACCAAACATCCTTCACATTCACCGAGCGAACATTATGAAAGTAAAATGCACATTTCTCGCTAAAAATGTTTCCATAAACGCACTAGACCTTTTCTCGACCCTTTGGTAAGGGGGTTAATTTCGTTGAGCGACCGTGTGGGGTACGGTCGCTCAACGAAACGCACTACTAACCAAAAATTGTATATACCATGTATGGTTTAAAGAACAAATGTTATTCAAACAAAAAACAGACTGTCCCTGACAGTAACATATACATTAAATCAAACATCTTCATGCTGGGGGTATGTAGCGGTTTTGTTCAGGCAGGGATTGGTCTCCTTTTGATAAAAAGTTGTGGAGAGCCACACAAGCCTTCGTGACATCCTCAGCTGTGTCAATGGAACACTCCATAGCCCTTCCCAGTATTCGCCACCTGGCAGCAAGGATGCCAAAGGCATTTTCAATGACCCGCCTTGCCCTTGAGTGCCGGTAATTGTACACCTTCTGGTCCTGAGACAGTTGTTGAGATCCTATTAACAGAACATTCTTATTAGAAAACCTTGGTCCTTCTTGAACCAATAATACAAATGCAGCAAGAGCTAAAGAGCATGCTATAGAGCCATATTAAGTCAGGCAATAAATGTATGCTTGCAAGTTCAAGGAGTTCTGTGAAATTAAATAGTCTAGGTGGGCTGAAGTTGTGGTTCTTATAATCAGAAGAGATGTTGCAACAATGGACAGAAGGTATTGCTGTGAGAGCCCTGAGGCTGTAGTTTAATAAAATAATTGATTCATTCGTTTTAATGTGTGTGGCAGTTTGGGTAATATACATTACACTAGTTAGCATGGAAACACAGTTTATTGTTGTAGTGGTCTATATAAATTGATATATTTCATTTGATAGGCTATTCCATTCACTTACCTGGGTATGGGCGCATGATGTTGACCTTCTGGGGGAAGGCCTCATCCGCAACAAAAACAGGCGGTGTCAGCACATCTGTCCCAGGCAGAGGCGCGTGTGGCGGCAGAGGGAGTTGTCCCTGAATGAGCTGCGCTCCAAACTCTGTCCGAACAAAGACCCCAGCATCACTTTCCCTGCCGAAGGCTCCGATGTCGATGAAGGTGAAGCGGTAATTGGCATCACAGACAGCCATCAAAATAAAGCTAAAATAACCTTTATAGTTGAAAAAGGTACTGCCACTGTTGTCTGGCGCTTTGACGCGGACGTGCTTGCCATCAATTGCTCCAATACAATTGGGGTAATCCCACTTCGTCCAGAAGTCATCGCTGATAGCCCCCCATTGCGCGACTTGCGGAAACTGAACCTCGTCCTTCAGCCCAGCCCACAGAGCCTGACATACCTCCTTAATGATATTGCTGACCGTTGCATTGCCCAATTTGTAGCTGGCTGCCAGGGCTTGCTGGCTGATCCCTGCTGCCAGAAAACGGAGTGTGTCCGCCAGACGCTCAGCATCGCTGACGGGCGCTCTGTGGGACGCAGCATGGTGTATCCTTGGGGCTACCAGGCCGAGCAATCTATCAAAAGTAACGGCAGACATCCTAAAGGATTTCCTAGTGCCTTTCGTCGTCTAGCTCTCTCATCGGCAAAACTAAAGAAACAAACTCGCCGTTAATGTGACGGTTCTCATTGAGCGGTCTCACACGCCACCGCCGCTTACACTTTTTGCGCCTTTGTCTGCGATTTCTGATGAGACAAAGTAACAACAACTCCTGTACAGATGGCATGTTTGAGACTGATAGATTTTGAGATTGTCGATGCCGGTATTTATTGACTGGACAGGGCCCTCTAGAGGATTTATTGCGCAACATCCATAACAACGCTGAAACCAGACGGAGGTATGAAGGGTAGCTCCGGGGGCAACGTTTGGGGCGACGGACGAATTTCGTCCGGATCCGGAGGTATGGATCGGCCTTACGCCCCGTGCCCACTACCTCCGTCCGTTGCGTGATCCCCATTGACTTTAATGGGGACGGACGCGCAATGCATTGTGGATCCGTCCGTTCCGTTGGAGCCTTCGGCTCAGTCAAGAAGTTGAAAAATGTTCAACTTTTTCGGCAGCGACGGATCCATCATCCAATCAGATCGCGTCTGCAAATTTAAGCACTGTGACGCGACTCGGGCTCTGACGATACTGGAAAGCGGGAAAGCGGGTCATCTTGCATCGCAACAAGCAGGAAGTAGCGGGAAGAACCCGGCGAAGCGATTTGATTGGCTGACGGATGCCTCTGCAAAGACTACTCCCCCATCGGTCAGCAACGCCTTCCCACCTCCCAGGCATTTTTCAACTTCTTGACTGAGCCGAAGGCTCCAACGGAACGGACGGATCCACAATGCATTGCGCGTCCGTCCCCATTAAAGTCAATGGGGATCACGCAACGGACGGAGGTAGTGGGCACGGGGCGTAACGCGACGCTTCAACGCATGTAACGCGTCTACGCGCCTATACCAATGGTTCCCGACCCTATGCAAAAATGCCGAGTTTGGACGCCCCTAACGCGGTTGGTGTGGCCGTACCTTAACACGTGCGGTGGAATCCCGGCGTTAGGCGTCTCCGACACACCGATAGCTGCGAGGTACAGCTCAAACTGCTGTTTAAAAGTCTTCCAGTTGGCGTCGAGGTTTCCGGTGGCTTTATAGAATCCATTCCTGGTACCATGTAAAGTTACGTAATTATAAATAAACAACTTTGGATATTTCTAAGTAGGTGTCATTATTTGAACAGCCTTCATGGTTCTCCCTTTACACTTGTTCTGTCGTTCTCAAGTCTAGCTCCATCTTATCTAGTAATCAACACTGCCACCTAGTGGTAATAACATATAACATATGTACAGAACAATGAGAACATACATATCATTACACACACGGTGCCATGGGGAACAGGGGCGGCGCACATGGTATATTGGTACATTGTTGACATTTTCAGTGCGTGCGTGTGCGTGCATGGGAGAAGCCCAAAAGGCGCCTAGGGCGTAGCCTACACTGGCTCCCTCGGATGCGGTCGTCTAGCGGCATGCCAGATGGCCAGTAGCTTACACCACTGTTAGTGGACGTGCACTTCCATGATTTGGAGAAATTAGTAAAAAGTTGGATTGCCAAAATGAAACCGAAGAGCAAGTTAACATTAGCTTTAAGCGCCAACTGCTATCAGGCTGATTGATAGCATCAATACATTTAACAGAATTTAAGGTAGGCCTATATGAATGTGGTTTCCGACTAGGAATGCAGTGAGGGAAGAGTGTGTGTTGAGAAACGTAACATTACCTCTGAGATTTCCTCCAACATGCATAGTGAACATGCTGACTATGTCAATTGGTGATGAAAACTATTTAGATCCTTTGGGGTATGGCCCTGTCGGGTTGACTATGACTCGGAGAGTGGTACATTTTCAGCACTAGGTTTATTCTAACAGAGACTCAAGGTAAACAAGTGTGCGTTCTGGAGGTGGTTCATGAAGCATCGCTTGAACACAGGTAAACAAACAGTTATATTGGGAGTGGGCGGAATGGTAAATAAGCCACGCCTACATGTTCTAATTTACCAAGGTAAACCTTTGGTCTGTCTTGGCTTAAGCGAAAATGACAAAGTGCCCCCCGCTGCTGAAGTGCAGCAGGCGAGTTGCAGTGCTGTCGTTGCATCCTCCCGCATGTACATTCGCACGCACAGTACACCGCTTGAGTGATGAATGTGGGGTTATCCGGGGAGTTCCCTTCTGAGAAACGGCTCACTGACCCACTTTCACACATATTGACAGGAAATGTTTAACTGCTTATCATTAAAATAATTACGTTCACACGTTGTAGTGACTTGCTGTTTAGAGTTATTAAAATATAAATTAGTCATCATATTACCATAATATTGTATAATATTGCGTTGCGCTAGGCTATACAAATCATAAGACAGAAACCAAAATGTAGGCTACCCTAAATAACACGGCTTAAGGCTTGCAGCCATTAAGAGAAAGACATACACAATAAATGCATCCATTAACAATAAATGGAAACCTATCTCTTTGGCCAAAACGAAAGCTGTATAGAGGGATTATCACTCTACTTCACTCTAGTCCAGGGGTACTCAAGTAGAAATGATGAGGGGCCACAAATTTTTTTTTCAGTGACTCAAGGGGCCGGTCGGTATACGTGTGACTGAGGCCGATATATGCTCTATTTTAGACGTAACGCGTAAGCACGTAAGATACATAACCCCCCCTTGCGCGGTAAAAATATCCCCCCTTACGTGCTTAAGTGCGTCGGCCAAAATTCCTGACTATGCGACTAAAACACTACGGCCCTACGCAGCTCGCAAAGACTGTGATTGGCCAGCTAACCACATCCTTCCAGGAGTCTCACATTTCCGGTTTTACAGCATAATAGCGCCATTTTTAAAAGGCCGTGACAGAAGCAAATGAAGAATTTTGAAGAAGGAGAAGAAGAAAACAAGAACGAATTATGATAATTATAAATATAAACAAGCCAGCGATTTCCTCTTCCACGCCCACAGATTCGTTCGTTGCTCCCCCTACTGTTCTGGCGGAGAATCCCCCTGCAACACGCGCAATCCTTAAGGAACCTTAAAGGAACCGTAAATCAAAACTTGTCTAAAACAAGTCCCTTGTGTAAATTACGTGCTTACGTCTCTGCGTCTAAAACGACCCTAAATCGGCCTTGACTGCTGCTGAGATGGACTGTCTGCCTCGAGTTTGGGAGGGCTGGAGCGGTCTGTGGGCTGGAGTGCTATCTGTTTATCGTTGCAACCCCCAGCCTCGTATTGAGATCGCGGCGCGCGGTTT
Source organism: Gadus morhua (assembly GCF_902167405.1). Classification (NCBI taxonomy): domain Eukaryota; kingdom Metazoa; phylum Chordata; class Actinopteri; order Gadiformes; family Gadidae; genus Gadus; species Gadus morhua. The sequence continues at coordinate 20,193,514 of NC_044062.1, read as the reverse complement.
CAAAATAATTTTTTTTATAATTAAAAAAACTTTTCAAAACAGCTCGAGGGCCATTAATAGACACCCCGCGGGCCACAAAAGGCCCGCGGGCCGCTACTTGAGTATGACTGCTCTAGTCTATCCCCGCTCTACGCGGATGTCGTTTGCAGGAAGAGACGAGAGCGCAATCATGTCTTGTTGTGCGGTTGGTTGCACAAACCCTTTTTTTTTAACCTCTTTTGATTTCCTATTTATTCTACTTCTTGCTTGCCAACATAATAAAACAATTCAAATACTTTAATAATCATGCTTTTTCTTATTCGTATTGCATGCTTATTTATTAAATGTATTCGGTTTGAGTTCATCTCCCTCAAAAAGTAGTCCCCTTTAATTACGATCGATCAAACATGTTTTTGACACCTCAAAGGGCATTATCCCGCTTACACCATGGTCACTTGCCAAAGAAAAGAAATTAAGATCATTCATTTATATTTGCATGCGTTTTACAATCCAAATATAAAGTTTTTCACATAAATAGAACGGACCGTAGCTACGACTAGGGAGGTATTCTAGTCCGAGCTATGAGCCAGAGAGCTAACGTTATGGACTGTACATATTTATAATTCGAAATTCGTTCCAGCCTTTATACCACAGATACTCTAGGGCAGGGCTATTCAACCTCCTTAACAAGTGGACCGAAAAGGAAAACCACTGGGGGTTCATGGGCCACACAGAGTAAAACTACATGAATGAATCAGTACAAATAAATCGTACTTAAAGTAGTGTTAACTTAATATATATAATACTACTACATGGAATTAACTTGTCAGACGCATTCCTTCCTTCTTCACTTTTGATCGTATCATTATAAAAGATTTTGTTCTCACTATTTTGGACACGTATTTAGAATTCAACAATGTTGTTTGTTTGAATCATCACAAAACAGAACTACTGTACATATGAGACATTTTGAGCCAGTGAGTCAGTGAGAAAGATTGCATTGCCTTGTTTGCCTAGTTTGGCTCACGCTGAGACACTCATGCAGCTTCTCATAGGTCATGCAGCAACGTGCCCTTGTTCTGATGGCATTCATATGAGAAAAGCTAGACTCACATGTATCGGTTGAGCCAAACATTGTCAGAATAAGTGATGCCAGTTCCTGATTGTGGGGTACTGATATTGGCTAGTATCACCGGCTACACACAGAAACCTGATTTGCATGTAACTATGTTTCTCCTTTATTTTATTTATTTTTTGCATGCAACCTCTTGCGGGCCAGAAAAAAATTAAGAGGGGCCGCATTTGGCCCATGGGCCTCTAGTTGATTAGGCCTGCTCTAGGGTCTATAGCATATAACCGCGTTGTCTGATTACAGGTTAATTCGTTTTTCACGATTTACCAACTCTCGTTTTGAAGAATACGCCATTCGTTTCAATGGGAATCGCGACGGTCTATTCTTTCAACATAAAATGTACATATTTATAATTTGAAATTCATCCCAGCCTTTATACCACAGATACTATAGGGTCTATAGCATATAACTGCATTTTCTGATTACAGTTATATTATTATTATTATTATTAGTTATGTTATTATAGTACATTTTATATATTTAAAAAAACGCTAGATCTGAACACGGCCTAATTGAACATTAAGCTGACAAAATCACTAATTAACACCGCAACTGCAAATTAACCACACAGAGATAACCATGGCAATTTTCTTTTTGCATCATTCTGCGCGCGCATTCGCCGGGTTGATAAACAAATAATCCCCCTCAGAGTGATAGATTTAACTCTCCTCTGGGCCCCGTTTCCCGAAAGCATCTTTAGCCTAAGTGGATCGCAGAGTGGGTCGTACGAGCATCGTACAGTTTTCACACCGTTTCCCGAAAGCATCTATGGTAACGAACGTCTTGAAAACGCTCACGAGTCACGAGTAGCTAACGAGTGCTCCAGGGTACTCGTAGGACGCTAAGAGCCTCGTTAGCCTACTATAGCCTCAGTGGCGTAACCAGCGGACATTCCTAGTATTGGATGCGTTTTATTATAACACATTGGTAATGGTATATCACGTGCGTCTGAGCCTAATGTGGGCCATTATGTTCTTAGAGAGACAGTCCGGAAATGTTTGAGCAGGCAGGGCACTTAAAATGTGTGAGAGAAAGTGGGGGGATTTGTGCAGACTGACATAGGCTACTCATAAAACGTAGCATAAAATAATGTAAAAAAAAAAAATTATAAAAATATTAATTATAAAAATATAAAAAAAAATGCAAAGGAGCAGTCAAAAGGCTGGGATATGGTGGGGATTGGCCACGTTGACGGGAATGTTTAGTGACATGTGGGAGGGTGGAGGGGGTTTAAAAAAGTCTCAATCACTATTCGACTTGCATGAAAACCAGCCGCGTAGTTTGAGGGAGGCCGTCCTCACACCGATCTTCCTCGTCGTCATCGTCCTCAATGTCCTCCGGTTCAACCAAAGCTACCCCAGCCTTAGCTGCAATTTTGTGCAACATAGCTGTCACACATATCACAGCGCATGACTTGGCCGGCGAAAACTAGAGCCCTCCGCTGGACTTGTGAAGGCATCTAAAGCGCAACTTCCACCTCCCGATCGTGCGCTCAGGATTAGGACTGATATATATGTCGGCCTAGGCTTAATCAATTGTGTTTTAATATCTTTAGCATTCATATTATTGCAATCTATTCTTTTCGTAGGCTACTCTGCGGTTGGCCTTGATGGGGAGATATTTTAACCCTTTTTAACCCCATTTTCCTCCGACATTCCTGCGTCTCCCCCTGCGTCATAGCCCGTTTCAGCACCATGTCAGTGGACAGGTACAATCCTACGATCGTCGTAAGTGCAGCGAATGCGCGTTCACGTTAAGAGGAGTTTCGGGAAACGCTCCAAAGAAATTATCGATGGTTCGAAAGATCCATCTTTCGAAAGATCCATCTTTCGAACCATCTTACGAGCGAAGATCCATCGATATCGGGAAACGGGGCCCTGATCCCCCTATAGGGCAACATATTGTCCTGGTAACCAAGTAACAGTGCTCCGTGTGGCTAAAGGCATGGAGTGGCATGGAAGTCATCACATTCAGCATATTGAGAGGCGTGTGGAAAACAGTACACACACCCACCCAATATAATATACACACCAATATGTATATATATATATATATATATATATATATATATATATATATATATATATATATATATATATATATATACATAGAATAAATAATATATATTGATGTATATATTATTATTATTGCATAAATAATAATTGTTCATTTAAGTACAACTACTTCTAAATGTATTCATTCGTGAAAGATGAATACTTTCATTATCGCTATACACTGGAACATTGGGAGCTGTCAATCATTACAATCTGACCAATGGCCCAACTGTTGTCATGTCACAACACCCAATGGAAAATATATACAAATATCACTTTTTTAATATAAAGCATAAAGAAAAATAGCCACAAACACACAGACAGCTAGTCATTTGTACAATTAATAATTGTATATGGGTCTGAGAACACACACATGGCTGGGGTGGAGGTGGAAATGAGTAAGATGTGGCAAGGACTGTTGACCCTGAAGTCAACACATATAGCCTAAGGCATGTGTTGTGAAAGGAAAAGGCACGATGTCAAGAACCTCCTTTCAACGTATAAAGATCACAACCTTGAAAATCACAAACCATTTGAAATCAATGCCTCCACCTATTGGTAAACATTAATATTGCAAGTCGATTGACTTGCGTATTTGTGTATAGAGCTTATGAGGCACAATCAAAACCTTTTATGTTTTTTAATAGCCTGCAAAGGAAAGTACAACATATAAATACATTTCTATAATAGCAACATAACACCCAGTATAATCTGTATACTTTGGATATTTCCAAAACTATTTTACATTAATTCATAATGATTTGGTGGAAAAACTGTCTACAGGGGTCTGTTGTTTATTCCCCGCCCGCTATCTGATACACGCCGGCACCGAGACAGGCTGCAGATGGGCCAGGCCCACCTGACTAAAGGGATTAACACCATTCCCTCCCTCAAACTAACTTCAGAAACTTAGGCCAAGTAAGCCAATTTGATAGTCTTGGCTTCAGTCTGTGTCTGCTGCTGCCATACGGAATCTCCTTACGTTTTGTCAAGCCCTCATTGTAGCTGTAATGCGAATATATATTCGGGTAATCGTTTTTAGAAAGAAAAATACTGTATATCTGCATTTAGGAAAATGTTTGTGAGTAGTAATTTATTAATAATGAGATGCATTTCTTTAGAATTCGATGAAATTGGGTGAGAGTGTTTTGTGTGTGTGCAGAGAGAGAGAGAGAGAGAGAGAGAGAGAGAGAGAGAGAGAGAGAGAGAGAGAGAGAGAGAGAGAGAGAGAGAGAGAGAGAGAGAGAGAGAGAGAGAGAGAGAGAGAGAGAGAGAGAGAGATCATAATGGATGATTAGGATCATAATAGCATAGAAAATATAATGTTTGTCGGGATTATGAAAAAAATCACAAGGTTACAAGTGGTCTTATGCTTCTGTAATGACGGAAAGGCAGGTGTGTAGGCCACGATTCCGTTAGACTTGGCACATCGCATAGTTTAATCTCTAAATCTGATTTAGGTGCTTTAACATCTTCAGCTGCTTCCCTTGGTGGTGGAAACAAAGCATATGGGCCATCTGGTCATGAGCCTCACACAACCAACGGGACTCCTGTTGGCATTAAGACGATTAGGACTTTCTCTGCACGTTTCCCTAAGCTTTTGCTTGTCCTGCATCCTGCCGCTCTACGGTTTTCTCACAGGACCTGGGTTGGGCTGGAGGCGGTGGACACTGCTTCACCACACTATCCCTTGTTTATTCTCTTGCTCTCCTTCTCTCCCTCTCTCGTATCTGTGTTGAGCAGAACTGGGGTAAGGGGGGCAGTGATGTACAGGTCCAAATCATTGGAAAATAAGGAATTGATGGCGTTGTGTAGCAGGGGACGATATCTCTATGATGTCCAAGACATGGACTGCAACAGTGAGGTAAGGCTCCATGTAGTAAACCAATGTTGAACTCTATCATTGTTAAGAGGATAAGAAATGTGTTAATGAACCTGCTACCTTATTACCTTGGTAACTGAGGTGAAACAGTAGCATCTTAAAGGCAAACAAGTAAATAGCAGTTTAGTAGAAAAGTAGAAAATAAAACAATTGACAAGCCTTTAAGTAGCCTAATTATGTGTATTGTTATTCTATTTCTAACTGTATTGTCGTAGAAGCTTATTGCTGCCATTAAACTAAAGTAAGTGGCTATTCCTTGACTCAGGATGAGGAATCGGACTCTGAGTTCTACAAAGGGGAGATGAGGAACTCCCTGTCCATGGACAACTGTGTATACCAGGTGGAGGAAGAGGAGGAGGAGGAAAAGGAGGAGGAGGGCCAAGTCTACTTCTCCAACCAGGAATACTACTGGAGGTTGGAAGAGCTGAAGAAAACCCACCTGAGAAACATGGCTGAAATGGAGAAAATGTACATAGGGCGGAGCGAGGGGGGACAGCAGCACTACCAGCATGGCCTGGGCCTTGGAGGTGGAGGAAACAGGTGGAGTAATCCTACTTCCCTTCTGCTGAAAGGCTGGTACATTATTCAGGTCAATGCTCCGATAATATTGGGACATTTGAAATATTTTTTTCGTTAATTACATAATTAATTTACATAATTAATATACTACCACACTCATCCGCTGTATCTGTGGCATTCATCATGACGAATGAAATAGTTCTTCCCTTGTTTACTGCATTGATCTGTCCTAATCTCATGTTCTCCTCAATGTCTATCCTTCATCTAACCTATCTTTGACCTAACCTATCTGCAGCCTGGCAGAAGAACATGCCGCTCCAACCAGAAGGCTTCAACGAATTAACTCTCAGGAGGAGTTGGACTTCCATGACACCTCCAGTGGCTCAGACCAATCAGAACTCTCCAATGTGCAAGATAGTGTGGGGGAACTTGAAATGTTCATGGACTGTTTGGCTGGGATTCCTAGCCAGGATACAACCTTTGGCAGGTATCGATCAATTAATAGCTATGAGTTTGAGTTTAACTATTTGAATAACTAAAATGCTCACAAAAGAGAAAATTATTCAAACAAATTATGTAACATACAGGATTCACACATCCAGTATTGACAAGATCATGAATCGTGGCCTTGACTATTAACAAACTTGGACTTTAAAGTATTTAATAGAATATATTTAATTCAATCACACTCTATTTTTCCTTCAGAGACAGACTGGTGAATCCAGAAGCTGGTCGCTTACAATTCTTCCTTCAGGCCAACCGCAATAATGCGGACCGTCTAAAACCCAAGCCAGCATTGTCCCAGTCAGCGATGTCCCGGTCAGGGATGTCCCGGTCAGGGATGGTGGCCTGGGCCAAGCCCACCTCTAAGCCCACCGTGCCCAAGCCCTTCCGGATGATGCTGAGAGAGGAGGAGAGGAAACGTCGCCAGGTGCGAACACGGTCGGAGGTGGAGTTGGAGAACACCCTGTTGCGACGGGAGCTGGAGGAGCTCAGGGAGTGCCGGAAGAAGTTCCGGGCGTCGCCCGCTCCCGCTCACACCCACCTGTCCCTCTACGAGGTCATCGGCCGGGGAGCCACTCAGCGGAGCCGCACGGAAACCAGCTGCGACCGGGCCAATCCCACCACTGGTCTGATGCAGCCTTTCAGCTTCCTCGAGAGAGAGAGGAGGAAAAAGGAGGCCAGGATTGTGGCAGAGCTGGGGAACCTGTGCCCCAAGGAGGTGTCATGCACCTTCAAGGCTAGGCCCCTGCCCTGCTCCGTGTATGGCAGCTCCAGACAACGAGGGGTGCACAGTCCAGAGGCCAAGACTAAGAGTCCATCCAAGTCGCCCTTTGCCACTAGCAAATCCCAGGCAGACAAGGGGAGTTTAGATGAAATCCAGCATGAGGCTGAGCGTGGGCGACTGCCAGAGAGGTCCTGGATATCTGGGAGATGTTCAGTAAACAAGTCTGTGAAGAAGCACATGGAGGTGTCCATAGAGATGGTCAAGGAGAGAGAATGGTCCCACGTCCATCCACGCCTCTGTGCCAGTTGTGATGTCCATACCACACTGGGGCCCGATGAAGAGATGCACATATTGGCTGACAAGAGTGTTTACTAACGTTTACATGCATTAATTTAACAGACATAAGCCAAAGTGATTTATAGGGCTATGAAAGAATTGTACTATTTTGAGCCATTATCGATGCCTAGTTTAAGACTTTCATTAATACATCTCAGTTATTAATAGATCTCAGTGGATGCACGACTAAAAAATCTTTTTCCCAAATCACAATATTGTATTTAATGATATTGAATATATAAATTGAGTTGTAAATACAATCTTTATTTGATTATTTTGTATAATTTCCCAACTTGAATTGTTTGTTAATAAAATCATCATGGTGGACAAGGCTTAATTGTGCTTTAGGTCAGATTTATGAGCTAGTTTCAGTGAGATTTAGCTCATTAGTGAGGCCTCTACTTGTAGGCTACAATTGTCAATATAATTGAATAATCCTTAGAATCTATGGATTATTACGAAAAGTCCTTGCTAAAGTCTTTACTAAACTGTAGCCATACTTTAAAACAAATTCAAACATCCCCCCCCCCCATAATAACCCTAGCCCATTTGATCACAATATATCTAAGGCTTATATAAATTAATTGTGTTGAAATGCGGGGGGATGGGCAGGGGGGGTGGGGTCAATACCCCTTGGAAACGTCTCTTCTTCTTGAGGAGACTGAGTATGGAACCGATCAACCTTACAAACTTTGCAAGTGCCCTTAAGACTTTTCAGACCTCTCAGGCTTCTCAACTGTCTTAAATTCTTACATTCACATATTACTTTCCAGCCTTATTCACCTAAATGCCTCAAAATTACTTTTTGAGATGCATATAACTGGATTAGCACAGAATTCAATCTTTTTTTTATATCATTAGATTTCTTTTATTTTTCTCTGTTATATTATAACCCTGTTATATACTTTTTCAGTTTTCAAGTTAATTCATCATTATATATTATTTAAAAAAAAAGGTAGGTTGCTGGTAACCTGATCATTGAACCTGATCTTGAACTGATTATGTGGCCTTTTGTTCCCAAATGGTAACTAATATAGGCTATTGCAGGCCAACAGGATGGATGGATGCTTGCATTAAGGCCTATGACAGGCCTTTCCCTTCAGGGCCAGATTGAGGACCGGGCCATCCCTTAGGGGCCTCGGGGGTTTTGCGCCCCTTGGGGATAAACAGTCAGGAGCCATTGGGACTTCTGTGATTTAAAGGGTAGACAAAAAACAGAAATTTCTATTACCTCAAAACCGTCATAGAGTGCATCCATAAATGGTTAGACCATCCACGAACCATGAAGGATATTATTTATCATGTACATTTCAACACATGAGAATATATTAAGTATGGCAAAACTATTTTGTAAAAGCCACAATAATAACCACAATTTTATTAAATACACAGAAAAACCCTTTGTAACAAAGTCCTTGTTTCTGACACAGCACTGCTCCAAGCCCCATATTGGATGCATCTGTATGAGGTACAAATGGTTTGAAAAAATCTGGGAACGCCAGGATAGGTGGTTGAACCAGTTGCACAACAGTGTTTTTTCCAATTTTGATTCAATTGGTGCGTGACATTAGCCTGGTCCTACCAGACCATCGTACTTCATTTAATTTGTACAGAAGGTCTGGAACTGCTCACTTGACAAACGTTCACTCACTTGGAGGCGGGTGTCTGTAGAAGTTTTAAAATGATTGGATCTGCCCAGTGCCACTCTGGATCTGCCATAACCAATCGCATAGCGTTTGGTCGGTCTGGTTTCCATGGAACGCATTCATATTAAGCAGACCCAGACCTAGTACTGAAGTGAAATGAAAATTGAGCGGAAGTAGGTAGGTGGTCGGTGCCAGGCTAGCGTGACATGGCACCACTTTCACATCTCCTTCTTTATGCCACTTCCCTCCCTTGGGTAGTGAGCTTTCCTCTCTGGCAGGTCCCTTGGTTATTTCATTAAGAGGGCTGGCAATGCGAGATAAGTATTTTATATATTGGCGAGAGTAGCTCAACAGTGCCATAATCTGTCTCAGCAAACTGTTTTATTTTTTTGTCCTTAATACAAGGGTAAAATCTAGGTATGGGAATCATATCTTATCTCAGAGGCCCTCTTAATAATCCTCCATGCAGCATTGAAGGGCTGCTGAAGCATTCATCAATCGGAATATGCTCCTTGCCTCTTCATACAGGCCCCAAAGTGTCACAAAAGATGTTAGGTGCTTGCCCTCTTCTGCCATACATCCCCAATGATAGGCCTTTCCCTGGTCTAACAATGAAGAATGGTCTTTCCTCCAAGGCCATCCATGATATCCTGGACTGGCTACCTGTCAGCGTGAGTCTTGCGGTTCAGCTCCCTATAGTCTGTGCACTAACATAAAGAGCCACAGTTCTTTCTGAACCAAACAACAGTTGAAGCGTAGGATGACTTGGATTTCTCTTTACGGCCCTGAGCAATGAATGATGGTCTTTGCTGTGCTGGACCTGAATGTCTACAGTTGACTGTGCTTCCTTAGCTGCACTAAATGGATACACAGAGGCAGGGACGTCCTTAGGGGGGGGTAAATTAGGATGATTCCAGGGGCGCAGCACTGACGGGGGCGCCCAAGAGGACACTGGTGGTATTATTAAAAGTATATGCAAAAAAAAAAAAATAGATTTTTCGGATTTAATCATCAAATTAAGGTGGTTTGTTTCCTTGTTTTGTTGTGGTTTGTTTCTCCATTTTTACAAAAATCATTAGAAAGTCTTCACCCTATTATCACCCCTCTCATTTGTCATTATTTGGTACAGCCCAAGTCTTACGCTACTGCAGAGCAAAGTAGCAGCCAGGCAGATCGTCGTGAAGCAAGTGCAGAGCAGTCTAAAGTCAGTTTGTGTGTATCCTGGTCGGTGAAATTAAGAAGTCAGGTTGTCAGGGGAGGAAAGAGAGGAAAGAGAGAGCGGAAAGAGCTCAAAGCGGTCGACAGTTCGTCACCCAGTTTTATACCAAGAAAGGTATATGCCTTCCTCTACACTTTCCCAACAACCTGATAAAAATCCTAGCCTAGCAGCTACCGCTACTGTAGCTAAAATAATTACAGCCTGCACTTGATGATAAAACTGAAAAGATCGTTTGCATTACCATTCACATGATATCCAATAGCCTACCTATCTACAAAAAGCCTACATTATTTTTACAAGTCGAGCGGACTATTTAGGCCCCGTCCACACGAAGCCGAAACCGTTCCGGTTTCGATCTATCCGGTTTCGGAGTATCTCCGTAAAGACGGAGTCAAGCGAAACCGGGTAGATCTGTAGAAATGCTGTAGTACACATGCCAGGACCATAAGGGGCGCTGCTTCTGCTACAGAAATCCAGAAGAAGATTAAATAAGAAGAGGCGAGCATGCGCATAAAGGCTGCCCCCCGAACCACTAACAACACAAGCAAACAGTCAGTCAACAGTCTCAATAAATAATGGCTTAGCAACCCGACAAGGGACATGATCTGCTGCAGAACGATTACAAGCCTGTAGTCCGCCATCAGCTTTTTGTTGTGAGTTCTGTGACTCCGCGGGCTTAACAGTCATTGGCTAGAGGGTCGAGGGGTGGGGCGATTACGTCATGGTTTACGGTTTCAGTCGGTTTCAGGCGTCCACACAAATCCAAAACAAAACCGGGTAGATTTGAAACCACCTCCGAGGGTGGTTTCAGAAGTATACGGTTTCGGTCAGCGGATTCACCGGCTTTGTGTGGACGGAAGGCCAAACCGTACAAGACCTTTGCGGTTTCGCCATGAAATCGGCTTCGTGTGGACGGGGCCTTAATATCTCCCGTATGCATGCATACGGGCGTGCATACTGCATAGCGTCTTCATAGGGTCAACGTCTTTCCTTGGGGTAAATCAGCACTTTTTAACCTACACCCTCCAGCCAATCAGAATCAAGTATTTACTCAGACCATGGTATAATTAAGCAATAGATCACGCCAGGCTGTGGTATGTGCTCATTATACCACTGTTAAGGGGCGTTGTCCGGCCCCGACGCGCAGCGGAGGGCCGGCGACCCCCTTCACCGTGGTATAATGAGCACATGCCACTGACTGAAGTGATCTATTGCTTTTATACAACGGTTACTATTATGGCGAAACGAAAGTCATAGACACACTACATTTAAAAAGAAACCAAGAAAGTCAAAATAGCCGTTTTATTAAAGAATACAAAAAAGTAGTCCCTCCTGGCTGCCGCTATGCATCGACGGTCGCTATGCAACACACTTTAGCATTCCTCCGAGAGAAGGCTCCGATAGAGCGGTTCGCCGGCAATTTATCCTATGGAGCAGTTCACTCGCCGTGTGCCTAAGCTTTCGTTAGTCTCTCCATCGCCTTGCTCACTCCCGGAGTAACAACATTTACACCCTCTCCATCATCCAACATATGTTTTACTTTGTAACTTTCTACTTCCAGGCGCGGAGTGATATGCAAACTTTCACAAAATTATCGGGCGTCATAGCAGGTATGTATACGCTCATTATACAACAGTTGGGAACCAATCAGATCGCTGGATTTAGGTCCCCCGTTGTATAATTAAGCAATAGATCACGACAGGCTGTGGTATGTGCTCATTATACCACTGTTAAGGGGCGTTGTCTATGGAGCCAGTTTCCTGCCATAATTCAAACCTGAAAAAAAAAGTTTCAAAGGCTTGTAAGTCTGGGTTTGAAAACTCAACACCTTGTAAAAACGGTTTTGCAACACTGAAAAAAGACATTATAACCTGAAAAAAATTCAAACAACTGTAAACATGATTTTGTGTTCTATTTTATCTTCTTCATCATTTTCACCAACACATTTTCAAAGTATTTTTTTTCACAAACATGTTTTCAAAGTTCAAACAATATCACCATCGCATTTGCAGAGTTTCAAATCTGGCACTGTTCTAACAGTGTATTTCATTGTTTCCCGGTTTTGAAACCTTGTAAATGGGATTCTGCAAACAGGTGTTCATACTCAAATATGTTAACCATATTACCAAAACTGCCTTTTTCCACCTCCGAAACATCGCCCGCCTCCGCCCCAACCTGTCAACTACCATACCATGGTGATATTGTTTGAACTTTGAAAATGTGTTGGTGAAAATGATGAAGAAGATAAAATAGAACACAAAATCATGTTTACAGATGTTTGAATTGTTGTTTGAATTTTTTTCATGTTATAATCTCTTTTTTCAGTGTTGCAAAACCTTTTTTTACAAGGGATTGAGTTTTCAAACCCAGACTTACAAGCCTTTGAAACTTTCTTTTTCAGGTTTGAATTATGGCAGGGAACTGGATCCATAGACAACGCCCCTTAACAGTGGTATAATGAGCACATACCACTGACTGAAGTGATCTATTGCTTTTATACAACGGTTACTATTATGGCAAAACGAAAGTCATAGACACAATACATAAAAAAAAGAAAAAAAAGAAAGTCAAAGTAGCTGTTTTATTAAAGAATTAAAAAAAGTAGTCCCTCCTGGCTGCCTTCAAAATGCACGACGGTCGCTATGCAACACACTTTAGCGTCCCTCCGAGAGAAGGCTCAGCTAGAGCAGTTCGTTTAAAGGGGACTTATTATACCACCAGGTGTGAGTGTGATTAGCCTTACAAGCCGTTTCGAAAATCTGCCTAATATGACATCACTAGTGGTTGTGTCCACCTAGATCTGTGCTGGATAGATGAGCAATGTTTACTTCAGTCCACTGGGTAGGCTGGTAGATAGATCTATCCAGCACAGATCTAGGTGGACACACCCACTAGTGATGTCATATTAGGCAGATTTTCGAAACGGCTTGTAAGGCTAATCACACTCACACCTGGTGGTATAATAAGTCCCCTTTAATATGTTCACATAATTATGAGACATATTCTGAATTATATGATGTATTTTAGAGTCAGGGCCCTCTTCAAGCCATGATGATCCCACAGAAGAAACCAGTGAGGTTGAAATAGAAAAAGGGGAGAAGGAGGACAGTCTAAGTAGAAGCAGCACTGTCACATTCTATTAGCTTATTTCTGTCTATAGTAACTACAACCCAGGTAAATTTGTAACTAAATACTAACTAACTATAGGTTTATTATTTAAATATATAAGTAGGTTTATCATGTTGTTATACAGTTGTTCATTTTCTTCTGATGATAATGACTACCCAATTTTGACCCAGTCCAATCCAATATTTAATGATTATAAAATGTGAATGAATACATAAAAATGTAGGCTATATATAATTGTATTTGTTTTTGAAAATATATATATATGGGGGGGGGGGGGGGGGGGCTCCATAACTGAATTCTGTCAGGGGGCCCAGAATTCCTAGGGACGTCCCTGCAAAGAGGTAACTGACAAGGGCAGACTTGGATCTACCATCTCTGCAATGTCTCTCAGTCTGATGTCAGGTAAGTTGGCTGCTTTCCATACCTTTATCAATAGCAGAAACCTGTTTGCTTATGTCCCAGAGTTCCTGAAATTTCTTAATGAGACATTCCTTTCCAACTAAATTTGTCCCCGTAGAAGATCCCTTTGTCACTATGTTTCTTGTTTTGTCAGTTGTCGAGTTGCATGAATGAGTTTGTGATGTTTTTGCATCACTCTGCGTGGATGGTTAACAGTGTCCTATGTGTTCTGGGCAATGATGAACCTGACATTTCCTGCAAAAACACATGCCTGTTTTACGCTGGGCATTGTTGAAAATTCAGACATTTCTGCTTCTCTCCACAGTTGGTGCATTTTTGGGGCATTCTGAGTGATCCGCTCACTCCCTGTCCCTCGAGAGTCCCTCCTCTAAAGTGGTCCCTCTCGCCGCACTAGACTATCCCCGGTTTCCTCTAGAGCAGGGGTTCTCAAAGTTTTGACAGCTGAGGGCCAATTTAGCAACCCAAAATTTGACTGAGGGCCACCAAAGGAAAAATAAATTGGCGGGAAACGCCGTCAGCATCCCAGTGGTGAAAAAAAACATTGCACCGTGGACCTCTGGGAGTGAGGTCAAGCGAGGTCTAAATCATGAAACTGAGGTTCATCCTTTCAAAGTAATGTACAGTCGGATTAAAACTAACAAATGTAACAGGATTTAATTGAAAGCTAGAGAGTCGACTCTCTTTATATTCATTTATTTTTGTTTAAATTAATATTGATATAATAATAAAAAAATATATATATTAAAATCAATTTGTATGTCATCTGTATGTCATTGCGGGCCGCCAGGAATGTTTCTGCGGGCCCCTATTGGCATGTGGGCACATGACCCATCTTGGCCAGAGACATAGCATTGGGTACCTCTGTGGTGTGAACCTCTGCTGAACCTGGACTGTTCCTTTCATTGACCTTGGGTCACCAGCGGCTTGGATCTCCTGCAGTGGTCTACACTCTCCATTCCCGGCTGTGAAAGGTGGCTGAACATAATATGTAGGGTTAGTCAACCAGTGTAATCAACCAAAGAGAATCTAGGTCTGCATATTTATAGATCATATTGAAATGCATGGGTTTAAAGTACTTGACGCTGTCACTTAGAAAGTGTTGTGGCCCAAAACTGAAAATGGTAATAAGCTTAATGCCTTATCTCTTCGTTATGGTTGTATATTGATATACATTGAGCACACATGTGTGCTATGTGTAATTTATTTTATGTTTGTCTGTATGTTATATTTGTACCTCAAGTCTGTCAATAAAGATAATAATATATCATGTCAACATATGCATTTGTGTTGACAGTACATGCATCTGTACTATTTTGCCTATGACTTAGGCCTACTTATCTTGTGTTATTTCCCTATTGTTTGCTGCTCATGGAAACTTTAATTTCCTTCTGTTAAATAAGTAATCGGTCAATCTATTTTTATCACTCTCTATGGCTCTGGCGTAGCCGAACTAGTTTGTGATCGACCCAGAGGAACGCAACGCAAATTCAATGTGAACATGTATGAGGCTTTAATAAAATCCCGGACGATTTTGAAATTGTTTCACTAAGGGCATGCCTGGTCAAAAGAGGACGTCTGGTCACCCTACGTACGGGGAACCCATTTGATTCCTATACCTGTTCCACTGTTAAATAGCGGCGCAAGTTGGATGGGCGCTATCCTGGTAATTTCTCTGCGTGAGAAATACGAAGTGTGGCGTGTGCGCGTGTGCATGGGTTTAATTGCGTGTGTTTCACGCCGAATGCGTGAGACTTGAGAGCCCTGAGACACATCATGCGACAGCACAAAATGGTGAAAAAAGGAAAATCAAATATTTTCTGTTGTTTCTGTTTAATATGACTACGTCATTTTCAAGCATCATAATATTTCAGGCCTTTTGTGGCATTCATTTAATACATCAGCACCACAAGAGGGAGCACTCGACACGTCCTCCGACAACACTCGTTGTTCTGCTCACACACGTAGGGACAAAGACACAAACACACAGACACTGACACACACTTGAAGCTGAATATTATCCTTTTGAGTGTGTGATTTATCATCTTAAAATTTGCCATTTTACCAATTAGCAATCCAACTTTATTCTCTGGCCCTCCGCTTTATCCTTGACTATACCTAGGACTTCCTGAATAGGCTATGTCTCCTCGGAAACCTAAACACACATCCACTCTCATTTCACTCGACCAACTTGTTGCTAAATAACTTACATACTTTCACAAGATATCAACTAATCTATCAAGGCATTGAACAAATAAAACAAAAAACATTTTTGATGCCATGACATCCGAAGTTTGTAGCAAGGCCTGCAGTGAAATTTGAAACTGTCAATGGGTTGGGCTTCTGACTCGAGCCCTTCGGCTGTAGGTCAGCGCAACCCGCCCGACAGACGAGCCCAACCCAACAGGTCCCCGAACAGGTTTAGTTTTCACTCGGACGAATTGCACACTCGGGTGGGGCACGTATTCCTATATCTGCTTGGTGAAACGGGACTATTGTACACACAGAGAGACGCTACATTGTTGGGTAAAAAAGCGGAGCTCTGTAAACACTCGGGTTGTTCTCTCGATTTTTCCACAACAGTTTGTCGGTCATGTTTCGCTGTGGAATCGCGTACCCCCGATGCAGGTGGATCCTGCCCCTGCTCCTGCTCTTCGCCATTATTTTCGACATTATCGCCATCGCGGCTACTTCGGGATGGGTCGAGGACGAGGACGCCAAGTCTCACTACGCCAACATGTGGGAGCAGTGCCGTGGCAGGAACGATCAGTGGGAATGCAAATCACTTATGACGAACTGTAAGTATACTAAATGTGTGTTGTGTGTTGTGATATCGCCATGTCACCAAGACAGCACAGCACGACGCACTGCGGCTGCGCAGTTCGCTCGAAGACAGAGGTGTAAAGAATAGCAAACTGTATTTAATACGAAGATTGGTAACGGCGCGAAACCTAATAGCCAATCCGGTGTCTGTAAAATGTTGTGCGTTACATGAATTAGACATAAATAGGTGGATTGGCGTTGATGAGGAAGGCCGTGTTCCCCTACCGAGGATTGGATACAAACTAAACTAACCTTCATGAAGTATTCTCCAACAAACCCGGACAGGTTCTCAGGATAATACATCATGTGTGTCCTCGCATGATTTCTGTACTTGGGAAAACAATAGTGGATCGAATCTCTCAGTTCAACATTGATTGCAACTGTCACCCAAAAATATTGTATGGGAAACCAGGGATGAGATGTTTGGCTGGTGAGACAAACCCCAACCCTGCCAGACCACTGAGGCGGCTAGGGACCAGTGTGGGTTGTAACTACCTACGTTATGAAAAGGAGCAAGGTCTAAGCCTAGGACTTTAGTTCAAGATGGCTGGCTTTGAGGATGACATGTTAACAATTGCAGCTCTATTTATAGGCCAATTGTGAGTGAGGGTCTCTCTTGGCTGGAGGTCGTGCTGTTAGCCGCACGCACGCACGCACGCACACGAGCAAGAAAGTTTGTGTGTTATAAATGTTATGATGACATTTTTACATATGAATGCAACATATGACATGGGTATAGCATTTTGTCTCTTTGAAATATTTTCACCAGGGAAGAATTATAAATGAACAAAAGGACCTTCTAACAAAGAACAACAACAACGTTTCATATCATTTTATGAGGACATGTGTCGTTTTTGGAAGGCTTATGAATGATTCGGAACCCAAAACAAACCCCAAGGCTGGTTTGCGGTTTTTACCCTATTTCTTTCATGAAGACAATGAAAAACATTTTTACCAACCATATTTTTACCAACCAATTTTTTGTTTGTTTTCAATGTATAATCTCATACCAAGGTTACGCTTGTATTCTGGGATCCAAGATCGATGAGAAAAGCATATTTTTTTTAATAATGGAATTACGTATGAGTAGTTTGGTTCATGACAATAGTGCCCTGCACTATTTAGGTTGTTTGAAAAACAGAAAAAACTAGCATATGCTCTCAGTCTTGGTTCCAGATCTATGGCGTGTTTCACAGAACTCGGATCAATGTAGGCTATCTGAAATGGATACAAAAGCAAATGTCCTACTAATATTTGACTGTAAACTCCCTATACCTTATGAATGTTAATATCTTCTCATATTGTGTGTCTTGTTGCTGGTATGTGTGTATGGTTGTTTAAAAACAAACTCGCTCTCCGCCTCTCTTTCTCTGCAGTTATGGTGTCATTGATCCCTCGCTCAATCCCGCCCGAACCCTTCACTTTGAATACCCATGTCTGTTATTAACCAGTTTTACATGAGATTTAAGCAAGAATACAGACAACCAGACACAAAGGGCAATTACAAAGTGAGCTTGCTCACAATTCATATACAATCGAAGAACACGCACAAACTCTGCAGTATTTCTGTACACAAAATGTTTATTCATCATATATTCTTAAACAGAGTGGATGCAATTAGACTTTTATAAACAATATGCCAATGACAGTTCCATATACATTTTCTATAATATGCCCAAATATTTTAATTAACTTTCATATTCAGTAGATTATAGTTTAAAACAGTTATTTGCCACTTTACATATATGTTCAAGGGACTCAAAAATCGTTTAAAGATTGCTGCACAGTTATTAGAAAGTAAGAAAGAAAGGCGGAAAGAAAATAGAAAAATCCGGTTGAGCAAGTTTGATGCGATTGCCTGTGCATGATTGGTTCCCGGTCATGTTCCACTCCCACACCCAAAACACCTGTCACCCATAACAACTAAAACACAAACAACCACATTCATGACTGGAAAGAGCTGTTTCGTAAGAGATGATTTAGTAGCTGTCAGAACAGTTAGGCACACATTCAATTCAGTGGCTGAGGCTCTAGATTCAAATTCACATTTAAAGGCATAAAAATATGAAAATGTTAAATATCTCTACATTTATTGAAAAAGACAGCCCCTGCTTGACTTACGAGAGAGAGAGAGAGAGAGAGAGGGTACAAGGGATATTTTGCCACGACCATCTGCCTTTCTCTCTTTGTATTTTTCCCAAATTATATAAACCTCTGGAATGTTCAGTGACATTGTTAAGCGGGGGGAGGAACCTTTAAATAATAAAAACTATGACATTCTTCTCCAGAATATTTGCCTTCTGTGTGTCTGTATAATTGTGTCCTGTTTATTGAACATTGTATGTGTATGAGTATGAATTATTGTGTGCGTGTTCAGCTTGGGCCCAGGCTGTGGCTGCTCTGATGATCATTGGACTCCTCATCCTCATCATCGCCTTCATCGTCTCCTGTGTGGCTCTCTGCTGCTCCCTGAACATCACCCTTCTGCCTTTAGTAGGAGTGCTTCTCTTCATAGTCGGTAAGACACACACACACACACACACACACACACACACACACACACACACACACACACACACACACACACACACACACACACACACACACACACACACACACACACACACACACCCCGACGGAAATTACATCACAATTGGCATCCTAAACAAAAAACCTAGTCCACCAAGGGTCCTTTTCAGAGCGCTTCCCTTCTTGTGTGGGGCCACCGTTGGCCTTTGAGGTTGAAAATGTTTTCAGAAAAGTGCTACTGTCATTATGCTGCTCTTTCATGTTTTGCCTTTTTGTTTCTCACCCAATGAGATTATTTCTACCGTCTTAAATGAGTTGGTTACATATATACTCTACAGTTAGTTACTTTCACAAATCCAAACTGTAATGCATGTGTGGATTCGCTGCTTATCAATCATTGATGGATAAAAATAAGTTAGCGCTACGATATTAAGCTAGGATCCATGGAGCTTTCCCGGCTAGTTGTTATAGAAACAGTAAACCAAGCACTGAGACGCGGCAGGCTCTCTTTCCCACAAGCTCTCACAGCCCAGTGCTGATCAGCGCTGTGCAAGCGCCTTGCCGCCAGGAAAAGAGACTTTGTCCACAGGGGAATACGCAAAGACATGCATGCACATACATGCACACACATGTGTGCTCTAGGGCTGGGCAATAACTCAATATGATCGTATCTTGAAAAGCTTATCTTCATACCCACTTTGTTAGTATAAATGAATTAGGATCAGCATATTCTGAAAGGTAACCATACCGTGTAGAATTTCCATAATTCTGCAGACAATAAATGTCTTTATATTGCCCAGCCCTAGGGCAAATATCTAATATGGACACCCAAATACACGCACATGGACCCACACACACACCCACACAAACTACAAAACATTGAAACCACAGAATATATCACAACTTAGCAATAGCATGTAAACAATAACAACAATTCAATAATTATTTGTGACTAAAATGATAGCTCTTGGAAACTTGTGACAGTTTGTGACAGCGGTTGTCTGATTCCCACACTGTGGAGAGACATGGCCCTGGTTTAGTATTCCAAGAGTGGGAGGAAAGAGTTCACCAAGTTTATCCACAAATAACGGTGACACACAGAGTGAGACACAGAGTGAGAGGAAACGCTCGCATCACTACATTTATGAAGAAATTCTCATGAAGAGGGACAGGAATTGGGAGGGAAGACTGGGAAGTATGGTATTTATAGGAACCGACAAACTCAGAACAAATGTTCATAGTCCACTTGTCTGTTGACTCATCTAGTTCAAGTTTAAGATTACAGAACAAAGCCTGCAAAACACACACACACACACACACACACACACACACACACACACACACACACACACACACACACACACACACACACACACACACACACACACACACACACACACACACACACACACACACACACACTTTTTCCCACACCCTTGCATGCAGAAAGACACACACTTGGTAACACACACTTGCATGCAGACACATAAAGTTAGGTGTTAGTCTTGGCATTGTTGTTATTAGTAATTCTCACAGGCGCAACTATCTTCCTTTTTATCACTACAATTATCTCATGTTTTACCGACAGAACAGCTGCTTGATCAGTGTTTTGACCATACATACTTAAAAAACTGATGATTATAATCATTCATGAAACAAAAATATTTTTTTCTCTTACAGTAACTGTAAAATTGTAACCCTACTTTTTTTATGAGGATCACTCAGCCACTTTCTTTAGCTCATATCAATCAATCAGTTGGATATGTTTTTTTTTGGAAATCAACCGAATAGCATAGATCTTTCCAAGATCAAACATGTCACATAAATATTTGCCGGGGCTGACGTACACAACAAAGACGTCCTGCCCCACCCTGGGCTTGGAGCAGACGCACAGACAATTAGTGTTTAAAATGATGAGTCACCACCAGTCTCATTGAAGTTCAGCGTCACAAATCAGCCATACATAAGATTCACTCAAGGACTGGCAGGGCGTGCTTTTTGTCCTGGCCTGACTCGATCAGACAGTGCAGATCTTCAAATGTTGATGTTGCTTTCACGGTCGCACGCAATAAGTAACTCCCTTCTGTTGAAATGCAACATGCCCTTCACAGTAAGGGAAACATGCGGCACATTGTTATATACTCCCTTCCCTTGGATAAGGCCTGCAACGTGCTAACGTCTTGTTGTTTAGTGTGATTCAAGATAAATCTCTTTTATTACAGAAGATCCCCAGAAACACAGAAAAAGGCACAACTACTGCAATAGAATAAAAGCAGAGTAGTGCTTTTATGGCCTCCAACCGTCCTGACTCAGTCAGACACCTGTAACTGATTACGTGAAAGTTATGCTATCCAGCTGGACTAGTTTGTACGCTGGGGTTATTCCGCGCAAGTAGGGTGGAGTAATAGGGTTATTCTAGCCGTATGCCCTCCCTTTAGTAGCTTGAATCTGGATCAGTTCAACCTAGGGTGGTCAACCTTGAGTTTTGATAACACGGTGTGAGCGCTCTCTCTCACTCTCGCTCTCACTCTCTCTCCTTCCCTGTTATCAATGCCTCATGGTTCCCTTCTCTCTTCCCATCTAGTTGTCCTTCAAATCATCGCGCTCATCATCTATCCAGTGAAGTTCAATGAGCAGATCTTCGAGGGCCACTACTCCTACACCTGGGCATACGGCTTCGGCTGGGGGGCCACTATCCTCACCATCGGCTGTGGGATCCTCTTCTGCTGCCTGCCCCGCTACGAGGACGAGCTGACAGGCCTGGCTAAGACCAAATACATCTACTCTTCCTCTGCCTAAAAGACTTAAAAGTTACACTCATACATCGGTTGAGCTTTCCCACCATGCTGAGCATGAACGATGCTATGCTATGCTGGCCACTGAGCATTCCCTTCCCCTGCTTTAGTTATGTTTTAACAAATGTCCTGAAGCTCTGTTAGATAATAACCTGGCCATGCACACGTGCTGAGGCTTTTAAGTTTGAGGCTTGATATACAGTATTGCTTTTTTTTTTCGTCTTTTTTTGTGCTAACACCGAAAACACGACCTAATCGGATTTCAGAATTGGAATGCATTTGGTATAGATTTATGTTTTTTAACTATCTCTTTTATTTTAACTCTCAATGCAACATCACCAAAGTGTACTTAAAAAACAAAGGATGTCATTTTGTAAAGTATAGCTTTAAGATGATCTATGTTTCTTAAATGAATTTGTCAGAAACAGAAGCAAACTGTCCATTATCAAACTTGTCAAACTGCGTGATGATCGATATAAATGGGAACTTTGTCAATTCCTTAAATGTACTAAAATGCATTTTGCATCGTGTATACATCTCATAGGGTGTAAATAAGGGAACAAGTCAGAAAAAATCCAGATATATAAGGGGAATTTTGTAACTATAGCAATCATAGTAATGATGTACTGTCACAGCAGATATTTTCAACTATTGATGTGTTTCCATCCATTACCTGCTTCCTATTGAGTGTTGACCTTTGCTGTGTTTGAATTGTTTTTGTATGACATGGGTAGACATGTAGAGGCACACAATAGATGGCTTTTGTGATCTTGAGGATAAAGAATTTCGTTTTCATGACGTTCTTGATTCATTGGTTGTTTCAAGACCACTGGTCAGCACATTGCATGTGGTGTCGTCCCTAACATAGGAGTATGATGTGGACCGTCCAGGGGTCTTAATAACACTCTAGCTTTCAAATACCTTCTGTAATTTAAGATGCTAACACATAGCTGTAAGATCTGAGGATCTCTCATATCGACGCCTTACTGTTTTCATTTTTTTATGTGTCTTGTGGAATTCCTGATCCAACAAAGTCTCTTACTGTAACGGTTGTTCAGTCAAAACTGGATGTCAAAATTCAAGCTTGTTTTTATTATTTTATTTACAAAAGAAAACTGATGCAAGCTCAGTGGTGGATTTTAGATTCATATGTTTCTTACTGCTGTAAAATGAGTCATGGCAACATTGGCTAAGAATAAAATAAAATGCATTCATTCAAAATTTAAAGGTAAAAGGTTTAAATGTTATTTGTACAATTATGGATGTGATGTATAGGTAACACTATTATTCTATTATTCACATTATTCTAATCGAGACCAAGCTTTTTTTTCTGCGGTAGTTTCAATTGTTTATTTTGGAGTTGTGTGTTTTATCCAATAAAAGTTGCATTTAAAAATTTATTTATCATCAAACATAAACAATATGAAAAATATAATTACATTTTTTAGTTTTTACACATCCAACTCTTGCCAGGACAGATGTGAGAGGACAAAATAACACAAAGAAACAAGCAAGATCTCCATGAATGACGAAACTGCTCTACCACTCCCTCCCTTTACCAGTCCCTCTTCATCATGTGTTCCAAGAAACTGAACCTGGATCTGTCAGGGCTTGCTTAGCCAAGCTGTTCTCACTCATTACACTACCGCGATGAGTCGGTGTGAAGTGAGGTCACCACAATATTCCTAAGGAAAGCATTACAATTGAGTTAGTTGATATTTGATAATGCAAATCGAGGTGCCAAAAAGAGTGAAAGCCAGGAAATCGCATTAATTTAGCAGAGCCTCACTCTGACCCATAACATCCAATGGCTGTATAACTGCTGATAAGTTCTGGGCTTGGAATGTGTAATCTTGAGTTTACCCGAGGATGGTTGTAAATGTGACACATTCTCTCTCACTCTCTCTTTTACACGCACGCACGCACGCACGCACGCACGCACGCACGCACGCACACACACACACACACACACACACACACACACACACACACACACACACACACACACACACACACACACACACACACCCATGCACTACATTGCAAAACAGGCTGAATCCTGTTTATTTATGAATCACACGCCCTTACAAACCACGCCCAGGGTGAGGCCTTGAGAACAGCTCCACTTCAGCAAGCCCTGACAGCTCCAGTTTCAGCTTCCAGGAGCCAATGACGAGGAGAGGGAGCGGTTATAAAGGGAGGGAGCGGTAGAGAGGGAGAGAGAGCAATGACCCCAGGGTGAAACGTAGCAGGCAAATTCAGGAGGGGGGAAGCGGCGGGGTTGTACAGTACGGAAAATGAAAGACCAATAGAGAAGGAGGTAGAATATCTATTATGCTGGCTTTGTTTCATGAATAGGAGATGAAGTGAGCGCGGCCACAAAAAAGTTATAAAATATATTTATATGTAGAGAGAGAGAGAGAGAGAGAGAGAGAGAGAGAGAGAGAGAGAGAGAGAGAGAGAGAGAGAGAGAGAGAGAGAGAGAGAGAGAGAGAGAGAGAGAGAGAGAGAGAGAGAGAGATCCTTATTATAGCTAATTTTGAGTATCTGACATTATTTGGGAAATGCAAAAATATGTATTCATCAACCACTTGCCACAAAGAACAAAATACTCCTTGAAGTTGCACACGCAATAAATGTCTGTGAACAAATATCTTAGTGGTAGGGTTAACATAAATTAAAAGATTCCTAAGGAAAACTTATACTAACATTAACATACTGTTTATGTTTATATGTGCAGTGATTAAATTCATGCCTTTGTTATAATCTGAAAACGATTTCAGATTATGCCACCCCCTGGCTGACAAGCATGGTAATGCGTGTGTTTGTTCTCACAGGCTAATAATAATGTAATGTAAATGTGTGGCTCTAGCTGACTTCCACCAGGGGTCATGCAAAAGCAGGTAATCGTTCTGCTGGATTAGCACAAATCGAATATTATGAAGTAGCCTATTGACAGCATGTTGCACAAAGAATGCAATTAAACAC
The DNA here is from genome assembly GCF_902167405.1 of Gadus morhua. Classification (NCBI taxonomy): domain Eukaryota; kingdom Metazoa; phylum Chordata; class Actinopteri; order Gadiformes; family Gadidae; genus Gadus; species Gadus morhua. Next base: position 20,168,838 of record NC_044062.1, on the reverse strand, counting down.
AACACATAACTCCAAATCCTCCCAACAATTATTCTATTGTGTATGACCTCATCTTTGGAGAAACTGAACCCGAATAAAGGAAAGTTAAGGATGTTTCAACCTTAAACTTCGAAAATATTAAACAACCGAAATATTGAGCATTGACCCTGCGGCCGTGATCAGCAACAATAAAAGCTGCAATGCGCTCCTTTGGGGCCATGTCACAGTAATTCCTCTTGAAGGGGATGACCTTTTCAGCAGAGATACTTGCCGGGCACCGTACCAAACAGACCGTGAGCGAAAGGTAAAGCAACACGTTCTTAATCCTTAATCCTTAATCCTCTGGTGACGGATCCCTAACGATCAGAAGAATAAGGTCCAGGCTGAAAGTTCCATTCAAAGTTACAAACTTCCACACTTTCATTTATGATTGAACCAAATGTTGGCCAAATATGATAAATGTTATTATATTAGGGGATTTGCATATTGTAACAACCAGTCAGGCTTGAGAAGGGTCAAATACATTGTACAACGAATTAACACTTTATATATTGTTATTGACAAATTAACGGGCATAGCCAAAATGTGCTTAAAGGCGACATATTATCTGTTTTCCCAACTAGTAAAAATAGTATATGAGTTCCAGAAAACATGTTTCTGAGGCTGTTTGCTGGAAATAGCTTTTAGGAAAACGAAATCTCGCCTACTGCTATTCCCCTCTGTTTCAGTCCATTCAGAATGAACTGTTTCTGGTCTCTGTAGCTTTAATGTAAATGAGTTGCTGCCCATTGACCAATGAGCTGTCAGAGTGAATTATCGGCAAAAAGCTATGTGGCCTCGGATAATATTATGAATCATAAAGACTGGGTTTGACGTCTCTGGTACTTCCACAACAAGTAAAGACTCGGTTAGGGGGTTATCTCGGCCATGGTTGAGAAGAATTGGGTGAAAGAAACTTTGGCCTTGACTCTCTGAAGTCCATATGGAACCGCTACATCGAGGAGAAAGGGATTGCACTCCGGGAGCTGAGCTGCCGGACTGCCGCCAAGCTCCCCCCGCCGGAGCTGCTGGACTGCCGCCCAGCTCACGCACCTTTTGAAAAGGACGTTGTCAGGGCTTGATATAGATGCATTTCCTGGTAGACGTTGGGTTCCTATGAGCAATGTTGCCAGATTGGGCCAGATTTCCCAACCAATCTGGCAACACCACAGTATGAGTGAACTGCATTACACAAATTGACAAAATTTGACATTTGGGAGAATGGTAGGGATACAGAAAATGTTCTCTTTTGATCACAGCAGATCGAATCATTTTCACTGTGTTTAACTTAAAATCATTAGGAAAAATAGCCTTATTTGATGGCGTACTGATAACATGATTTAAATTCCAGGGCTATGTCTAGGGCCCTCTCAGGGGCCCCTGCACCGTTTTCAACTGCCAACCCTTTACAACACCTCTGACTGCAGGTTGGCTAGAGTGTGTGTAAGAATTGATATCTATTGAGGCACTAGCATTGTTGACTCTTGTTCTGCTTAATGATTGTAGTATGGACTTTGTTTCTGCCTCCCTTGTGGTTTCCACTCTGTTCAAGAAGAATGTTTACTGCTGTAAAATTAGTCATGGCAACATAGGCTAAGAATAAAATGAATTGCATTAATTCACAGAATAATGTAGATATGCTCCCTGCGTGCTACTCCCCTCTCTTCTGACACCTCACCCCTATTCCTCATTCTTGGAAAGAAGTGCTGGCCTCTGATACATTGAACTGATTTATCAAACACAATTTCTTTCAATGTTGAGGGTTTGACCCTCCAGCGGTCCGCAGGGACTGTCCATATGCTATGACAGCAGAACAGACATTTTGACCCTGTTGTAAGTTTGGGGTCAAATTAGTGTATGTTGGGCTGCGGTTGGAAAGAGAGGTGGGGGTAGGCCCACATGTATAGTTTGGTTAGATTAAAACGTAAATAGTGTATACAGCTACTTTGCTAATGTATGTAAAATACAACAATAAGACAGAGGAAATGTGTTTCGTTTTCGTATAAGTCTAATTATTTCATACATATTCCAAGTATGTTGGGTGGGTAGGGAATCTATCTTCCAATTGTTTAGCTGTGCTAGTTCATGTGTAACTTTACTCTAATGGATTTGATATTACTCTTTAATTCGATTTGAACCCCAATACTTTTTGCCCTTTATTAATCTCGCTCTAGAAAAAAAAAAGAAATATTACCAATATGGCTATCAACTGTTCAATTTAAATCTATAAAAACCTTGGTGCCTGAGAATTGAATTCCATAGATAACAGAAATCATAAAATATAAAGTAAATAGCTAACTTCCTCTCCTAGCATCTTTACAAGTGTGGCGGGGCAAACAGGATTAAAAACCAATTACGTAAGTTAATAGGCCTACTGGAATATGATGATTAATAGGGCCTCAACTAAATTTCCAGTGTGTAGTCACAATGTTAAAAATTATCTTTACAAAGTTGATGATTCCACTCTTTGCTAATTTCGAACTTCCTCAAGTTCCAATCTAAAAGGACAAAATTCCACACGCCTCGGATGGCAACACATTTGCTTGCTTTTCATATATGTTATAATTTAAAGTGCATGCCTATAACCCTAACCACAAATATTAGGAATCTTCAGATAAATACAATAACCCTTCTTAACTGAACTTCCATCCACTCATTTGCTGTTTTTGAATGTGTCGATATAATATCCAGTAGTCAGAATATATGCCCTATAGTCTTTTAATAGGCTCTCAACCACAGCATGAATGAATGTATGATATGAACAAATATTGAAAGTGTCAAATTGACACGTGTCAAATAGACACATAGAAATGTTTATGTGGTCTATCCATCCAGAATACTAATTTCTAGGGAATTGGGGTTTCATAAATGATGTTTTGCCTAACACTCTTATGCATTATTTTTATAACACTCTTTAACATATTAGGTAAACCCCTGCAGCCACATCTGTTGATTCTGGGTGTCTGACTAATCCAGACTGAGAGAAAACAGAGTAAACTGATTTAAGATGATAAAGCCACCAATCTACAACCCACCTGAGACCATGAATAGTTTAGCTTTCCAATTGCTGGTCATCGTCTCAATTCGCCCTGTCAATGGGCAATGCCCAACTCTGACGCCCAGCGCTTATTTCCCTCCCAGTTGATTTGATTTATTCATATACTTTTAACGTAGATCAAACATGAGGCACACTGTCTGTAGATCCCAGTGACACTCCTCCAAAAAAAAAAGAGTATATAATAATAATACCTTCTTTTGTGTTTGTACTACTTTTGTGTTTATTTAGGTCACAGGTGACTTTCCTTGTGTTTCTCTTATGAATTGTATTTTTTTTATATTATTGCATTGTTGAAGGGAGCCTGAGACTCAAACATTTCATTGCTGTTGCTTTAATTGTTGTGAATATGACAAATAAACGATCTTGAAAAATAGCCACATCCTTTGTTTAGAATTATGAATCTTAAAATGCAGGCATTAAAACTGACTACCAGTCCTCCAAAATATTTTGATGAATATGGCGGTCCTTGGAACAAAAAAGGTTGGGAACCCCTGGTCTAGACTACTAGGAGGTGCTGCTCAGAATCCGACACACGAGACCCCCCTAGTGGCGGGGAGCTTTACTGCCGCCCAGGTTGTATTACTAACAGAGGGAAATGGGTGGGTGGAAAGTCCCTCTGTGGAAATCCCCTTCCCTGTACCGGGCTTTTTTGTAACATTTGACGAGTTAAACGGACGCCCATGAATTATTCTTGACAGACTCAGCGGACTGCAAAGGCACCAGACGAGGTGGATAGTGAGGGGAAGAAGAAGAGACGGTTGAATGGCGCCGAGGAAGGACCGCTGCGGTGGGGCTGAGTGAAGTGGCTGAAGAAGGACCGGTAGCCTGAGCGTCCAGGAAGGCTTTGTTATTACCCGGACACGGTTCCCAGGTAAGACCCCGTCCCTGTCCATCTCCAACTGCTCTTTAGGGGCTGGCGTGTTTAGCACGAATGTCAGACTCGCTGGGATGCTCGGGTTTTTAGGCCTTTCCTAGTGAACGGTCGTACAGTGTGAATATGGGTACATGGTGGGAAAGCTGGAGCTTGTGGCTCACGACAGTGGCTGCTTTCTTTGACAGCCATTGTTTACAAAGACGTCAGCCAGAACGTTCAAACAGAATGAATGTCTCCTGGGCGCTTTCACACTGGGTCCGTGTCCGAGGCGGAGGAGACCTTTAAACGCTACGGTGTCTGGAAGGTAGTTGTCATAGGAATTACGTAAGCCCTCCAACGTCAGCAAAGTCTCCTGTTTATTGTGTTTCTGTGGAGCTCGGGCTACACCGCAGCGTTCACCTTCCTGACACTTTGTCTGTCTTCGCCCAGGGGGTCAAAGCAGAAATAGCAGATTGTTGCTGTCTGTAATGTGGTGACTGACACACATTCCTGGGGCCAGTTAGATCCCTTTGCACCTGCTGCTCACTGGAAAGCTGCAAGGCACAGACCATCAAAGGCTGACTACTACGTCTGCCTGTTGTCTCTAACTGTAGGCTGATGTTAAGTGGATATGGTGTTCTTTAAGTAAGACAGTCATGGTTTCCTACTGTACTTACTTTTTCGTATATGGACGTTGACTCTACTCTTGAATTCACACATGGTGATGATGTTTGGCCTGCAATTTAAGTGAGGTGTAGTGAGTGAGGCGTAGTAAGTGAGGTGTGGTGAGGTGCTTTAAAGATGTTATTTTATTGCTGCCGTGGCCTGACTTCTGAAGTTTAAGTCAGGATTGTAATAAAGTCCTTAACTTTAGCTTAACACATCAGTGTGGAATGGATTTATTTGCATAAAGTAAATATGACAGTAAAAATAAACCACAATGGATATCAATGCAAAGAAAGCAAAACAACTGGAATAAGGATTCAAGTTATATTGACTCAATATACATTAATAATAATACTAATATGTTGTCATCAGTTGTTTATTACACAGTCCTTACTCCATCCCCTCCTCGTTCAGGTTCCCGACATTGTCTATAGGTTGGCGGTCTCTGGTGTTCCCAACTCCCATTCCCAACTCCCGTTCCCGTTCTACTTACGCTCCTCCCGTCCTCTCCTCCGCTTGCTCGCCATGTCGCAAGGCCAGAACTTCCTCCCAAAGTTCCTCTTCGTGTCCAACCTGCTGAAGGCGGTAAAGATCCGCCAGCGTGTCCCCAACGATGTGGTGAAGCCCGGTGCCAGCGGGGGTCTCATGCACCACCTGCGAGGCATGCACCGCTACACGCTGGAGATGATCGCCATGAACCACTTCCCACAGGCCTTCCGCGAGGTTGTGCAGGCCGCCATCCTGGACCGGGCCATGCAGGTGTCCCTGGAGCAGGAGAAGAAGCTCAACTGGTGCCGGGAGGTGAAGAAGATGGTGCCCCTCCGGACCAACGGTAAGAGGTTTGTGACATTAGGCAGTTCTGTTTGTGTAGAGATCCTACAATCCTTGACTTAACCTGCTGCCAGGTCTTTCCAAAACATCACTTATGCTGGTGCAAAGCAGATCATGAAAACACAAACGGTTTGTTTCAGAAATGTTCTCAGATGCAATGTCCTTTTTAAGCCTGTTATGTGGACTGATATCCATCCCTCACATTAGATAAAGGTGGATGTACTTTACTGTAAGTCTCACCATCTGTTGGGCCGTGTGTCACTTTGATTTCCAGGTCAATTCTCCTCCACTTGTTTAAGCGCAGAGTTGAACTCCTTCACCCAAAAAATATTGTTTTATTCATGGCTAAGGGAACAACCCCTGAGGTTATGAGTGGAAGACACATCTGTCTGTAGTAAGTTTATTTTCTATATCGTTTTAGGTTTTCATTTTGAGAACGCTTTCTGTGCAATGTCGGGAACAGAGTTTAGAAGCTATGACTCAACACCCGCGTTACTTTAAATGTCAGAAGACCGCTAACGTTCATTCAACTATTAATGTCGTAACCCTGATGCCGGGCAGGCCCGGTTGCTAAATTCTCATTTTCGGTCATCTTTTTTTCTGAGGTGACTATGCTTTGACGATCAACAGCACTTCGGGTCTGTGGACTTCCGATCAGAGCTCAACCCTGGGAAACTCTGTGCTCGTCATCCTCCGTGGTGGTGTGGCTCTCTTGTTTACTTGTCACTTACTACAGATGTTTGTAGGCCTTTTCCACGGGGTTCATTCACTGCCTTCATTACCTCATTGTGTTTCCCTGTGAGTTTCCACAGATGTGTCATATGTCTGCGCAGACGGCGCGAGGGTCGGGAATAGGAGTTGTTTGTTGTTTTTTACCGGAAGTGCTGGTTGGTGGAAATCGTCACATCCGATCTTTTGGTCTGTCTCGTATATCTTTAAATAGTTCATTCAGTTGTATAGCTTACATGGCCACTGCTGATCTAGCTTAAACTGCTTGGAACTAGTATTATTTCAGATTCCCTGAGGTATAGAAAGTGTTTTTTTATGATATCTAGATGATTATGTTTTTTAATGATGCCTCTGACACGCATTTCAAGGTTGCCTCTGACACGTATTTCAATAGGATAGCGATGGAGACGATTCAACAGCTTAATGCTTACCCTCTTTTTTGCTGAATGAATTTTTTTTTTTTTTTATCATATAATTTAGTTAAATAAATTAATGGAGTTTAAGCTGTTATAGGTATTTGATGTATACTCTATAGTCATTAGCCTACAAGGTCTATATCAGGGTACAATATCCTTTTACGTTTTTGTATTGCTCCATATATAAATATTGGAATTTAGTTTTGCATTCATCCATAGGAAAATGCTTTAGGTGATCTCCAGTTCAATGACCACTTTGTTATAAATTGTTAGTACCCTGGAACAATTCAGGGGTATGCTGGGGGATTCTGTTTTGATTGTAAAACATTATGTGAAGGGGAATTCTGAAGTTATTAAGAAGCACAAAGCACAAGCACACGCACACACACATATCAGACCTCTGTATGATAACTAACTCCTAGATGTACTGCAAGCGCCATTCCCGACGTAAATATGCGACAGGGTTTAAAGTACGAGTGTCTTAAAGTCTGAAAGGACCCAGTCATGACTTTGAACAGAGGACAGATGACACATGCACACACACACACACACACACACACACACACACACACACACACACACACACACACACACACACACACACACACACACACACACACACACACACACACACACACACACACACACACACATACACATACACACACACAGTCCACCAATCGAGTCTCAGACCACACTGAGAGTCTCAGGATTTATTACTCAGATCAAATGTTTTGGTTGGGCTGTGTGATTTCTTAATTTTAAATGTAGCCAATATTATCAATATTATTTCACGATGTCCGAACCGATCCGCACGGAAGTAAACATGGAGGCCACTGAGGTCACAATTAATGGTTTTGTTTGAAAGTTGATGTAGTGGTGATGTAGTGGTGTTGTGACAGTGTCGACATTCTCACACAGATCTCTGTGAGAATCTATTAGTTTGTTTACTGGTAACGCTGCAGTTACACTTTTAACAATTTATACAATTTTCCTTTTCACTTCTAAAGCGGTTACATTGAAAAACAATGCTTTTGTAGTTAGGCAAAAAGAAAAACGACTACGATTTCTGCGTGAACGTCAGTCGCTTTCCGATCCACTCTTCGGCCAAGTCCCACTCTGCTCCGGCAGAGCTTCCAAAACGTAAAAAAGTTACATTTTGGAATAAAGTTATATAACCAAAACTTTATCGCAGACACACAACTTCCATAGTATGAGAGGAAAAGTTAGGATGAAATTGCACAGCAGGACTAGAGCTCATTCACAGAGTGTGTCCCTGCCGCCCAGAATTGTGACTTATATCGAGATTCTAGAGTGACGTAAAAGTAGCATGAATTCCGAGGTCACACTGCAAAACATTTAGGACCACATTTGTAATCAGAATTGAAAAGATGAGATTCCATGGGATTTCTGCTGTTCACAATGTTATAAAACAATCGTAAATGAGTCACATATGATATCTTTGGGCCACTTTTGCTTGCAGTGTGTGAACGATCAACAGACCTAAGTGTTCCACTGCGGGTATTTCCCAGGCAGTGCATCATGTCTGTCATGACTGCTAGTTGGAACTGTGTATTATCTCAAACAGACTGATGTTAGACTAAAAGCATAGACAACACTTAATCACGCACGCACACGTACGCCTATGCTGGATCCCCATAAGGACTGAAATAAGCATTTGAAGCTTTTCCAGGTTAAGCCCTCCCTTATGTTGATTTTGTTTGTGTTGGGTAACACTGTGCATGAGAAGCAACCTGCAATTTCAACATTCTCAAAGTCTTGAGAAAGACATTCAAAAGTTATGAAACACAATCAACACTGCAGTCAGCATATGTGACAACGACAGAGAGGTACCACCTCCTAGAGCCAGAGGAATCTTTCTCTGGCTTAGTGTTGGAGTGTTGTTTTTAGACTCGGAGACCCCCTCCACAGACAAAGGGTCGGGTGTTCTTAAGACATGTGACACAGTTCCTGTTGGAAAGCGCTCGGATACAATGGGGATCCATTCTATTGCATACCGATATAACTCCTGCTGTAGATGACCCAAGCCTCCATTGTTGAAGCCTATATGTATATTGAGACCGCTTGGCCGAGGGCGGCAATTCTTGCCTAGACGATAACTCTGAGATGACTTTTCAGGAAGCATGGAGGGTTTGGTCTGAACAACGTAAACCATAGATTTTCAACGTTTTAAGAATATTTATATTTTATTTGTCAATTTATTATTCATGTAGTTATTTCATGGTCCGGATTATACGATAAACCTGCATACGAGATGTAGATATTGACGTATAAACAGATGTTTCGTAACCATACCCTCCAAAAACAGTTCCATGGATGGAACTCTTAAGCCTATGTTTAAGTTGTCACTTAGCTGAAAGTCAAAAGGAAAAGTTTCTGTTGGACATATTCTTAATTTGTTTATAGTTTCAATTAATGTTTTTTCCTGCTAAAATGCTAAAATGTACTGTTTAATACGATGTGAAGTGTTGCATTTCTATTAATCATATAAGAGCACCAGCAGAATGAAAACTGGAAGCAACTCAAGCTGCAATAATGAAGGACCGGTGCACACTATGGTGTTTGTGTGTTTGTGTTTTCATTTTCACTTGTGTGGATGGTTGCTAAGTAATAGAGAACTTGATTTATCTGCTTGTGAAAATGCATGTTACGCAAGAAAGAAGTCAGAAGTCATTAATTAACTGTTCCAATCCGGTTCGCACGCAAAATACACCACATTCCGCCTGGCCCAAACTCCGCCCCTGGGGAAAGTCCGGGCCAGTTGAGTGGCGTGGATGAGTCCTAACTTGGGATCGCAGAGGAGGCACACACACACACACACACACCCACACCCACACCCACACACACACACACACACACACACACACACACACACACACACACACACACACACACACACACACACACACACACACAGGCAGTACTTGAGCCGGGAAATTCCTGTGTGTGCTTTGCAGCAGCGGGGTATTTCAGATCAACAAACACATACTTATTTATTCGGTTCTGTTTGACAGTGATAACAACCCCGGACCGCAATAAAATTATTAATAAAATCCCCGGATTTTGTAAGTGATCTAATAGGTACTTGCTTATCTCCCTTTAATTCATCATGTTACAAAACATCCGATACCCTCACTCACTATCATAAAGTGAAAAAAACGTAACTAATAACTTGGTATTAGTTAATTATTCTTTGTTTGTTCACAAAATGGAGAAGCATTGAATGTCCTCCTGACAGATGTATTCTAGGTAGGGTTAAGGGGAAGTAGCGAGCCGTCTAACCACACGGTGTGTGCGTGTGTCGTGGCTGTGTGGGCCCCAGATGGGAGGATCGCAGACACCAGATAGTTTACCTGACAATCCCGCCGAATGGCCTGGAAATCCCCATGCTTTTGTTCCTCTCAAGTGTGCACGCACCCATTGTGTGTGTGTGTGTGTGCGTGCTTTTTGGTGTAGAAGACGCGCACGCCGTTCACAGGGTTGTTCTGCACCTCCTGTTTGTTACGGTCTTGATCCATGAAAGAAATAACGCCTTTGGCTCCCTCGCACGCCAATAGTGCGAATCAAACGGCCTCCCAACTGTGGTATGACAAATGGTCTTTTCCCATGGCGTGTGTGTTTCAGGGGACGGGAACTGCCTCCTCCACGCTGCGTCTCAGTACATGCTGGGGGTCCAGGACACAGACCTGGTGCTGAGGAAGGCCCTCCACGGGGTCCTGAAGGACACGGACACGGGCAGCTTCAGGGCCCGCTTCCAGGCAGAGCTGCTGCACTCCCAGGAGTTCACGCAGACCGGCCTGCGCTACACCACCACGGTACGCAAGGGAGGAAGCCTCGCAGGGAACTGGGGATTCTCCCAACAGTAGAGAGCAGCAAGACCTTTTAGGTTTTTATTAAGAATTAGCTACTTAGATACTTACTTTTGCCTCTAGAGGTGGATTGTGCGTATACTTTGTATTTATTGGTATATCATTCATTTATTGGTATATCACAATACACATCAAATGATGTGTATTGACAAAATAAAACCTTGTAAAGTATAATGTATTCTAACTGTATGTGTTTGTATTTGTGTTTCTCTCTCTTTATGTATTCCTGGACCATTTCCTAGAACTGGGAGGAGGAGTGGGAGAAAATAGTGAATATGGCGTCCCCAGTCTCCAGTAGCAACGGCCTCCAGTTTGATTCCCTTGAAGACATCCACATCTTCATCCTCTGCAACATCCTCCGCAGGCCCATCATCGTCATCGCAGGTACACCAGAAAATAAATGTCTGCATTGCTGGACTACCACTGTTGTAGTCTTACAGATAATGGTATAAAGGACGGCAATGGCGGTATCCTCCATTTATCTCCACTTGTTCGCTTAATTATTGTATCAAATGACCCACCTGAAATGGAATTAATATTTGTTGACCTCCTCTTTGGATCCTCACTATTATAGTTACTGATAAAAAACAGTTATAGTTACTGATAATAATTAACATTATAAAGAACTTCAGCGAAAATATTCTCTCCTATTGACATAAAGAAACAGATCAATGCGCTTACATCACACCTGTAAAGAGACTGGTGGGGCTGGCTCCCATTTTAATTCACTGCTCTGTGAACAGACCAGGTACTGAGGAGCATGAAGTCAGGCTCTTCCTTCTCTCCACTCAACGTGGGCGGAGTCTACCTTCCACTTCAATGGCAGCCCACAGACTGCTACAAGTACCCCATCGTCCTCGGCTATGACTCGCAGCACTTTGCACCCCTCATCACCATCAAAGACAGCGGGCCAGGTACGTGGGGTTCGCCAGGCAACGGCCCTCTAGCAGTGCTGCAAACAGAACATAACTCCCAGCCCGTTGAGTCCGTTCTATAAAGGGGCACAGTTATTATCTGCAAACTAATGAGCTGGTTTTGAAGCAGGGATGAACGTAACGGTCAATAATGGGATTGTCGATAATGTAAATGATTGTATGTAGGGGGAGACAGCATGCATGTTAATCTAAAGGACATGACGCACCTGGTTAGAGAACTATTAGGGATTCTGGAGAACGGCTTCGCAGCAGTGGATGGATGGCTGGTTGTGGCTTAAACCTGGACCCTGTCTAAGAAGGGATCCATATAATATACTGAAGATCAAGTGTGATCGTTTGAGTAACTATCTGAGAACATTGGACACGATGAGGCTCAGAGTCAGTCGCACAGTGTTCACTGTGTTCAAGCACGGGAATAACCTTTGTTGTAAATGTTCTACCCAGAGATTCGAGCGGTTCCCCTGATCAACCCGGGGCGGGTGGGCTTCGAGGAGCTGAAGGTCCACTTCCTGATGGAGAAGGACCAGCAGCAGAAGGAGCGGCTGCTGAAGGACTACCTGATGCTCATCGAGATCCCCGTCATCGGCCTGGGCAACGATGCAACGCGCATCATCAACGCTGCACGGTAAAACACCACCTGTCAATATGCAACAGTTTAATATACATGGGATATATGAGCTACATACGTGGGATATATAAGTGAAATAAGTGATATATTAGTGAAATAAGTGATATATGTGACCTATGTGTGATGTATTAGTGACCTAGGTGTGCTATATAAGTGATATTGTGGTGATATTTAGGTGACCTTGGGTGTCTTGAAAGGCGCCTCTAAATTAAATTTATTATTATTATTATTATATATTAGTGACCTAGGTGTGCTATATTAATGATGTATTAGTGATCTAGGTGTGCTATATTAATGATATATTAGTGACCTAGGTTTGCTATATTAATGATATATTAGTGACCTAGGTGTGCTATATTAATGATATATTAGTGACCTAGGTGTGCTATATTAATGATATATTAGTGACCTAGGTGTGCTATATAAGTGATGTATTAGTGACCTAGGTGTGCTATATTAATGATGTATTAGTGATCTAGGTGTGCTATATTAATGATATATTAGTGACCTAGGTTTGCTATATTAATGATATATTAGTGACCTAGGTGTGCTATATTAATGATATATTAGTGACCTAGGTGTGCTATATTAATGATATATTAGTGACCTAGGTTTGCTATATATGTGATGTATTAGTGAACTAGATGTGCTATATTAATGATATATTAGTGACCTAGGTGTGCTATATTAATGATATATTAGTGACCTAGGTGTGCTATATAAGTGATGTATTAGTGACCTAGGTGTGCTATATTAATGATATATTAGTGACCTAGGTGTGCTATATAAGTGATATATGAGTGACCTAGTTGTGCTATATACATGATATAGGAGTGACCTAGGTGTGCTATATAAGTGATGTATTAGTGATCTAGGTGTGCTATATAAATGATATATGAGTGACCTAGGTGTGCTATATTAATGATATATTAGTGACCTAGGTGTGCTATATAAATGATATATGAGTGACCTAGGTGTGCTATATAAATGATATAGGAGTGACCTAGGTGTGCTATATAAGTGACCCCTGTGTGTGTATGTGCGGCTCCAGGCTGGACGAGGGCAACCTGCCGGAGGACATGAACCTGATGGAGGACTACCTGCAGCTGGTAAACCACGAGTACCAGCGCTGGCAGGAGGACAAGGAGCAGGCCTGGGCCGCGCAGCCCCAGCGCCCGCCGCCGTTCTCCGTGTCCCAGCTGTCGCTCATCGAGATCCGCTGCGCCACGCCGCGCTGCACCTTCTACGTCTCGGTGGACACGCAGCCCCACTGCCACGAGTGCTTCGAGAAGAGGCAGGGCGCGGACCCCCGGACCGAGGGCGGGGTGCTGCAGGTCAAAGGGGGCATGCAGACGGCCGTGGCCGTGCTGGGGGTCTCGGGCATGGCGGACGTGGTGAGCTGCCGGGGCGCCCGCGGCGGCAGCCCGCCGTCGTCGTCCTCCGCCGCCGGGAGGGGGCCGGCGGTGACCAGCCCGCGCTCGGCGCCGCCCACCGCCCCAAGCCTCAGCCTCTACAGCGAGACGCACGCCATGAAGTGCAAGACCCCCGGCTGCCTCTTCACCCTGAGCGTGGAGCACGACGGCCTCTGCGAGCGCTGCTTCAATGCCAGGCAGGCCCCCGGGGGGCCCGCCGCCCCAGGGGGGGGCGCCACCATGGGGCCGCCTCCGCCCCCGGGCCAGTGGCCGGGACGGGAGGCGGAGACGGAGCGCTGCGGCATGTGCCGGCAGGAGGCCTTAAGGACATTCAACGGCCTGTGTCCGCCCTGCATGCAGAGGCAGCAGGCGCCGGAGAGGGGGGAGCCGGGCCAGCTCAGCGACCCGCGGACCACCGAGGCCTCCTCGTCGTCGGTGGCGGCGGCGGCGGCGGTGGCGGCGGCCTGGAGCCAGACCCGAGAGCCTGAGCGGGCGCCGTGCCTCATGCTGACCCCCGGCCCCACGTCGGCCTGGCAGACTCCGCTGGCGCGGTCCTGCAAGAGACACGGCTGCCCGTTCTTTGGGACCCCGGAGAAGTTGGGATTCTGTACTATCTGCTATGTAGACTATCAGACCAACCACCGTAAGTCCTGCAGATGCACCACGTGCCTGATTGGTTTTGTAGCTCTGTGTGGTTCATGTGTGCAATGTGCATATACAACAGTTTTTGTCTTTTGATGTAGTTATTCAGCAAACTTCAGTATGCTCTGTAGGGAGAAAAAAATTGGACGATTTGAGTTACCGTTTGTCTTTTCCCTCCTGTTCTTCCAGACATGACCCCTTCGGTGGCCCCGGCGCAGAACCGGCACGGCTCCGAGGCGGCCTTCCAGAACGCCTCGCGCTGCCTGGGCGCGTGCTGCGGCGCGGTGGGCAAGGCCATGCTGGAGGGATACTGCAATAAGTGCTACGTCAAGGAGCAGAGCACGCGGCTCAACCAGGCGGCCAACCGCACGTCGCACTCCCCGCCCCCCGTCACGGTGGGTCTCGCTCTGCCGTCTCCATCGCTGGTGTCCGACCGCCCATGGGGGTCACACCCAGAGCAGCCAGTCCTCGGGCAGCCTGTAACGATGTGTCTCTCTCTCCGCTCCCCTTCTTTTTAACAGCGAGAGCGAGCGCCCAAGCCCAGATCCTCCCAGCAGTCCCAGCAGTCCCAGACCCAGTCCCAGACCCAGACCCAGACACAGACTCAAACCCAAACACAGACGCACGCCGGGACGCAGTGCAGGCGGAGCGGCTGCAGCAACGAGTCCCCGGGCTGCACGGACTTGTGCCCGGAGTGCCACACTCGAGGCCAGGGCAGGGAGGGGGGGCGGCGGGCGCAGGCGCCCAAGGAGAAGTCCAAGCAGCGGTGCCGGACACAGGGCTGCGACCACTACGCTAACGCAGAGAAACAGGGCTTCTGCAACGAGTGCGACCACTTCAAACAGGTCTACCGGCGCTGACCTTGCGTCGATGTGGTTAGGGGGCGCATCACAGCGCTCACGCAGCAACCCGACAGCCAACGCCCCCGCCAATAGACCCCGGGGGGCCCGCGATGGCCCCGGGTAGGACAACACATGCCAGTCAATGCACCTCTGATACTAACTAACTAGCTAGTCGCTAACTAGTAACCTAATGGCCTGAAATCAACCCCTTCATGTAGAATGTGGAGTGAGTGTGTGCTCAGTGGGGGGAGTGTGTGTATGTGTGTGTGTGAGTGTGTGCGTGTGTGCGTGAGTGTGCGTCCGTACGTGCGCAGTAGACATGGCCTCCAGAATACCTCTTTGTGCAATTATGAAGACTGACCGGCGCGTGCAGATCAATGTGGAGAGGTTCGGCTCCATGTTGGGAATAACTGGCTCAACTCATGTGTACAATATGTATTTAGATTGTACACAGTCAATCGTGCCGGACGAAAATGATTGTATGTTGACATTACAAAAAAGCACCTGACACTGCTTTCTATACCATAGCCAAGGATCTTGACCCTCTTTCTTTCTTTCTTTCTGTCCGTCCGTCAGTCGTTTTACCGGTGCCCTTGGTTGCTGTCCTGTCTTTCTCGCAATTGTTCTGCTGCAACCAGAAATGCGACAACTCTGGCCTGGGTAGAAAAGGTATAAGGATTGCAGTTTAAAGAAGAAAAAAAGCTACTATGAATTAAGCCAAAGAGTGCAAACTCAAATCCAACACGTTTTAAAGCAAGCTGCGTCAGACCTACGAGTGGGTTGTGTGTAACGGGTTGGTGGCGAGGATGAGTCACTCGTCCTTACTTACACCCATTTGATTTCATAGTGTCACAGCTCAAAGTAAGTTAGGCCCAAATATTATTTTTTAATGGATCACAGTGTCATGAGTCATCTGCATTTAAATCAGACTTTGGCTTTGGTAATTCAGTAGAGATTCTTTTTACTACTTTTGTCACTGCAATGTGGGCCTGTTAATCCTTTAAAGGGTCACAATTAATAAGCCATTTCACTCGTTTGGTTGTGTGAGTGAAGATCAAGGATCCCCCAAACAGAGCTGATGTCACTCACGGTAACGATAAGGTCGCTGAGAGATAACCCTTTGACTCAGAACAATGCAAGATGGACAGAGCAAACCCAACCTAGCTTCTGGTGCTACATGTACAGAAACAAGTGCGTCTTTATAGAAGCCCGCCTCGGCAGAAAGGACGCCATCGCAGTTCACAATAGAACATAGGATTAAAGTGTCACACTTTCTATTCCTCTTCCCCTCCTCTTCCTTCCTTCTTTCTCTTCCTTTTTTTTCCTCCCACTCTCAGTATAACATATGTTGCCTTGGTAGTTGTTATTATGTTTGATGACGCCGCACTTGTGTAACGTACATCATATACGTTACACAAACACATACAGACAGACGGACATGGGAGACATAACGACATACATGCAAAATCGTGTAGCTCCTGCCCCATTAGACACGGACATCCCTTAAACGCACTCAAGCATCAACACTCACACTGACATGCACACATGCATACATTCGCACATGTTTCTGTAAGATTGCAAAAGTCTCCCACCCAAGCCTGAGGCGATGTGAAGGCAGACAGACCGGTGTAGGATCACACCCTTCCTTCTGCTACAACGCTCTCCATATGTGCCAAGGAGATCACATTTTGCAAATGTTCAGACAGAAATCCCAATTGCCTGCACTGGCCAACCAGTGGATCTGAATGTGTTTGAGAGCTTCAGCGGCCTATAGTCCCGGCACCGGGGCTGATTCTCGATCAGCTTTGCCTTTAAATAGTTCATGAGAATTTTTTCTACACTATGGGTGATTGTGGATCAGGGCACCTTGTTGTGAGTAGGGATCTGGGGGTCCGCCCCAGAGTGAGACCTCCCCAACTGATGCCTCGTGTCAAGACTCATGCCAACACACGCACACACGCGGCCCAGATGCGCAAATCAAACATTCCTGTTTTGGTTTCTTTTAGTTTTTCTTCAGATTTAATATATTTGAATATATATTTTGTTTTTATTTTCGCCAAATAATACATGTGCCAACATATACTATTCAACAAACAGTCGTCGTTACCTCCTTAACAACACGACCAGCTTGGATCCCTTCTAATATGCCATAGATCGATATCTAGCTGTCTAGAGCTGGTTGGAGTAGAGATCAGGGGTTCACTTTTCTATCATCACTACTTAGTCATCTCTTTTAGTGATTAATACTTGAATCAAAAATAAACTCCCAATTCTTCAAATGGAAAACAACTAGAAAACAACCACCTTCACGTGTTTCTCTCTCAATTGGCCTCGTCCCCTTTTGAGAGCCGCTGGACGGCAGATGTCCATCTATGGCTATGGTTAGGAATGTATAGAAAACACAGGGCCTCGACCTGCCTTCTTGTAACACCTGTATGTAGAGCTGCCCCCACCCCGCACCAAGCACTTGTCAAGCCTAAACTTAGATGTGCGCTTTAATCACCTCTAGACGGACCTTAAATCAATGAGACGCGCTGACGGGAGAGGCGTGCACGGGGCCGGGCTCGGGCGGGACTCGGGGATGGGTGACAGGGTAGCACACGATGAGGCTGCCGTGAGATTATTGGTCGGAGCTCCGTCCCGCCGGGGGACATTCCAGGCCCGGGGAATGCATGTCCTCGTACGAGCCGAAGGTGTGACTAAAACATGCAAACATTACTCTGTGACCTTTTGACAATAGGGTATTGTATGAAAAAGCCTTCTTTAATTTGTTAAGTATTTATTCATATCAAGATATTATCTGTATTGTGTGATTCAATAATTATTTATATGTTGTCCTGAAATGAATTATTTTTAATAAGAAATCTGATGTTGGTCCAGTGTGGTTCTTTGTGTGCGTGTGTGTGCTTGTGTGTGCGTGTGTGTGCGTGTGTGTGCGTGTGTGTGTGTGTGTTTGTGTGTGTGTGTGTGTGTGTTTGTGATGAAGTGTGTTTGTACAACAGGCATTTCTAAACTGGGAGTCAGAGCAGCGAGAGCTAGGATAAGACGGGGTGATAATGTCTCTGGGGAGATTCTATCATTGCACTCCAATAACATCTTTACTCTAATAAGTAGTGTTGCCAACTACCAGCCCAGTGCAAATCTACAACCGGCCACTGCAAGGGAATACATCCTTAGTGTACAAAGCACAAAGCTTGCATCTGTGTGCAAGTAGTTCAGATAACATAACAAACGCTCAGTGTGAATGTTGAGGTGTCTTAGTTAATTTGCCCCTCCATTTTGGGTCATAAGGGTCTAATATATGTCAATATAAATTATTTGTAACCAAATTATCAATAAAATATGAGATGCATCTCTGTTTTTTGATGCTTCCTAAACGGAGGTGTGCAATCATGTGCACTCGGTTAAAAAAAAGACCACATTATGCCTAGTGCATGGAGTCAAACTCACTCAGGCTCTCACGAACATGCACACACACACACACACAAACAGATTGGAGCGAGGAAGTGTTGGATGATGCGGTGGGAGGGGGAGTTCGGAGAGAGATGGGGCTTCAGACCGTTATGTATAGTAAAGGCAGAGGTGTGTGTGGGTGCACAGGCTGCAGCTTAAACCACAGTCACATTGATAGGTTATTCAGTGGTTTCCTGGAAATACCCCAGCCTTCAAATACTCCCTTTTAGGTCACAGGGGAGGGGAGGGGGGGGGCATTACCATGTGATTATATTACGAATCTGGTATAAGGAGGCATTGTTATCTGGTCTTAATGGGAATTTTTTATTTCAGCAAGCATAACTTATAGCAGGGCCAGCACCATAAAGGTACAATCAAAGTGCTGGTTATTTTAGAAATCAAGCCTAGTCTGATGTGTGTCAGAATAAAGTGCTATCAGTTTGTGTGTGGCCTACATACAGTAGTCAAAAGTAACGAGTTAAGAGGTGTAACCATTCCATTTTCAGATAGATTAATATCTGTTTTTTATTCACTCTACACATGTCAGAACGAAACCGAATCAAGAGGACACAATGTTCAAATGTATGACTCAATAAATGTTTCATAATTTCCTTGGCCCCCTCAGAAACATAATGATTCATCTCAAGGCGTTATCCTTCCAAACTGGAACCATTTATGAATTACCCCTTCAACACCAGTATTGCTTTAGCCTGGTCCTACATGTCCACCTTGCCTGCCCCTTTCTCAAGACTCTTGCCTTTATTTTGCTGTAAGCAGTTGATTTAGAGCCCTGCCTTGACAGAAAACGTTTTCGGCCAATCAGATAAAGTTACCGCCGCAAACGCAGCAGTACCTCGGCTAGCTTGGTGTTGTGGGTGGGAAATATTTTAGGAACGGCGAAGCTGATATTATTGTAGGCCTACGCAAAGAGAGAGGTCTGGAATGGCCAGCATTTTTTATTAGCATCATGTAGGATATCGATCAGCATTGGCTATATATATATGTCTTTAAACTACGAGCTAATTTATTTCAGATTGTGAATTAAACTATTTTAGATAAAAAATATGCATGAGAAAAAAACATCTATGTTATGTATACGTTATATACTTGTCTGTAATTATTTTTATAAAAACAAAGCACACTAAAAAGATGTGAATTCAATAGACAGAAATATGACAGTTGATTTGGTATCTTCTGCATAGAATACATTTACATGTTCAACTAAGATGTTGCAAAACTGCAAAAGCTCTCATGTGAGTGCAGCTTAGTTAGCATGGCCCTAACCACGATGGTGTCAGTGGTGCACGACAATAAAAAAACTGGCAGCTTTGGAAAAAAACAAGATTGTGCAATTTGTTGATGCTGTAGGCAAATTGTAGAGAATTGTGATTATGACAGGGGACCGTCTAAATACAAATAAACCCTGTCCACCCTGTCCACCCTGTCAAATGATCACTAGGTAATTTAAAGAACAGCACTCAAGTCCCATTCTGACACAATGGGACTTGTCCCTGCTCTACGATTTTGCACAAAAAAAGCCAAATCATTGTTTACTGAGATGTGCCTTTGCCTATAACAGTCACTCGTCAGGGGCCATACCCCACTGGTTGAATGTAGGTTTTTGTGTTTTCTTGTATTTTAGATTTTTTTTGCCTTCGAAGTAACACATGCAAACCATGTGCTTGCCACAGCGCATACTATTCCAAATGTTTATTTTTTTGGTAACTGGGTAGAAAACCTAAAAGTGACAATTCATCAACTTCACAGAATAATAATTATTTTTTGTCTCTCCAATAATAAGAGACAAAAAAAAAATGGTGACAGTTGTAAATAAAATATTTTTTATAAGCCTTAAGGATGTTTTGACATTGATTTTTGATAAAGAGTTTTGTTAAGTCACGCTTAGAGTAGTGTCATTTGTATATTGCAATAAAAAAAAAATCCCCCCGTGACACTGTCACCTTTTTTCCTCTGAGGAGTTTGCAGCTCTGGTCTTTATTATGCAATCAAAAATAATAGGTTTGAGAGCAAAACTTTCCACACTGCAATCAAAAAATAGATTTGAGAGCAAAACTATCGACACTGCAATCAAAAAATGTTTTATTGCAAGATAAATTAATGTGATAAAAAAAATATTAATGGGAATCCAAAAGTTTTGTTCGCAAACCCAAAAGTTTTGTTTGCAAATCCAAAAGTTTTGTTTGCGAATCCAAAAGTTTTGTTTGCGAATCAAAAAGCGTTGTTTGCGAATCCTAAAGTTTAGCTTGCGAATCCAAAAGCTTTGCTTGCTGTTGAGCTGAATCTCGTGGGCGGGACCTACACCGAAAGATGTAAGACACGTCTCTATTGGCCAGTCTCGATCGGAGTGACAGCTTGGCAACATCCGAAAAGCCGCTGCCTCCCGACCGCCTCCAGAAGCAGATTGTTGGCCTGACGGACAGGGTGTTCGTTTGTGCCTCTCAATCCGCGGCGGCGGTCAACAACATCGCCCTGCTCTCCTCTGCCATGGTCTCCTTGACGCCTGACAGGGAGGCCTACGGGATATTCAGGGCGCGCAAGCGCGCGCACGGGACAAGCTCATAAGGCGAAGCCTAGACGGCGTAGCCTACATGAAATAGAACTCCCTCTCTCGTTACTAACTGTGGATGTTGCCAAGCTGTCACTCCGATCGAGACTGGCCAATAGAGACGTGTCTTGCATCTTTCGGCGTAGGTCCCGCCCCCCCAGATTCAGCTCAACAGCAAGCAAAGCTTTTGGATTCGCAAGCAAAACTTTAGGATTCGCAAGCAAAGCTTTTTGATTCGCAAACAAAACTTTTGGATTCGCAAACAAAACTTTTGGGTTTGCAAACAAACTTTTGGATTCCCATTCAAATTTTTTTTATCACATTAATTTATCTTGCAATAAAACATTTTTTGATTGCAGTGTCGATAGTTTTGCTCTCAAATCAATTTTTTGATTGCAGTGTGGAAAGTTTTGCTCTCAAACCTATTTTTTGATTGCAGTGTGAAAAGTTTTGCTCTCAAACCTATTATTTTTGATTGCATAATAAAGACACAAATCTACCTCCATACGCCCCCACCCCCCCCACACACACAGCGCAATTGCACGCATGCTTCCAGTATGCTCACATGCAGAATCTCATAATGTCACTCTAATCATTTGTTGCTACATACTTCACACATTCAAACAACTTATTTATCAGTACACACACGCACGCACGCACGCACGCACACACACACACACACACACACACACACACACACACACACACACACACACACACACACACACACACACACACACACACACACACACACACACAGACACACACACACACACACACAGTGGGGTGTGTGTGTATTATTATTATGTTTTATAAGCCTATATCATGAGACATACACCTTAATGAAATGTGTATGATTAATTTAAAATGCTATTAACAAGCTGGATGCATGCTGTAAACAATATTGACCACACTGTGGCAGAAGAAACGCAGCTCTTTTAAACATAGAACTACAAGGCGAATACAAAGAACTACAATTCCAGTGTTCGCTGAGCAGCCTTGTGTTTACGGAAGTAAAGATGGTGACTCAGAGGAGCGCTTGGTCTTTCTACAAGTTTCGGCTCGGCAGTTCGGTGCAGTTATAAGACAAGTCCTCCAGCGATGGCAAGCACCGCCTTCCGCCAACAATGTTTAAGAATCGAGGATATTATCCTTGAACCGTTGACAATATTGGCTCTTCAAAAGTTGTTGATGGAAACGACACCGTTGACTTTATATTGCATATCTGTTAAATCAAACAATGAAACCATTGGGTTCTGATGAGGAAGACGAGCTTTCCGATTACCAGAAAAAGCTTAGAGGTACAATGTAGCCAACTAAATTCAGGAACAACGTCTGGGGATAAAGCTCATATCGCACTGTTCATATCTATTCTCATATCTTCTCATTGCAATAACTGATCATTTAACGGAACCCCATACCAGGTGACAATGTCTGGAAAAAGAAAAAAAATGCATGGGAACGAAGCCACAAAGCGCTTTCCGCCATAAATCCAGTAACTCAAACCACCTGTTGTTGGCTTTCTGATCTGCTGGCCGATGCATCAGAGCATGTGAATACGAAAACAGATGCCCTCAACATGCATGATAATGATTTCTTGGTGTTTTTTCAGAACGGGCTAATCGCAGTATCCAGCAGTTGAGCAGTACTCTGTCGCAGCAAAAGCACGGGGAGGAGGAGGAATCGGAAGTGGTGGATGCAAGCACCGCAGGGTCAAGCAGTGGACCCCGCAGTGCATCGGGGGGAAAGGAGGATGCTTCGTGGAGCAAAAGATCCCAGAGCGAAGCAGGTGAATGGTGACTTCTGGTTATAGCCTTTCATCCATCCATGAGCTGATCGTGGTACAATCACTGCCAAGATGTACTGGGTATATCACGGCACATAATTTTCTAGTACTAATAGTTCACCCATTGACACACTTTTTGGTGTATTGGTTCAAAATAGGAATTTTGTGTGTGTGGTTGTGTGTCCCCTAGTCAACCAGTTGAGGACCTTCCTAATGAAGCAGCAAAAGGAAACATCTCCTCCTCTTTCTACATCACAGAGATACTCTCCCTCCAAGGTAACAATCGTTCCCATACCCAGCTTAAAGTAAAGCATCTTCCTGCCTCTACTCAAAGACATGCTTTCCTCAAAGGTCTTTGTCAAATATGATTTCCCATAAGTCCCCATTCTCCCCATGTCTACCACCTGTATATCAGCTTGTTTTGTGTCCTCCATATGTGTCCTGACGACAGCTCCCACAGGGGGAGGGTGGCTCAGGAATGACTGCCATTCAGGATTTAGTCCCAATCATTTACAACCAATCAGAGTACATCCAGCATCTGGAGGCCGAGGTCAAATTCTGCAAGGTGGGTTTTGGGAACTGTATGTATTGATCAGGAAGGTTTGTCTTTATGTGTGTGTCAATGGTCGGTACTCAGTGATGCACCCTGTTCCTTGGTGGCCTGGGGATCTAATTTGTGTGTGTGTGTGTGTGTGTGTGTGTGTGTGTGTGTGTGTGTGTGTGTGTGTGTGTGTGTGTGTGTGTGTGTGTGTGTGTGTGTGTGTGTGTGTGTGTGTGTGTGTTCAGGAGGAGGTCCAGGGGGTTAAGCAGAGGGTGCGGGTGGTTGTGGTGGAGAATGAGAAGCTGCAATCCAGCCTGAATAAAACACTGATGGACAAGACAGTGCTAGAGTCAAAGGTACTGTGTGTGTGTGTGTGTGTGTGTGTGTGTGTGTGTGTTTGAGAGTGTTGAGAGGCTGAAAACTGACAGCGCCGGTGGTGCCTCTGGTCTTCCAGTGATTATCATGATGGAGTGATATACCGAATAATGAACATTTATGCATCTTTAGTGACAGCATCATCACCCTGCTTTGATTGCTTCCTTGTTTTTCAGTGCAATGAATCTCCAGGGATCAGAGGTCATACAGGATCAACCCCAGGCAACAGGTCGTCTCAGGGAATTGATGACCAAACATGGAAGAAGGAACTGGTGAGGTGACATAAAGATTCCTCTGTTAGTCATCTCGAAACTCCTATCAGTACCCAGGTCTTCACAAACCATAGTAGGTTTCAATGTCTCAGAGTAAATGTGTGTGTATGTGCGTGAGTGCGTGTGTGCGTGTGTCTGTGTGTTTGTTACATACTGATGGTTTAGGAGCAGCTGAAGGCACTGCACCAGGCCCAGACTGAAACATTGGAGGATCAGGTCACCTCTCTAAGGTCAGTAAATCATTGCCCCAAAGCTACATTTCACTAGCCCCAAAGTAGGGTCGCTTTGTGCATTGCATCATGCATTTGATTAAACGTTATCTTATTCAAGATACTCCTTGAGAAAAACCTTGTGTATAGCTGGTAATGTATTTGTATCTAAACATATTAATCATGTACATTAGCATATAAAATATTAAGGCAATCATCAGTAATTGAACACATGCTTGGTACAGTGGGAGTATTTTGAGCCTCCATTTAACTGCCATTATTATTCATAGTTGGAATGTCATGCCTGCCCACTCAGACTTGGTGATACAATCAAAAAGAGTCATTTAGCGTCAAACTTGGTGCCATCAGTCTATCTGTAGGCATCCTAACCCTTACCCGCTGCTAACTGACCCCTCTCTGAATGCACTGTACGCCGCTTTGGATAAAAGAATCTGCGAAACGTCGTAATCACATTAAATCAAGTATGCACTTTATTAATCCATGTAGGAATAAGGGAAGTCAATAAAGTAAATCCACCATCAGTCCGTCTCCCACTGTTACCTCATTTCTCCTCTCATCCTGTCCCTCTTGTTCCCGGGGGGCCTAGGAGAGAGCTGGTGGGGTGTCAGAGGGGGTGTGAGGAGGCGACCAGCCGCCTTCGACAGCGGGAGGCACAGGCCGCCAAGCTGAGCGCCGGGGCCCCTCGCGTCGGGGGCCTGTGTCTCAAGTGTGCCCAACACGAGGCCGTCATGGCGGAGACCCACACCAACGTGCACGTGCAGGCCATCGAAAGGCTCACCAAGTCAGTCAGAGGGGAACCCGCCCCTACACACACACGCATGCAATGTGATCGCATATTTAAACGTGGATAGTTTGAAACGCACACTATTGCCAACGTCAGCGTTTGCGTTGCATTTTCGTATCTTCAGTTTTATCAAATTCTTTATTAAGACGTTTCATATGCTATATTCATGAGTAATAACGGAAAAGTGAGTCTGTAGGCCATCATTAGCACAAACCTTTTTTATTGATTTGATTTGAATTATTATTAATTTGTTTGAATTTGATCCATAATGCTTAAAAAGTAATGTGGTTAGCCCTCTTTTGTGAGGGCTTTAGTGAGTGCCATGTAGAACGTTACATGGTAAAACACTTAACCAAAGGCAGGAGTTACACATTTAGAGGAGTAATATATGGAACACAATGCATTGTTCCCAGTCCGCCTGGTTAAAAACACAACCTGATTCTGAGTGTGTGTCTTAAGGGAGCGTGACGAGGTGCTGGTGGCGCTGCGGGCCGTGCGGGCCAGTCAGGAAGAGGCCCAGCAGAGGGAGTGGTCCGCCTGTCTGCAGGTCAAACAGGCCGTGGAGGTGGCAGAGGAGGCCAACCTGCATAAGGCCCAGGTAAGGGCCCATACACACACACACACACACACACACACACACACACACACACACACACACACACACACACACACACACACACACACACACACACACACACACACACACACACACACACACACACACACACACACGCAGAAAATAATGTTTCACAGTCACTAAAAGGTCCTTGTCCTCATATCTTTCTATACACATGTGTCCCCAGGTCCTCCGGTAGCCTGAACACAAACATCAAACCTAATGAGAACTGAGGTCATATGCTGCCACCTAGTGATCTCTGATGTGTGTGTGTGTGTGTGTGTGTGTGTGTGTGTGTGTGTGTGTGTGTGTGTGTGTGTGTGCGTGTGTGTGTGTGCGTGCAGGTGGAGCTGCAGTGTGAGCAGCTGTCCAGGGAGCTTGGTCGGCAGAGGGAGCGGCTGGAGAGGGAGGCGCAGGGCCTGCAGGAGAGGCTGGCGGAGGCCAGGGAGGAGGCCCGCGGAGAAGCCCGCAGGGAGAGGGAGGAGCTGGGGCAAACGGTAAGCTCCACCTCCTCCTCCTTCGTAACGAGTGGGCACATTACTCAGGCCGATACCGCAGAAACACCCATTGCCAGTTTTGTTTGGCTTTGATGAGTCCTGGATGATGTCATCGGCAGTAATAGTCGAGTAATCCTTAAAAACAGGTGTGTTGGCAGACCTGTGTTTGTTTGAGTGAGGTTGTTTGTTAATTGAGGGAGTGAGTCATGAGGTGTGTGTGTGTATGTGTCTGTGTGTGTGTGCGTGTGTCTGTGTGTTTGCGTGTGTGTCAGGTGTCAAATCTTTCCCAGCAAGTAGCTGAACTGGAGGGACAACTTGATCGAGCAAACAGAGAGAGAACTTCACTGACCAATCAGCTTGAAGACACCCTCCGAAAACTGACAAATCAGGAACAAGAGAGCACCACGGTACTCAATGGTTTTTTGAAAGAAGAAATTACAATATTAAATTATGTTTGGTTTGAATAGAAATTCAATAATGTGAATACGTATGTAGAATTGTATAATTCTACATACTTCACTGAGTTAAGGTAGCGATCACAGTGTTTTATTTAGGTTTTGTAAGATGATATGCTTTAATGTGTCTTCATGTGCGGCTTCCTCAATTAATCATTTAGAAAAATAATAACAATTTCCTTTCATTGTAGACTAATATTGTAGGGAAAAAGGTAAAATCTTCGATTCAAGGACAAGATCAGGATCGTACCACTGCTCATTGTGTTCACCACTAGGTGGCATCAAAAGCCTGCCTAAATTCAAGTCCGATTTTCTACTTTTAGAGTCGATCAAAATAACCAGTGATAGGCTTATATTGGTGTTTCAACATTATGAACATAAATTATACTTTTTAATCATTCAATTATTTGTTTTTTAAGGATTGTTTTCCAGGTTTAATAACTAAGGAGATAATCTGAATTAAAGCATCAACCATGTGCAGCTTTTCTTGATAGCTGACATTGCTTGTTCTCCTCTAAAGATCTGGCAGCCCTTTCACAACCAACCTGTTATGTTGTGAAGTACACATTGGTCAGTGTCTGAATGGGTCCATATAAACCAGGCCCCTATGACTCCCTCTCAGATGTGTGTGGACCTGCGGTACCAGCTGAGCCAGGCCGTGATGAAGAGAAAGGAGACGGAGAGCGAGCTGAGAGAGCTGGCCACCAAGACGTCCAGACAGACGGAGCGCTCCTCGCAGGTGGCTCAGCGATGTCTGGCAGTGTCAAAACTCTCGACATTTCTACTTCGGACAATCAGAACTTGAGAGGCGGATGCGTTATTTATTATAAAATATTTTTTTGGGATTTAACCACTTGAGTGTTTGAACCTAAAGTTTTAATTTGCTAAAGTATTGTGTATAACATGCAGCTTATGAACAAATAATGAAAGTAAAGGCACTGCTGAATGGATATGTTATGTCATCTACGTTGCTGTGGGATCGATTTACATTAATTTCCAGTGACCTGGTCATGGTTTTAGTGGCTGAAGCCGTTTTAGGGTGTGTGTTTGTTTAAAAGGG
Source organism: Gadus morhua (assembly GCF_902167405.1). Taxonomy (NCBI): domain Eukaryota; kingdom Metazoa; phylum Chordata; class Actinopteri; order Gadiformes; family Gadidae; genus Gadus; species Gadus morhua. Next base: position 20,141,283 of record NC_044062.1, on the reverse strand, counting down.
CATACGGGGCCTTGTTGTGTAAGGCTTTCTCACCTCGCCTCCCCCCCCCTGCTCTCTCTCTGTGGGACAGGAAGTGGAGAAGCTGAGCTCTGTGCTGGTTGGCTGTCAACATCGCTTGGAGGCGGTCCAAAAGGATGGGAGCCAATGGCAGACCGAAGCCTTGAGCCTGGCAGAACAGCTGGCAAATGCCCAGCGCCAACTGCACCTCACCAGGTAGTACCTAATCCTATTATACGTGCCACCACACACACACACACACACACACACACACACACACACACACACACACACACACACACACACACACACACACACACACACACACACACACACACACACGTTTCCCCTCTGTCCACCCCCAGCATAGCCCATTCCAGCCCAGTTCAGACCAGCATACCAACTGTACCGCTCCAGGTAATGGCTAATCCTATTATAATAGCCACACACGTGCACACTCGCACTAACAAACGCTGTTGGGCCATGGTCGTGGTACCGACTGGACCTCACCAGGTCACCTCTAATCCTGTTAGCCACGGCACGACATTATTCAGAACACACACAAACAGACATATTCAGAACACACACACACACACACACACACACACACACACACACACACACACACACACACACACACACACACACACACACACACACACACACACACACACACACACACACACACACACACACACACACACACAAATGCGCCGTGCTCTGTGTACCATCAGGACAGTACCCAGTCCAGCAACAGCTCCAGCAGAGCCAAAATGGCGGCAGGTTTCCATCTTCTGTCCTTGGCGAGAGCACACCAAATCACACACACACACACACACACACACTCACACACTTTGCCGAACACACACACTGTGACGGTGCAGGCCGGCGTTCGCTGGACAGCCTGGCCTGGAGGCCACCTGCCTGTGCCCTGTACCCGCCGTCGCCGCGGGAACTACCGGCCTCTCTCCTCCTTCCACTCATCCCTCGCTCTCCCTCTGTCTTCTGATTCACCCGCTCACGCTAACCTGCAGTCTGTCATCCATGGCTCTCTGGTCCTCTCCATTGACCTCTGCCCATCTTTGTTCTCTCAGGCCTCTTTCCTCTTATGCCCGTTTTGTCAACTGTCCTTTATTCCTCTCTGGCTGCTCTCTCCCCCCCCTCCCCCCCCCCCCCCTCCTCTTTTATTCCTCCCATCTTTCTTCCCACCCGCCCCTCCCTCCCTCCCTCCCTCCCTCCCTCCCTCCCTCCGCTGGCTGATGTTCCCTCGCTGGCTGCCAGTGCCGGGGCGGCGCGGCCCCTGCCAGACGCCCAGGGCCCTCTCTCACCCCCGCAGCCCTCTGCCGAGGTGTCTGAGATGGGCACAGATGTGGTGGTGGAGCCCCGCCGTGCCCGAGGCGGCGGGAGAGAAGTGTGCGGTGGTGTCTGCCCGGATGTGTGCGTGTGTTGTGCACACTTTGTGTTTTTGTGTGTGTGTGTGTGTGTGTGTGTGTGTGTGTGTGTCCACTGGTGCTCCCGGCTCTGATCTGTGTTTAAGTGCGTTTGTCTGTCAGCCGGCCAGCTATAACACATCGGTGGCATGGCGCACTGCCGCGTGCACTGTGAGGCGGAGTGTGTGTGTGTGTGTGTGTGTGTGTGTGTGTGTGTGTGTGTGTGTGTGTGTGTGTGTGTGTGTGTGTGTGTGTGTGTGTGTGTGTGTGTGTGTGTGTGTGTGTGTGTGTGTGTGTGCTCAAACCAGCTGTGGAGTGACATGCTTATTGATGAGCCAACATGATGACTTTGACCTGTTGTAGTGATGTAAACCATTTTTTCCACTATGAAGGAGTTTGTGTGTGTGTGTGTGTGTGTGTGTGTGTGTGTGGGGGTGTGGGTGTGTGCATTTGTGTGTGTGTGTGTGTTTGATCAGAGAGTTCATAGTATAATCTGCCTTCATGTTCATCGATGTTTGACAGCTGTCGACTTGGCTTAGCGTACAGGCAATCAAATTCAATTTGGTCCATTACCACTGAACAGCAGAGCTTTCAATGGCTACACATAGATATATCTCTATTCTGAGTTAATATGGTCAGCATCTCCAGCTGAGTCAAACAGCTGGAAATGCTGGTTTCAATTTTGAGAAACAAAATTCAAACATCACAGAATAAAATCGATATTTTCTGATTCTACAAGTTTAAAACGCAATAAAGAAGCACAGAAGAATCACCTTTCGTCACATATCCTCCGTACGCTACCATTGACCTGCTGCTGAAGTGACTGGATGGGAAGGCAGCACTTGGCGACAGAGTAACTTTTGGGAAATGTAAATAGAACCAGTGTGGGTAAGCCAGCATCAAATACAGTGATAAACTATGCAAACTTGCACCCACATACACACTACAATCCGATTGGCCTGTCTACTTCGCATTGTGTCTGGCTCGTTGGTTTCTGCCTTTAAGTCTATACCCCTGGCCGTGTTAATGTGGCAGTGTTAATATACGTAAGATGCTGCTTATGTGTCACATAGTCAGGGCCGCAAAATTCATGCAATATTAAATCAATTGGTTTGTTATTTGTATGAGCTGCATTTGCCTTAAAACGTACGTAGTTTCATTATACTTACACAAAATGTGTTGACTTGAAATGTTGGATACGTACAACTAAATGGTGAACGGTAAATACACCCCAAATCCCGAAAGCCCCATCAATAGGGTTCAACTACCCCTCCATCCACACAAAACCGCACTTTATTCTACCTACTAATAAGTCCCTATTATCATTTGCATCATTATTCGTTTTTTTTGTGGACTAGATGTTTAAAATGGAAGAAGGTGTACTTCTATTTCTGTAAGTTTTGATCGATTTATGAGCTCATTATCAGGATCCAAATGATTCGAAAATTATTTAAATTGAAAGTTATTTTAGGTTGAGTTGAACCAAATCCTTATTACAAGCTGCCCTTACAAAGTCTTCATTTTAAATGGCACAGTAAGGTATTAATATGCTCTAATTTATTTAGAATTGTAGTCTCCTCTAGTCTTGCTGGTCTCTGGCCTCTGATCAGTACGTTCTGTGTGTGGGCTCCTCTAGTCTAGCTGATCTCTGGTCAGTACGGTCTGTGTAGGCTCCTATAGTCTAGCTGGTCTCTGGTCAGTACGTTCTGTGTGTTGACTCCTCTAGTCTAGCTGGTCTCTGGTCAGTACGGTCTGTGTGTGGGCTCCTATAGTCTAGCTGATCTCTGGTCAGTATGTTCTGAGTGTGGGCTCCTATAGTCTAGCTGGTCTCTGGTCAGTACGGTGTGTGTGTGGGCTCCTATAGTCTAGCTGGTCTCTGGTCAGTACGTTCTGTGTGTTGACTCCTCTAGTCTAGCTGATCTCTGGTCAGTACGGTCTGTGTGTTGACTCCTCTAGTCTTGCGTGTCTCTGGTCAGTACGGTCTGTGTGTTGACTCCTATAGTCTAGCTGGTCTCTGGTCAGTACGGTCTGTGTGTTGACTCCTATAGTCTAGCTGGTCTCTGGTCAGTACGGTCTATGTGTGGGCTCCTATAGTCTAGCTGGTCTCTGGTCAGTACGGTCTGTGTGTGGGCTCCTATAGTCTAGCTGGTCTCTGGTCAGTACGGTCTGTGTGGGCTCCTATAGTCTAGCTGGTCTCTGGTCAGTACGGTCTGTGTGTGGGCTCCTATAGCCTAGCTGGTCTCTGGTCATTATGTTCTGTGTGTTGACTCCTCTAGCCTAGCTGGTGTACATTTGGTATGTTGGAGAGAGTCCTCTGGCGCCCCCCTCAGTCAGGAGTGGTAGGTAGCTCAACCTGTTGCAATTGGGGTTACTGGCTCTTGATTGGTTTAATGAAGAGCCAGCGCTGAAGGCAAGAATTAAGAGCTGTAATTTGAGTGTAATCTCTTAGAAAAGCCATAGCGATCTGTTTGGCGCTGAATGAGTGGAATGCTCTGAGAATATCTGTTCTTTATGACACCTGCCTCTGTATCAGCCATCTCTCACACTCGCAGACGGCGTCTTATGATAATGTCAACAAGGTGGGATACTGCTTTGGGTGCACGCAGTTGGTGTAGCAGCATCTGAAATGATGACATTTGTATTATCAACATACATTAACATTGTATTGAATTCAGGCCCTCATTTTCTACAAAACATGTTCAGAGCTCAAATTCCCAATGAAAATATCCATCACTTTTCTGAAATGTACCTGAATCAGGACACACGGGACGCAGCCGGATGTTGATCTTTCGTTTGTCTCTCTCCGTCTCTCTGTGTTTCCCTTGTTCTCTCTCTCGCTCACTGTGTCCATCTGTGGACCTTCTGGGGTTATGTAGTTCAATGAGATGCATGCCTCTCTGTTCCTGCTGTTCATCCCCTGCACCAATCTTTGTATCTACAGTGGCATCTGTGTGTGCGTGCGTGTGTTGGTGTATGTAGCTGGGAGGCAGTTGTAGGACAAGCTTTCTCAGGCAGCTCTTTGATTCCCTTAGTCCTGGCCACAGTCTCTCTCTCTCTCTCTCTCTCTCTCTCTCTCTCTCTCTCTCTCTCTCTCTCTCTCTCTCTCTCTCTCTCTCTCTCTCTCTCTCTCTCTCTCTCTCTCTCTCTCTCTCTCTCTCTCTCTCTCTCTCTCTCTCTCTCTCTCTCTCTCTCTCTCTCTCTCTCTCTCTCTCTCTCTCTCTCTCTCTCTCTCTCTCTCTCTCTCTCGGGGACTGCAATTATCAGATCGGCCTTTAAACAGTGACCATGGTTTGATTTCTGATAACAGAAGCACACAAAGTTACACCAGATTTTGTACAACTTCCCTATATCATAATATAATAACTGTATTCAGACACATGCATCGCATGCATCCTATAATAGATATATTAACTTATTTTTGGAATTGGGAGTTGAAACCACACACACGCATCAGGCATCGTATACACACACACACACACACACACACACACACACACACACACACACACACACACACACACACACACACACACACACACACACACACACACACACACACACACGTGCGTGCAGGAGCCCTGGGGCTCCCATGGCGGCTGGTGTTCAACAGGATCATCAGCCAGCTGTGAGTTGGACAGCTCAGGATTCATCCTAATCCTCGGCACTCTGTTCACAGACACAGACACACACACACACAGGCGCAGACACACACAGGCACACACACACACACACACACACACACACACACACACTCAGGCGCACACAGACACAGGCGCACACATAGACACATACACACAGTCATACTCACAGAAACACACACACATTTGCGCACACACATCCGTGCACAGTCCTGGGCCCCAGCCTAGCAGAGGGCTTTACCACATTTGTTTTGTTTGTTTGTTCCTGTCTATTTTTTTCTCCCTCTCTCTTCCTTTCTCCCTTCATCCCCCTTTTTCTCTCCCTCTGTCGTGATCAGAGATCCCTCGAGCCCCCCGCGAAAAACTGCCCAGCATAACTTCACAAATTCCTCGCACGGCAGACAGTGTGTGTGCGTGTGGGTTCATGTGTGATGGGCTTTGGACCACGCAGGGATGTGTAATCTGAGGTTAGCAACCGAGCCACCGTCTTCATGAGGCTGCATCTTAATTCTTGTTTGAATAAACGAAGGAAATCACTTTATGTTGATCATTATTTTAGTCATCATATGGACACACACCACCGACTGGCATCACCCGACCCACTTAGAAATCGAAACCTATCCGCTATACCTGCAGCATGTCCTCGTCCTGGGCCTCAGGCCCCCCCCCCCCCCTCCTGCCTGCCCCCCACCCCCCCCCCATCATCCATCATCCATTCAACTCCTCCATTTCGACTGGCCTCTTCTGCCCCCCCCCCAAAAATATGCTATACTCTCATCCACCGCACCCCTCTACCACCCCTCACCTCATCTCTTCGTTCACGTCATACCTCTTCAACGGAAAATAACAGACTTCAGTCAACATCTGCATGCAAACCGCCCCCCCCTAAATCCCGTCACACACGGCATGCACGGCAAGGGTTCGCTGCTTGTCCTCATACATGCTGCCCCTCCGGTCATCACTCCTGCCGCCCCGGCCTCCTGTTCCACTGCTGTTATGATCGACACCGCTGATACCTCTCAACCAGAACCTTCCCCGCTGCTACACACTCGGCCTAGCTACCCGCCTCACAGATATCAAAATATGGATGACGAAACATTTCACAACTCCAATGCAACAAATCAGAAATCCTTCTCGTTGGCCGAAATGCAGGACTTCTTCCACCCCTTGGAGGGCTGCCCTGTCAACTCCTCTGCCCAGGTCTGAAATCTAGCCCCCATCCTTGATCCCCCCCCTCCCCTCATTCTTCTTCAATGTTAACCGGATCACTAAAACTCCCACCCTCCACCTCCAAAACAGCCGGTCTCCGACCCTCTCTGTCCTTCTCTGCTACCGACAATCTCATCCACACATTGGTTATATCCAGGCTACAATACTGCATCAGCATCCTGTTGGGTTCAACTAACAAAACCCCCACCACCCTTCGATAAGCCCAAGACCTCTGCTCCCTGCCTGCTTACAGAGAGACCACATCTGCCCGGTCCTCAAAACCCATATACGGGATATAGACGGGATTCATTTCAACACGCTGCTCATCTCCTAGATAATAACAGCCCCCTTCCAACCACTCTGACCTCCTCTAGAATCAGACCCTCCCCAGATCTGTGCTGTGCAGACTCCTCCCTCCCCCAGACCTCCAGGACTTCTTACCGGACCTGGGGCGGCCGTGCCTGCTGCGCAGCCGGTCCCCCCACCTCGGAAGCGGTCTAACCACTCCCCTCCCCCAAGCCAGGACCCAGTCCAACCTAACTCAGAAATCCCTTTAAACCCACCTCACACCTGCAAACTTTTCGCTTTTCGGCGACAATCGCCGTTTTCTTGGTCAATTGGTCAATCGCCGTTTTCTTTGTCAATTGGTCAATCGCCGTTTTCTTGGTCAATTGGGTCATTCACGTGAATCGCGTAGAACCGGAAAGTTTCCTTTTAAGATTTTAATTTTTTTTATGCAGTTTTGCTGCCTTTCCAGTATTTTACCGATGATTCCCCTCCCCCCCCTGACACGTAACCTTTTTTATTCTGAGGTGTTTGCAGGTCTGCACCCTCCCTCCTGGACTCCCTCCTCCCTCCTTTTAGGTGTTTCTGTTTCTTTGTTTTTTGTTTTCCTTTAAATGTTTTTTGGGTGCTAAGCTAAGCGCTGTGGGAATCAGCTGTGGGTAGATACTTTGTTTGGATATCTATGAGGAACGGATGATGTGGGAGAATGTAAGTTCATCGCCATGGTCTTGGTCTTTTGGAATATGATCGAACAATCAACAGTCATTCAACACGATATGCCGTGTTGATGAATGCCCTCAAACCAACCATATGAAGCAACACCACATCGCTGTCTGACCAACACAACTGAATCACACATCTCACACCCCATTGTGCGGAAGTGTCTTAAATCATCATCCTTTTGCGTTCAGACGATACATGTTCTGTTCCACTACATGACCACTAATAGTCTTCATGTGTGGGGATGACACAACAGCAATGAGAGAAAGACAGAAAACAAGGAGTCCTTGCAAAACTCCAGGTGCACCACTGTGACTCCTCACACAAGTTCCTCTATTTACTCTATTAAACACGTCAAGCCTCTGCCTCCCCTCTCCGCAGCGATAGTTTGCCATCTTTGAATCTGGGAAGGCGGAGAACTAAGTTCATGTGTGTGTTAGTGTGTGTGTGTGTGTGTGTGTGTGTGTCTACCCGTGCGTGTGTGTGCGCGTGGGCATGGGCGGAGACGTGTAAATGAGGAAGTGGAGGTAGCAGATGCCGCGACCCGCCAGAGGCTGGCTTTGTGCGGTGAGCGAAATCTGGGCGCGACAAAACTGCTGCAAACCAACTCGACGGGAGGCCCTTGTCCAATCACGGCCCGGAATAAAAGGGCCGAGGTGCCGCACAGGCCGCGGTAGCACAGGGGAGGTGGGGTGTGTGTGTGTGTGTGTGGGGCGGGGGGCATAATGAACTTCAGAGTGCTGCCAGCTGACACACACACAGACACACAGACAAGCGCGCATCTACCTGGGTTTGGCACAACACTGCTGTCACCTCACTCAAATACGCACACACACACACACACACACACACACACACACACACACACACACACACACACACACACACACACACACACACACACACACACACACACACACACACACACACACAACGTCACACACAATCTGCAACTGTGTGCATTCATTATGTGTGTGTGTGTGTCTGCATCACATTGTGCCCGGCTGTGGCTGTTTGTCATTAGATTGTAATCGCACGCACGCCTTTGTGCCACTGTTAAGTGTTGCTGCCTCTGGGCTACGCGTGTGCCCTGAAGTTTGATGTGTGTGTCTTTATGTAACAGCAGCGGGACAGCGCCAGGTAGAAGGGCACGTGTGGTGCGTGCACGTGTGTGTGTGTGTGTGTGTGTGTGTGCGCGAGTGCGCACGTGTGTGTCTGGTAGGCAGCCATGTTGTTTGGTAGCAGATGGTACTGTGGTTGGCAGGGGAGGGGCTGCTTAGCACAACTAATCAGACAGTTACGGATAGGGCAGCTGGGAGGGCCGCCGGCCAGCCATGTGTGTGCGCGTATGTGTGTGTGTGTGTGTGTGTGTGTGAAGGCACAACGGAGTGTCATGATGTTGACAGTGGTGGGCCCGTTGGCCTGGTGATGAGACCTTGCAGTGTTCTTCACTTCTCGCTGTCGGGAGTTCTGTCTCTCGCTCGCTCGCTTGCTCGCTCACTCTCTCTCTCTATTTCCATCTCTATCTATCTATCTCTAACTCTCACTATCTCTTTATTGTGCTCATACTCACTATCTTGCTTTTGCCTTCTCTCTATCTCGCTCTTGCCTTCTCCATCTATATCTCTTTCTCTCAATCTATCCAATACTGCTCTCGTTCTCTCTCTATCTAACTCTTGCCCTCTCTCTCTCTATCTCTCTCTGCACTCATTTTCTTCTACCTCTCTGTATTGCACGGAGAAGGAAGACATGTTCCTGCTGCTGTCTCTACTCCAGGATGTTCAGCTCTCCTTGTGTCCCGGTCCTTCCTGATGTCGTACATTCCACTGACTCTGTACTGTTGTGGAGTTGTACCATAACATCCTCTTTGAAATGACTGTGGAGCTATAAATTGAAAACAGTTAACCGTTTCTAAATGAATACAGTACAAGATGAGAGAGTGTGTATTTATTGATGGTAGAGGTAGAATTGAGCGTAGTATATCATTATTTAAACCATATATACTATATATGTTGACTGTATGTACTAGTAAATAGTAGTACAGTCAGTCACTGCTTCAGTTTTCTATAATTTTTTGATTAAAATAATTCACAATCCTTTATTTTCTTATTCCATTCAATTCTTTATTTCTTTGCAAGTAATCAGGTATACAAATTTGCACCATACCCTTACAATGAGATTGTTGTTCTCTGAGCTTTTTGTAGCTTTTTATGATTCATCATCGATCATTTGCCTAATTATATTAGAGTCTGAGCAAATTAAAAGATTTTGGCAATTATTCCTCGATGTACTAATTGGGCTATTTCACAACGTTAAAAGGTTAAATACAGGCCAACACCGTCAACTTAAAGTATTACATTATTTTCCTTGATTTTAGTTGATGCAGCCTTGATAATCCATCTTGCGGTGCTGGATAGAGAATAGAAGAGACAGATCGCTGACTGAGATACCTCAGGCTAGATGGAGGCAAATCTGTCGGCTACAACTGTTTTCACCCCAGCCAAATCAGCCCTGGGATACTGGCCTACATTACACACACACACACACACACACACACACACACACACACACACACACACACACACACACACACACACACACACACACACACACACACACACACACACACACACACACACACACACACACTGACTACTACTACTGGAGATCAGCAAAACACAAAGTTGCATCCGTCCGTCTGTCCATCTATCTGTCTCAGCTATCCATGTATCTGTTCTCTGCCCTCACTTCACACAGACTAACTCACACTCTTTGAAAACTCTGTTGTTATTGAGAAGACCCTTTGATAGACCGTTTGGATCTGAATACATTTGAAGTCCCGTGTCAAATCTTCTGATACCCACCACGCATTTATCTGAAGAGTTTTTATCTGAAAGCCTAGAGCCAGCAGTTTTACATTATATTCATTATTTTATTTTATTCTTTGAAGAGGTCATCTGTTGATCAAATGTAAGGATGTTTTTCTTTCATGCTTTGGTGTGCATACACATGCAGCGCCACAACTTTTGTGGACGTCTCTGCTGTGGTGTGTCTCTTTTGTCAAATGAAAGGATATTTATGCTGAGAGTGGTTTCTGTGCGCGTGTGTGTGTGTGTGTGTGTGTGTGTGTGTGCCGGTGTGTCATCTGGACAACTGTGCTTTTGCGTGCCCCTGCTGTGCAGGTGGCAGCATCCGTGGTTCTAAGCTGTGCCCACAGCCCAGCAGGCAGGCACAGCATTCATATCCATCAGGACACCAGCGCTCTCTGTTCCTTCACCTCCTCCCATCCCTTGCTTCCTCCCCTACCTCTGTCATCCCTTTGCTTTCATCCCCCTACCATACCCACTCTCTGTTAATCCCTTGTATCCAGATTTGTTTTTTTTTCTTCTTGTGTGCGTTTTTCCTTTCTCTTTGCCCTCGTTCCATCCTGCCCCCCCCCCCCCCCCCTGTTGCCCTTTGCAGGCGGACCCAGCAGTGCCAGGCCGTGCCCGCTGGGCAGCAGGGCAGCACTGGCCTCAGCAGATGGTATCAGGACACGATCACGTAGACAGCAGAGAGGGAGAGGGAGAGCTACAGTATTCTCTTTTCCCTCCGCTACATAAATATAGACCCTGCTTGTTAAAATGTGTCACATTAGGACAGATTGAGTTGAATTGCAGTATGGAGCCAGATTGACATCGGCAGCAGTATGGAGAGCGAGGCTGCGGTACAATATGGAGTTCAGGGCTGCGGTACGAGGGCGCCTGAGGAGCAATGAAGGGATGAATGAATGAATGAGTAAAGAACACAAACTGATTCGAAGTTTTGAATTTGGACCAAATTTAGAATATTTTGGTTTCCGATCAAATAACCCAACCGATAAATGATAGTTATGGTTTGAGCTGGTTGATGTAGAACATACCGGTAGAGGAGAGAATAGGGGCGTCCATTGAGTGTTTTGGGCCCCATGGTTGTGTGTGGGGATACACACGAGGGGCTACAGAGGAAGAGGGGACACGTCCTTTGGGTTTAAGTTTCAGTTTTCATCCTTGTTGTCTTGGTGGCGGGGGGGAAGGGGGAGAGAGGGGGATAAAGGCACGGATGGCTGCAGTGTGAAGGGGGGGGTGGCATGTGATGGGAGGGGGGGGGTTGTGATGGGGCAGTGCCAGTCTGCGCCACGGCCCCACGCTGAGTTTAAAAGACTTTTAAAGAGCCTCCCTTTGTTTTCTACCTCAATGGCCTCCTCCCATCCTCACCCACCCACCCTTCAGAGGTCCATCTGATCCCCTGCCCAGGACCACACAGACGTCCCCCACGCAGAGAGGGGGAGCAGGGGGAGGAGGGTTCATTATGATGGGGCTGGAGGAGGGGGAGGAGGCGGGGGTGGGGGGTACAGCCATGACAGAATAGTACATTATATTTCACCGCAGGAAGTAACTCGGCAGATGCCTTGCATCCTGATGACCTGTTATACTTGTTATTCCATGTTATACCTGTTATACGTACGTTTTTCGCGATAATAAACGACACTTCCTGGCAATTTGACAGTCCTCAAATTGTCAAAGTTGGCGTAGCCTCGAAGGACGATGGGGAAGAAGATTTGAAATGAGGTGTGTGTGTGTTTGTGTTTGTGTTTGCGTGCTTGCAGATGCATGCGATTGTTTGTGTTTGCGTGTGTGTATGTGTGACTGTCAGCGTACGCACAATGTGCAGGCAAGTGAGGTGAGGTTTGCGAGGGCGTATGAGTGTGTGTGTGTGTGCATGGGAGTGTGTGTCTGTTTGTGTGTGCATGCATGTATTAGGATGTGTGTGTGTGCATGCATGTATTAGCATGTGTAAGTGTGTTTGTGAGGCGGTGGACCTGCGGGTTAGGATCGGGGAGTGTGTTCCAGCGTGTCTAAGGTGTCAAGTGGATTCCCACACAGGCGGGTCTTGACTGGGAGCAGGGGAAGCAGACACTCTTGCCCTTACGTCTTCTTCGGCTTATCTACTCATTAAACCTTTTTGAATTGTGCTTCTAACATTCTGATTTTCAAAAAATAATAGACCTTGTCTCTGTTGGTTGTTGTTTTTCTTTTCTTTCATTGAATTTTATTTCAGTTTTACTCGTACCTGCACACACCTTTTTGTTCTGAGCTGTAATAACTGTTCGCCATGGATGACATGGATGATGGACTAAATGAAAGAGTTTGTCTGTTTAGGAGCTTTAATTTGCTCATCCTCTCGCTCAAAGTCTTAACACGGTGCAAGTTGTGGAGTATAATTCCCGATGTGTTTCTATAAAGTAAAGTTTGATGGCTGTTTTGCGCCCTGAATAGGCGGCGGCGCTGGAGTTGGACCGACCTGTGGCCCCGCCACATATGTTCCCTCCGCCACTATTTCCGTCGCGTGACGATTTGACACGGGCCACGGCGGCGGCTTGGTTGTCTTCTGGTTGGATGGCGATATGGGAGCATATTGTACGTATGCGCACGGTGTTTATTTCTAAAAGAATATATAAATGGAGGAGAGAGAAAATAATAATCACAGATGTCTGTGGTGCCAGGCCGCTCCTCATGTGTTAAAAAGCATCGGCGTCATCAGTGCCAATTAAAAGTTGTCCCGTATTATTTCAGCCGGGTATTTTAAGAGCGGGTGGATGAAGCGCAGGGCCAGGCCGCCATGGCTAATTACCTCGTCTCTCTGAAGTGAACCCGTTCTGCGCTCGGGAGAGGCATGGCCGCTCTGTGGAGGAACAACTCTATTTGGGTGCCTGTCTCTGTGGCCCTGTACTTCCATTCGCGTGTGTGTGTGTGTGTGCGTGCGTGCGGACCATTAATGAGTATCTGGTGTGTGTACAAAAGAGAGTGGTGATCCAAACGATGCACATTATGGGGGAGAGTGTGTGTGTGCGTATATGGGTATATATATATAATGCTTTGCGAGGGGAGGCGGGGGTTGTATATGAACAGTTGCAGTGTACTGTTTTATGGGGCAGGTTTGTGGTTCGCTGCTGACCTTGATGATGCTAGATGGGGTGTTGGTGGAGATTGTGGTGGTGGTGGTGGTGGAGATTGTGGGGGTGGATGTGGATGCGGGGGTGGGGGCCGGGGGGGGGGGGGGGGGGGGGGGGGGGGGGGGGGGGGGGGGGGGGGGGGGCGGGGGGGGCGGCGGAGGCACACCGCTTCTTGAGGAAGAGAAACCGGCTCGGGCCACCCGCTGTAAACAAAGTTGACTCGCGGACAGATGGATTGAATGACAGAGAGGCTAACCGCGCCAGGAATGGGCCTGGCAGCAGAGAGAGAGAGAGAGAGAGAGAGAGAGAGAGAGAGAGAGAGAGAGAGAGAGAGAGAGAGAGAGAGAGAGAGAGAGAGAGAGAGAGAGAGAGAGAGAGAGAGAGAGAGAGAGAGAGAGAGAGAGAGAGAGAGAGAGAGAGAGAGAGAGAGAGAGAGAGAGAGAGAGAGAGAGAGAGAGAGAGAGAGAGAGAGAGACTGTGGCCAACAGGAGAGGAGGTGTGAACAGGTGCGGGGCCGCTGAAGGAAGATCCAGCAGATGGAGAGACACACAGCCAGTTTAGTTAAAGGAGAAATAGGTGGGAGGGAGGCGTGGAGAGAGAGAGGGAGAGGGATGGAGGGAGAGAGACGGGTGAAGGAGGGAGGGGCTGGGCAGCCCAGAGACTGATAGGAGCGGAGAGGAGAGCACTCGGGCTGGATCAGCGGAGAGAGCGGTGTGTGGTGTTCGTCCGTCGGGGAAAAGGAGTGGAGGTGTGTGTGATGTGTGTGTGTGTTTGACTCGTGGGGCATGCAAGGTCCTTATTAACCACACCAAAAACACAGGGATGGAATGTCTCGATTATATTTATGAAGTCGATGCTGTTTATTTGCATTAAAGGAAGATTCAGACAAAAATTGCCACTTAAGTTACTTAGTTCAATTGATTATTTTATCAGATCATTATTTTATTTTGTTCCATGATATTAGGTAGTAACTGAATGGCTGAAACAATGCCCTTTGCTCTCTTCCTATAGATTTCTCTCAGTCTCTCTCTTCATGTCTCTCAATCTCTGACACATGCTCTGACACACCCACACACTCCTCTCTCCTGACTTTGCAATACATTCATTTGATCAAAGATATAAATGGAATCCATTGAAACACAATAACTGATATAAATATGAAAGATTGAATCATGCCTCAAGCCTGTCCTAATGGTTATCCATGTTTTTATGCATTCATCTGTGTGAAATGTATTCCCAATTGGTTGTTTATTTTATGATTTATGCTGTGTATAGCGCATATACAAGATACAAGATATGTCCCCCCCCTCTCTAACTTCTTATAAATGATTATTAGTGTTGCTGCCAGCTTGGCGCTTGCTCTGCTAGGAGCTCTTTAAAGACTGCTATTCCCCTGTACTTTGAACTTGAAGCTTTAAACCAAGACATCTTCCTTTACATGGTGAAGTTAGGTCAGGTATCTCATTACTTTTGGATACACATACATTCATTTGAGCCTAGTCTCTCTATTAGCTTTAATGTATTTCCTTTTTTTTTTTCAGTTTTGTTTGGAAAAGGCTAGTTTTAAACTTTTCAAGCAATTGAACACTGCATTACCTGTCAAGACATTTAGCACAAACAACTAAAGTGTGTGCATTTGTGTATACCACACCATTGTGTGTGTGTGTGTGTGTGTGTCTGTGTGTGTCTGTGTGTTGTGTGTGTTCGTTTGGAGGCTGTGTGTGTTGTGTTGGTGTGTTGGGATGTTCTTGTGTGTGTTGTTTTGGTTTGTTTGGAGGTTCTTGTGTTAGTTTGTTGGGTGGTTCTTGCGTGCAGTGTGTGCATTGTGTCGGTTATTTTGATGGTTGTGTGTGTGTTGTGGTGGTTTGTTGGGAGTTTCTTGCTTGTGTGTGTTGTGTCGTTTCTTTGGGTGGTTTGTTGGGAGGCGTGTGTTGTGTTGGTTGGTTGGGAGGTTGTGTGTGTGTTGTGTGTTTGTTGGGAGGGCGTGTGTTGTGTTGGTTTGTTGGGAGGTTGTGCGTGTGTTGTGTGTTTGTTGGGAGGGCGTGTGTGTTTGTTGGTAGGTTGTGTGTGTGTGTGTTGGTCTGTTGGGAGGGCGTGTGTTGTGTGTGTGTGTGTGTGTGTGTGTGTGTGTGTGTGTTGGGACGGTGGGCTGTGAATCCTCTCTTCTGTCACCAGAGCAGCGGTCGGCAGCGTCTGCCGCGGCCGAGGGGCTCCAAGTCCTCCGTCTGACTCCAATTTGTGAAACACACACACACACACACACACACACACACACACACACACACACACACACACACACACACACACACACACACACACACACACACACACACACACCCAAACATACACCAAAAAACGCGGCATTTGGTGCTTCCTGGCGCGCCGTCCCGTCCGCACCACAGGGTGCTGCAAACGCTGCGCTCGGTCGGGCCCTGGCACCCCACATCTAATGGGCAACAGCTTGAATAGTGCCCACTTAGGCAGGCGGAGCCGGCCGGACCCCCCCCGCCCCAACCCCGCCCCGCACGCCAGGCCCCGGGCCCAGCCGCTGCCTTTTGCCACCGCCCACTTACCCAGCATCCCCTCTGCCCGTACCTGGCGGCGGCCCCACAGCCATCCTGCAGCCCACCTCCGGCCCGCGGCCCGTGCTAAAGGCGGCCAGCGGCCTGCCAAGCTGTCCCGGGGGCGCGGCCAGGCCAGGCGAATGCAAACAGACCCAACATCCAATCCATCCAGCCCCCCCGGCCCCCAGCCCGCCGCGCTGCCACAGGCATCCGCCCAGAGCACATTTACCAATTAGCTGGAAGGCAGGCCGCGGTCTAGGGGGGATCGTCCACATCCAGACGTCCGCTCACATTCAGCCTCCGGACTGGGTCTGCTGTTGCTCTCCTGCCCAGTAAACATTCACGGTCGGGGCGCAGCGTGTGCTGCAGCCCTGGACTGTATCGGAGCCCTTTCCCATCTAAAATATAGAAACCGCAAACTGAGATCCCCGTTCGATACCCAAACTTGGGCCGAGGACTTCGACATGAAGTGTTTAGTTTCACTTTAAAAGTGGTTCAGCTTTTGGTCTGTTTGTTCTTTTTGACTCCTGAAAAACATAGACAGCTTTTTGAATACAAAACACACGCACGCACACGCCCATGCAGACACACACATGCACGAATGCAGGTGCACACACAGACGCACGCACACACACACACAAACAATTGAAATGTCGTGTTCCATTTCGTCGACCATATTTTTTCTCGAAAAACAGAAATCTTCAGAGTTTATCCTTCCTCTTCCTCCTCTTCCTCCTCCCTTCTCTCCTCACTGCTGGAACTTTCTGGCTCGCTGTCTAATGCTAATTGGTGGGTAAACACCCCACCCCGCCTCCACCCTCCCCCTCCTCGTTCCCCCCCCCCACCTCCTCCTCCTCCTCCTCCTCCTCTTCTTCTCAACACACACGGTACACACAAACTTAGCATACCCCGGCACGCACACCCGCTACACTAACACACACGCGCCCCCCTGGAACCTCTCGCAGGACCAAATGGCTGGCGCCACCTTCCCGCCATCTCCCGCTGGGCGCTGGTGTGTGCTTTGGTGGCTCCGACTGCTGTTCAAACCCAGCGGGGGTTCACTCACACACACACACAGATACACACAGGGAAACACACACACACACACACACACTCCTGGTGTCCCCTGCAAACCCGCCACCCGCTTTCACACCCCAGACAGCAGGACAGCAGGAGAACACACACATGCGCACACACACACATGCTCACACACACACACACACACACACACACACACACACACACACACACACACACACGCACAGACACACACAAACTGGAGTGGACAGACGCGGTCACTTTAGAGATGCCGGCCAAGCTCTGCAGGGAAGAAAAGTTTTCACTTAAAACTGGTGAATTCTCTCTTCATTAGCGCCTTTGGACTCCAGGAAGAGTTCTGTTTGTTGTTTGTTGTCTCCTCTTCTTCTTCTCTTTCCGTGGTTCACTGCCACCGTTGTTGTCGGGTAGGTTTCCGTTTCCGCAATTGCGCTGACGACGCTCGTCTAGGTAAAAAAAGAAAAGGAACAGAACAACGAAGGCGTGGCCAACAGAAGGGTTTGTTCTTGTTCTCCCCCAGAGATTGAACAATGTCTCTGTCTTGCGTTAATTAGCCTGTTGAAAAGGGCGCGTACCTGTGTGCTACTGACACCTTTCAGTGAATTGGCTTTGTGTTATGTTCACGACACGACACCAACTACTGAATATTTCCATTAAAAAAGCGCAATTGAGGAGAGGAGCAGGTTGAGTGAGAAGATGACGGAGGCCTAGGGGACTGCGTGACAACAAGATTACCTGTGGGCGTAATGGACCTTAATGGAGCATGAGGCACACTGTTCACATGACAATCCCCATCTTTATCCTAAGCAATCGCTCCATTAAACATCGCCTATTGGGTTTACTGTGCCGTAATGGGCTGTTCCCCGCTTTGCTGTGTATGTGTGTTTTGGTGTGGGTGTGAGTGTGTGTGCTTGTGATGGCGTGTGTGTGCTTGTGTTTGTGTGTGGGTGTGGGTTTGCCCTGTGTGTGTGTGTGTGTGTGTTTGTGTGTGCCCTGTGTGTGAGTGTGGGTGTGGGTTTGCCCTGTGTGCTTGTGCGTGTGGGTGTGTTTGTGTGTGCCCTGTGTGTACTGGACAGCTGCAGTATCACTCAGGGGTCTGGGCGTTGAGCAGGGCCTGACTCCTTTACCCTTCCACCCCTCCTGTGTCTCTGCCTCGGTCATTCCATTATTCCCTCTCTCTCTCTCTCTCTCTCTCTCTCTCTCTCTCTCTCTCTCTCTCTCTCTCTCATATAGTATGGCATAATACAATTTTCCTCTGCGGCGCTTTGATCATATTGTTTTTGTGTTGTCATGGAAATAGCAAGTTGATTGTCCCATACCTATTCAACAAGGCTGTGGTATGAACTGCAATAAAACCTGTCTGAAAACCTTCTCTGTCAGGGGAATCACATGCTGAAGGTCTCTCTCTCTCTCTCTCTCTCTCTCTCTCTCTCTCTTCACCCCCCCCCCCCCCCCCCCCTCCTCCAGGCAGGAGAAGGACAGCGCTGAGCATGCGTACGGTGAGGACCTGGACTCCGCCCTCACGTCGGCCCAGCAGCGGGAGAGTGAGCTGGTGGAGCGGGCAGGGCAGCAGCACCTGAAGCACAAGCACCAGGGTGGGTAGGGGCCCCCACCCGGGGCCCTCACACTGACTTATGATAACATAACATAACACTAACGTCTTACCCTAACATAACATAACACTTACGTCTTACACTCACATAACACTAATGTCTTACACTAACATAACATAACACTAATGTCTTACACTAACATAACATAACACTAAAGTCTTACACTCACATAACACTAATGTCTTACACTCACATAACACTAACGTCTTACACGAACATAACACTAACGTCTTACACGAACATAACATAACACTAATGTCTTACACTAACATAACATAACACTAACGTCTTACACTAACATAACATTACACTAACGTCTTACACTCACATAACATAACACTAACGTCTTACACTAACATAACATAACACTAACGTCTTACACTCACATAACATAACACTAACGTCTTACACTAACATAACAACACTAACGTCTTACACTCACATAACATAACACTAACGTCTTACACTCACATAACACTAATGTCTTACACTCACATAACACTAATGTCTTACACTCACATAACACTAACGTCTTACACGAACATAACACTAACGTCTTACACTCACATAACATAACACTAACGTCTTACACTAACCTAACATAACACTAACGTCTTACACTAACATAACAACACTAATGTCTTACACTCACATAACATAACACTAACGTCTTACACTAACATAACATAACACTAACGTCTTACAATCACATAACATAACACTAACGTCTTACACTAACATAACATAACACTAATGTCTTACAATAACATAACATAACACTAACGTCTTACACTACCATAACACTAACGTCTTACATTAACATAACAACACTAACGTCTTACACTAACATAACACTAACGTCTTAAACTAACATAACATAACACTAACGTCTTACACTAGCATAACCTAACCCTAACGTCTTACACTAGCATAACATAACACTAACGTCTTACACTAGCATAACCTAACCCTAACGTCTTACACTAACATAACATAACACTAACGTCTTACGCTAGCACCCTCAGCATTACGGTTTAAAACTAACCTCTCGGGTCATGAGGGGGTTGATTTGAAACTTCTCATTAACCTGCTTCATACGCGTGTGGTTGGAAAAATAATAAACCATTGATGTCAGTGGTCACGGATTTAGATTCCCCATTATACGATTTGGAAAAATGACCTCAATGGTCCAAGGTGTCAACAGAGTTGATTATTTTTCACAAGGGCTGTGTGTTGTGAGGCAGTACTATTTACTGTACCATGTACTCTACTAGGCATGAGGCAAATGACTGTGACCCTTTCAAGACAGAGGGAAAATAATCCTTCACATTTCAGTGCTCCTTTTTTTGTGGTGATCTCCCTAATGGAGGTGATTTGAGCTAATTAGTA
This sequence comes from Gadus morhua, assembly GCF_902167405.1. Classification (NCBI taxonomy): domain Eukaryota; kingdom Metazoa; phylum Chordata; class Actinopteri; order Gadiformes; family Gadidae; genus Gadus; species Gadus morhua. The sequence goes on along the minus strand of NC_044062.1, from coordinate 20,121,408 downwards.
TGGATCGTGCCGAATTGACGTAGCACTTGAGCCAGCTGTGCGTTAGTATTTACAGGAGTGGGAACATGTGATTATATCATTGGTTGGGATGTGAAGCCCGCCAGCACGGGCAAGTGGTTGCCTTACAAAATAATTTGCTGTAGAGGAATTAGTTTATTTGATTTTGGATGTTAACATAATGAACAAACTCAGAACTTTCCATCATATGACCGTGGAAATGAGGAACAGGTTTGAAAAATGACATTAATCTGGAGGAGGTTCCTCTCAAATCCCATTTCAAGGCGGAGCCTGCGGAGCCCTTTGAGACGCCGGTGATGAAAGCTTCTATTACCGAGGGACACTTGACTTCCATGACTCTCAGGCTTCGATGTCAACTTGCAGATTTTGGAAACAATACGATCGTTTTGCTCAAAGGCTCTTACTGAGACTCCTCATATCACATGATATTTCACCACGATGGAGATGCTAAAAAGAAGCCCCCCCCCCCCCCGCCCTCTGAAGTCCTGAACATCCTCTGTGCTGCGAGCCGCCTCGCTGTGCTGAACCCTGGGTTGAGGGAAGAGCAGAGGGTGGCGGCGGAGGCAGGAGAAAGAGAAAAGGCATCCGAGCTCCCTGTCTACCCGCGCACAGTGAGCCAACGCTAACGCTAACACTGCCGCAGCCGCCGCCGCCGCTAACACTGCTGCTGCTGCTGCCTGCACATCTGTTGCACCATCTGGATAGCGCTCCTCTCCTCCCTCCCCCCCTCCCCACCCTGTGCTACCGCTCAATCCTCTCGCTTTTTATTTACCTGAGCCCCCCCCGCCCCCCCCCCACACACACACAACTAGGCAGCCTGCTGGTATGCTGAACAAAGATTGTTTGTTTGCCTGTGTGTGTGCATATCTGTGTGTATGCGTCTGTGTCTGTACGCCTGTGTGTGTTTGTGTGGGAGTGTATGTGTGTGTGTGTGTGTGTGTGTGCGTACGCCTGTGTGTGTGTGTGTGTGTGTGTGTGTGTGTGTGTGTGTGTGTGTGTGTGTGTGTGTGTGTGTGTGTGTGTGTGTGTGTGTGTGTGTGTGTGTGTGTGTGTGTGCGTGCGTGTATATACGCCTTTGTACGTGTGTGTGTGTCTCTACGCCTGTGTGTGTGTGTACGCCTGTGTGTGCGTGTGTGTACGCCAAGTGTGTGTGTGTGTGTGTGTGTGTGTGATGGATAGACGGCGTGATGGATGCAGAGGGGGAACAGCGCGGATAAACAAAGAGTTTGTTTTCTGGCGTGTACCGCGGGCACACGTGTTGTCTAAAGAGAGCTGACATCAGAGCACAGCAGGACACAGAGGGGTGGGGGGGGGGGGAGAGAGAGAGAGGGGTGAGGTGGGTGCGGGGGGGGGGCGTCCTTTAAGTAGCCTGCGTCGCTGCCTCTCCTCGGCAGACGACTCGGTAATTAGCTTTCTTGCTCTCCGAAATGCAGCGTGATACTCTGTCGTCTGTCTGTCCCCTACTCCTCCACCCTTCCGTCCGTCTCTCTCTCTCTCTCTCTCTCTCTCTCTCTCTCTCTCTCTCTCTCTCTCTCTCTCTCCCTCTCTCTCTCTCTCTCTTTCTCTCTCTCTCTCTCTCTCTCTCTCTCTCTCTCTCTCTCTCTCTCTCTCTCTCTCTCTCTCTCTCTCTCTCTCTCTCTCTCTCTCTCTCTCTCTCTCTCTCTCTCTCTCTCTCTCTGATCCCCGCTTCCTCACATTCTTTTATATTTCCCTTCCATCTTTTTTTTTATGTTTGTTTGTTTGTTTGTTTTGTGTGCGTAAATGTGGACAGGGCAGCAGCCTGTAGATGATTTCAGATATGTGTTGCTATTCTCCCTCCTCCTCCTCGCTCTCGTTCTCCCTCCCTCTCTCCATCTCTATCTCGCTTCCTCTCTCATCCTCTTTCTCGCTGTCTCTCTCGCTCTCTATCTCTTTCTCTTGCTCTCTCCCTCTCCATCTCTCTCTCTCTCTCTCTCTGTCTCTGTCTATGTCTCTGTCTCTGTCTCTGTCTCTGTCTCTCTCTCTCTCTCTGTCTCTGCCTGTCTCTCTCTGTCTCTGTCTCTCTCTCTCTCTCTCTCTCTCTCTCTCTCTCTCTCTCTCTCTCTCTCTCTCTCTCTCTCTCTCACCCTGTCCCTCTCTCCCTCTCTCTCCCTCTCTCCCTCTCTCTCTCCTCGTTCTGTTTGTTTGTGGTGCCAGTTCAGCGTCTTCTCTGTGTCCTAGGGTTCCTGTGGGCCTACGCACGGCCAGACGCATTCAAAGCTGGCTCGTCTAATTAGCATTCCGCCTGTAACTTTTCCACCGCTGACCAAACTTCAGTCTGTGCGTGTGTTAATGCGTGTGTGTTTTTAGATACAGCCATTTTCGATGTTAAAATGGGATGTGTCCAATTCTTTCCCAGTGTACTGTGCAGGATTAGCACAGAAAAGAAACAGCTCTATAAGTGCTGCTCTGAGAAATGTAACAACGTATGACGTCAGTAGCCTCGAGAAAGACATGTTTGTGATATGATTTGGTTTGAAGCACCATGTTGTTAAATTATGTATGTTGGATAAAGTCCAACATACAAGTCGTTGTTTAAATTGCTTCTATTACAGTACTGCATGAGCACATGTCAGGAATAGCAAACCAGCACCTAAACAGGAGGATAGAGGTCCACTCTACTGCCCTTTTCTACTTAGTTTCATGTTATTTGACTATATTGTAACAGCATGTTGGCGCAGGTGGAGTCCCTCAATCCAAACCACCGCCATTGTAGTTTTCCCCCCATATTTTTAAGAACAGACATATGTTGGAGAGTGAGGAATGCGGAGACTGGACTGTTTTAGAGCACTGATGAAAGTCCAGCTTTGGATTGTTCAGAGAAGGCCCCCTGTGGCCCCTGCAGGGCCCCTGCCTGTGGGTGAGGATGTGGCAGCTAAAAAAGTAGAGGCAAATAAAATAGGAAAGGCTTTCAAACAGCAGCTTGTGCTCTCTCTCTCTCTCTCTCTCTCTCTCTCTCTCTCTCTCTCTCTCTCTCTCTCTCTCTCTCTCTCTCTCTCTCTCTCTCTCTCTCTCTCTCTCTCTCTCTCTCTCTCTCTCTCTCTCTCTCTCTCTCTCTCTCTCTCTCTCTCTCTCTCTCTCTGTGTGTGTGTGTGCCTTCTCTTCTTCCCTTCTCTTTTTGCCCGTCCTTTTTCTCTCTCACTCATTCTGGTCTCTATGTTATAGTTCAACACATAAATTTGGGGAAAAGGTTTGTTAAACATATTGTTGTCCTACTTATGTAAGTTAAGGGAACATGTGTTAAAAATCCCTTTTGATGGAAATACTTAAGTACACCAACTGTTTATAAATGGATACCAATGTTAAATTACCTTTATTAACTTTAAGTGGCAATCTCAAAGATTTCATGTAAATAAGTGTCTGTTAAGTCACTATCTATTTCTGAATGAGGGAACACAAACTGTGTTCTTTGTGTTTGAGTACTGCAAATGTGTTTGCTATAAATGTGTGTGATTGTATTTGCTGTATTATGAATGCTACGACCTGGGTGTGTTGGTGGTGACACTTTTGGAGCACTGGGAATAATTACAGCTTATCGCCAAAAGAGAACGAAAACTAAATCTTTATAGTTGGAGAGATTTCATTTCATTTATTACAATGGCTTTGCTTTTGGTACACTGGCAGTCCAGGGGAAAGTGTTTTTGAAGGAATCTCATCGTGACCAAACAGATTCAGTCATCTGGAGTAAATTCAAATCATGGTCTGCCATTTTGTTCTTACGATTTCAAATGTAATATAATAACCATGAATTCCATTCATCTAAAAATGATAGATGATACATTTCTGTGATGTTTTGATGTGACATTTTTCAAGTTAGAGATGATATTAGGGTCGTGCTTGGGGAGGGATGGCTCGCTGACAGGCTTATCAATATTATATTTGATTGGAAGGTCATGCACGTCCACAGAGACATGAGGTGTCACCACAACGAAACCTCTGATCTAAAGGAGATGACCTTGTCCACTTGTCCACTTCTGATGATGTCCTGATTAACTTGTAGATATCCCATCTTCCCTTGCAGTTGAGGAACTGGATGGTCTGCTTACTTTGCAAAACTCCCTGATTGGGAAGCTGAAGGAGGAGTGTTGCATGCTAGGAGCCAAGCTGGAAGAGCTGAGCCAAAACAGCAGGTAATGATTTCATCTGTTTTTTCATCTCTCAATGTCTTTGACACTTCATATCTATGCATTCATATTTATATAAACTACTGTTATTGATATTATTTTTCACTTTTTCCTTAACATAATTATATATAAAAGTAATATTATTGTATTTGTCTTTTTCTGAGACGTTTTTGAATCGCAGAAGAGCCAACTGATTAAAAAACATGATCTTTATTTATTTTCATCAAATATTTGGACTCTTATTCATATTTTGGAGACACCACTAACTCAAATATATATTTTCACTAAATGCATACAGGATTGTTAACAGAAAGAAGCATTTGTATAGTGAAACATATATAGAGAGACACACATCCTAACACACATCATTTCTCTTCTTAAATAGAATAACAATGAATTCCTAGATACTGAACTACCCTTGATGTAGTTGAGACTGGATAGTTGAAACCCTTTTATTTTCTAGGGCAAGTGCATGCGATTTTGAAACACTCACAAAGTCTGTATGTAGGTTGAAAGAGAGAGAGAGAGAGAGAGAGAGAGAGAGAGAGAGAGAGAGAGAGAGAGAGAGAGAGAGAGAGAGAGAGAGAGAGAGAGAGAGAGAGAGAGAGAGAGAGAGAGAGAGAGAGAGAGAGAGAGAGAGAGAGAGAGAGAGAGAGAGCGTGCGCGTGCGCGCCAGCTCCAGGATGGACATTCTCCTCTCTTTGCTCTGACCTGTTTTCTTGTTAACCTGATGCTACAGTAGTCACAGCAGGCCTGTGCCCATCTCCATCTGGGCTGCCCTCTGTCCATGTGTGTGTGTGTGTGTGTTTGTGTTTTTACGTGTGTGTGTCCCTCTGCTCAGTGTCCTGTCAGCTGTTGGAACTGTGCTGCATATTAGTCACATGACAGCCCCCAATCTGCCCTTACCAGCCACAGGACACACACCACATGCACACTCACTCCTTCACTCACTCACTCACTGACTCACTCCCTCACTCACTCATTCACTGACTAACTCCTTTCCTCAATCGATCACTCACTCCTTCACTCAATAACTCTCTCTCTCTCTCTCTCTCTCTCTCTCTCTCTCACTCACTCACTCACTCACTCACTCACTCACTCACTCACTCACTCACTCACTCACTCACTCACTCACTCACTCACTCACTCACTCACTCACTCACTCACTCACTCACTCACTCACTGACTCCTTCCCTCATCCTTCAGTCACGCACATCATTCCCTAACTGACAGACTCACTCACTGAATCTTTCATTGACTCACTTCACTAATTGTCATTCACTTACCCTCACTCACTTACTGGCCACCCCTCCCCTGGCCGGACCCGTGTGTGTGTGCCATGTCGTAATGCTGTGGTGTGGGGGGCCCTGTGGGCTCGGGGCCGTCTGAGGCAGCTAGAGCCCTGCTGGACCGGGGCCGCCAAGCTAGGCTGCTGCAGGCGGAGGCCCCGAGCCACAGGAAGGCTGATGAGCAGGGAGTGAATCCCAGTCCAACCATCAGGGATTAACCCAATCATTGCATTGATTGATGGCACACATATTTTACTTGGCTTAACGCTGATGGAGTTAAGACTTGAGAGATGCAAAGAGAGCAGAAAAGAGCAAGATTTAGAAAATGAACAGCCAAATTTGCTTTGCTCCCTCCCTCCCTTCGTTTTATTTCATCCTCGCTCCCATGGTCCTTGTCTTTATTTTCTAAGTTAAAGGAATACTTCACCGGTGGAGACACGAATCTGTATATAAAGTGGGTCACATATTTAGTCGAATAGTAACATAAATTCCAATTCATTTTTTTTGCCTCCTTGACCGAGAGAAGGCAGATAGTGACTTTTTGGCTCATGCGGATTGAAGACAACAACTCCAACAATGCCAATCAGCGTTCACTGCCTGAGGGACATAACATAACGGCCAATCAGTGTTCACTCCCTGCAGTCCAGCGTGAACAGCAGCATGGAGGAGAAGTGATTGTTGCCGTTTGCGGACTCCCGGAGCTCTATATCTAAATAACATAATATGTAGCTATCTATATAATATAACACAAAATATAATATCACGCCCAAGAGCTGTGTGCGCCTCCGGATGATATTATGAATTAAAGACTGCGTCGGGTTCTCGGACGTCTCTGGTACTTCCGAGAGTAAAGACTCGTAGTGGGGGTTATCTCGGCCAGAGTCCTGCTAGGGTTCAGGTATCCGACGGGTAAACTGCACAATTTCGATGAAACAGGGGAAAAATAACGTAGGTACTGTGTCGGACACGGGCTGGTCTGGTCGGACGCCTGAACAGCGCGGGTCGGTCGCGGGTTTTGCGATTGCGAGCGAGACTTCTCCGGTGCCGGTGATGTTATTCAGGAGCAGAGGAGTAAACTAAAACCGTCCACAGTGGATGATTTGCTTTTTTTGCACAGCAATCTAAAGCACCACGCCAAACACCAGATAGTGTACTTCCCCGGTCTTCCATCTATTGTGTGTAATATCCTTCGGGTGCGGGTCGGGCGTCGGTATCATTTTATAGCGGGTCTCGTCGGGTGCGGTATGCAATACGCGGGTACGGGCGGGTGCGGATTTGCAAAATAAGACCTGTGTATTGATTCTCGGCCATGGTGGAGAAGGAATTGGGTGAAGAAACGTTGGCTTAGACTCTCTGAAGCCCAGATTGAACTGCAACTTCAGATTGATGTGGAACTGCGAACCGCGACATGGAGGAGAAAGGGATTGTTGCCCGCGATTGTCTCCCGCCAGAGCCCTGGTGCCCGCCGCCTCGGCGCTGCCCGCTGCCTTGACGCTGCCCGCTGCCGAAGCAGTGGTGCCTCGGCGCGGGCACCAGGGCTCCGGCGGAAGACATTCGCTGTCCACAATCGCGGGCAACAATCCCTTTCTCCTCCATGTCGCAGTTCAGTATACTTCAGATTGCTTTGGATGAACCAGAGACGTCGGAGAAACCGACGGAGTCGTTTGAGATGATATGAATAAACGACTGCGTCAGGTTCTCCGACGTCTCTTGTCCTTGTCCAGTTCAATAACTTAACTTAACTTCAGAGAGTCACAGCCAAGGTTTCTTCCCCGAATTCCTTCTCTACCATGGTGTGGTGTTGTTTCCCATTGCAAATTTGTGCTGTTTCCCATTGCGAATTTCCTTCTGCCATGGTTGGAGGTTTGTGTCGGTCTAGTTCTCTTGCTAAGCGGTGAAGAAAAACGCAGACATTGTGTTTACATCTCGTACGCGAGCTCCCGCCCCCCTCATTCCTTATTGGTGGACTTACAATTTTGCGAACCAGTGGTTTGTAGTCCTCAGCCCTTCTAGCAGGCAAGCAAATTTCTACTGACATGACGTCAAACGCGTAATTTGCGTCAGGTCAGGAGAAATGTAAGGAGGACAGCTGGGCCCACGGAAGACTGGGTTAGACTGAGGGAAGAAAAACCTTTTTCTTTGTATTATAATCGCGATATTATAATGATAGAACGCCAGTTCTCTATTGGTGAAGTATCCCTTTAATGTTGTTGTTTTTCCTGGGTTATCTCGTTTATTTTGAATGAGCAGTAGGGCATAAGTTAAGCCATTATTCATTTGAGTATGAGTAGGGCTTCTTGATTAAGGAAAAAATCATAATCACGATTATTTTGGTCTATATTGAAATCACAATTATTCAAACGATTATTTTGGAGTTTGAAAACTTGTTGTGTTTATTCAGCATGTCTCTCCAAAAAAACACTTTGTAACTGAGAAAAATACAGATATGTATCAAGCTGTTTCTGTGTGCACTTTCTATAAAACATTAAATAAAAAAGAAGACTTAATTATATTAGTTTTGTGATCGTTTGACGCTAAAATCGAAATCGCGATCAATTCGATGAATCAGCCAGCCCTAGTATACGGCCATGCTGTGCAGTCTGTTATCCTTGACTCCCAAAATATTTAAACAAACAATCCAAAACTCCAGAATCAAAATATCCTAATTTGGGTCTCTGCTTGTGTATGTTTGTGTGTGTGTGTTCGCCTGTGTGTGCTTGTGCTTGTGTGTGTGTGTGTGTGTGTGTGTGTGTGTGTGTGTGTGTGTGTGTGTGTGTGTGTGTGTGTGTGTGTGTGTGTGTCGGTGTTTGTGTGTGTGTGTGTGTGTGTAGGGCGGAGCTTGAGCAGGTGTCTCTGGAGCGGCAGCACCTCCAGGAGACGGGGGAGAGGCTGAGGGCGCGCTGCTCCGACCTGGAGGACCAGTGTGTCCAGCATGGCCGCCTGCACCAGCGCATGAAGGACAGGTACACACGCACACACGCTCATACACACACACATGCACATGTATGCACGCTAGCACACATGCACACATGCTAGCACACGCGCTAGCATACAGGCGAATGCACTCTAGCACACACACACACGAACGCTAGAATACACAAACCTACGCACACACACAGTGGCACGCACGCTGGCATAAACATGCACATTTGCACAAACACACACACACACACACACACACACACACACACACACACACACACACACACACACACACACACTAAAGCAAACACTCACAATCACACGCACACACACACACACACACACACACATACTGAACAAGATAAACACACATTTGAACGAACGCACTCGAGCAAACACAAACGTACACACACACACACACACACACACACACACACACACACACACACACACACACAAACAGATACAGACTACACAAATTCATGCGACTGCCTATGGAGGTGTACACAGTGTAAAGATTTACGCACACAAACACACACACAGGCATTATAAGAAAGTCTTCTGTGAGATCCTTTATGTCGATTGAGATTCTCAGCCAGAGGCTAAGACAAATTATTTATTTAACTGTTATGTAAAATATGATAGTGTAAAGAATGAAGTAGATTACTGTCAGAGATCTATTGTTTAAGAATGGTGATTATAGCCAGCCATCAAGGATTTGTCTTTTATGTTAATTACAACTATATTGTGTGTTTGTGCGTCTGTGTGTGTCTCTGGAATACAGCTTGGCAGCGCCCTACTGAGTGTGTTTGTAGGGAATGTACATATTCTTACCCAATGTTCACAAACCCCCTCATTTTACAACACACACGCGCGCGCGCGCACACACACACACACACTCGCACACATTGGGTCCCCTGGCTGCGTGGCTAACACCACCCACCACAGTTAACCTGTCACCAGGGACGCTGCGTGCCAAGAAGAAAAAAAAAACAGAATTAAACAACTGAAAAAAGTTGATGATGTCACAGCTGTCTCCCGGTCAGCCGTCCCTATTAGTCATGTGAACGTGTCAACAGCGAGCCCAACGCGTCTGCCAACACGTGTACGTTGGAGCGAGAACACCGGAGTCGGTGACTAGTGTACATGCAGGGATGTTTAGTACTGTATCTGCATGGGTGTACGCGCCCACATGCACATGTATGTTTGGCCGTTTGGTTGGTTGTGTGTGTGTGTGTGTGTGTGTGTGTGTGTGTGTATGTGTGTGTGTGACTCGGCCCGCATGTGTGTGTCACGGTTGTCATGGCGTGTTCTCGGGAGGTTTAACAGAGCGCTGATCTGCCTGCCAAACGTGGATTGGCTGGGATGTTGGCACCTAACTCCTCTCGTCTCCCAGTAGAACCACGATAATCACTCTTGGCATTTATTGGGTTTTTTAGTTCCTCTACTTCCACACTTATTTATGTTGCTTGATGAGTCCTCCAGATAGTTGAGCACACCGCCCCCTGGTTCAGCTCCACATATAGGGCTCTGGGCGCTATTAACGAGCCACTTCACACTTCACTTGCTTTTACTTTTGACTTTCTCCTTTCAGTGACCGACGGCAGGCTTCGCGTTTGAATGTATGGTTGTGTAGACCACGGCGTGATAGACAATGACGCACACGAGCACGGGATGAGGAGGTGGAGGGGAAGGGCGGGTGTTGTGGGAAACGCAGAAGCAGCATGTGAAGGTTTGCAGTGGATCACGGTTTGTTTTGGTCGGCAGACGTTGACCTGAGTACAAGGCCTGAGCCGCACCTGCAGGGCTTAATTTCACCTCGCGGTGAAGTTGAGACAACCTTCCATCTCTGTCCCGCTCTACCGGACTGGAGGAGGGGAGGGACACACACAAACAGACACACATAGACACAGACACACACACAACCACCCACACACACACACACACACACACACAGACACACACACACACACAGATAGGCACACACACACACACACACACACACACACACACACACACACACACAGATTGACACACACACACACAGATAGGCAGGCACACACACACACACACACACACACACACACACACACACACACACACACACACACACACACACACACACACACACACACACACACACACACACACACATATAAACACACACACACACACATATAAACACACAGACAGAGACACACACACAAAGACACAGATACACACACACACACACACACACACACACACACACACACACACACACACACACACACACACACACACACACACATACAACACACAACACAGGCACACAACACACACACAGAGAGACAAACACATACACACACACCTTCACACTTAAAGCCCGGCCTGTGTCTTTGGGCAGCTCCGTCTCTATGTGGGGTGTAGGGTTTCATGCGCCGGACATACGTCCCGGGTTCCTTAGGAGCCGCGTGTGTTGGATGCATATGTCGACGGTACGAGACCCCCCGTCCCCCGGTCCCATTGGAATCAGGCTCTGCTCGGGGAGTGGGGGGGGGGTTAAGGTGTGCGTTTTAACAATCTGGCGCGGGGGGGTTGGATCCCGGCGCCCCGCCCCTCCCCACAGCTTATCCCTCAGCCTGCAATCTGTGCTGCGAAGAACAAGCAGCGCCGGGCGGCACGCACCAAACATTTGGAAAATCAGCTTGATTTATTTTTACACACGCTCCTCCGACTGCCAAAATACACAGGGGTTTTTAGCACGCCGCGGTCTGATCGTACGCACGCCTTATTTCATTATTTCTCCCTTTCGGCGCAATTACTATACTTTTATTTTCAGCACGCAACACACTGGTGGTGGAAGTGTAGTTTAACAGGAGGAGGCGTGTGAGGGAGCAGGGTTTAGAAGTGAGGACGTCTTGTTAAACGGTGTATAATGGTGTTGGGTTCTCGTTTGCGGTCGTTTGCTTTAGAGAGAGCAGCTTCATCTAAAGGAATGCTGCTAACACTCGTTCTAAATATATGATTATTAGAAGTATTATGATTTTCAGGATAATTTTTATTGAATGCATGATTAATATGCCTATTATTATTATTACGGTATTATTATTATTATTATTATTAAGTAAATTATTAAATAATCCTTACAACGTTCAACTTTATTATGAAATGAATCGTAGACTTTTTGGCTGATATTTTTTTTTAATAAAGAACATTTTAATAGCTGCCATACTTCCATAAATTCCTTGAAGTATATTTCTATAATTTGACACTTCATTACATATCTTTGCAATCTACGTATTCTTATTTCAAAAGCTGTTGAATTGTCATTTTTACATGTTGATGATCCAAACAATTAGAAAATAATATTTAACGTTATTAAGTAATATTAAGTATTATTTATTTTACAAATTAATCAAATATGTAAGCACATAATTTCCTTGAGGTTACTTAAACAAATGGTTATTTTGTCAGCCTTTTATTAATGGTTGAGTTAAATAACAAACATACATGTAATTTTTGTGGTGTGGTGGCAATGCTCTGGTCAGATGATTAGTTATTTTTTTTAACTTTATAGACATATAGTAAATAGTAAAATAAATAAATAATATAATCAAAAATGTTAAAAAATAAAAGTCGATTAAGCCAATTATCAGATATGTAACATGTTTTGTTATTTAAGTGAGAAAACTTCATCAAATGATCACTTGATTTTTATGCTAGATTTGGCATTAAACAATTAGAGTAAAATGTCACCCATTTACAAACAAAATTTTAACTAAAAGTGTTGAATACATGAACACATAATACTGTATTATAAGTATTATAATAATAATAATAATAAGTATTTCAAAAGCCTGAAAGTACTGAAATGTTTATCAACCACACAAACACACGCACACACATACACTGCCATGACACACACGCACTCACATACACCGAGCGGACACACACACACACCCTCCGTAAAATGAACAAAGCAACTTGACCTTTGAGCGTATCTATTTTCATTTTCCAATCGTAAAATATTTGCGTAATTTCGCAAAAGAATGATCAACAATATAAAAAAATAAATAAATTATGAAAAACTTGAGTGGTATTTTCTAGAATGAAACTTCAGGGGGAGTTAACTAGGAATTAGGGTAACTATTCTTGTGTGTGTGTGTTGGTACTCTCTCTCTCTCTCTCTCTCTCTCTCTCTCTCTCTCTCTCTCTCTCTCTCTCTCTCTCTCTCTCTCTCTCTCTCTCTCCTCCCGCAACCTATGATCTCTTTACCTTTCCTCCCCCCTCCCTCGTTCTTTCACCTCCTCTTCACCTCATCTTCTCCTCGGCGTGGTTGTCTCCTCCTTCTCCTCCTTCTCCTCCTCCTCCTCCTCCTCTCCTCCTTCTTCATCTTCCTCTCCTACCTTCTGTTCCGGAGCCTCTCCACCTCCTCTCACCCCACAGCTGTTCACAGGCTGCTGTAGCAATTATCACCACGCATATATGCACATAGGTCACAAACACACACACACACACACACACACACACACACACACACACACACACACACACACACACACACACACACACACACACACACACACACACACACACACACAGACACAGATACTTGCTCGCACACAAACATACACATGCATAGAGAAATGTGCGCTCCTATGAACGGGGCTGTTGGGGGGGGGGGGGGGGGGGGGGGGAGAAGCATCACACCAACACTGTCTTACTTAACCATACGAAGTGACAGGACTGCGTGTTTGTCAGCTGGGTTTTTGTGTGTGTGTGGGTGTATTTAGGTGTTTGCGTGTGCGAGTGCAGAAGATAACCAATATATACATATATATATATATATATATATATACATATTTATGTCTGTCTGTGTGTGTGTGTGTGCGTGTGCATATCTGTGTGTGTGTGTGATTGTGAGCAAGGAGAACCGGTAAAGATTTTGTGTATGTGTGTGTGTGCGTCTGTGTGTGTGCGTGCGTGTGCGGGGGCTCAGTGCGCAGGCAGCGCTACACGCAGATGTGTGGTTAGATCCACAGGCTTGGCGCCGCCATATGGCCCCCACATAGAAAGATGGTGCGTCTGGAGGAGACGGAGCAGAGAACGGAGGGCCATGTGTGGAGCTCGCTATGCAAGCAGTTGTTGGTGTGTGTGTGTGTGTGTGTGATTTGTGTGTGTGTGCGTATGTGTGTATGTGCACCAGAGGCTCCAGGAGATTGGTTAATGGAACAAATGGTCGCGGCGGGCCAGGGAAGATGGAACAGGCTTGTTGCTGCCGAGGGCTGACCGTGGGCCCCCCGGGCGAGGGCTGCTTCATTTGGGCCCCTGCCACACACACACACACGCACACGCACACGCACACACACACACACACACACCTTATCCCCACCCCTGATCACAGTGTGCTGCCCCAGAAGCGAGAAGATGCTTCTCTCAAAAACTTTTCATTTGCAAATTAAGTCGGCAGAGGCCTGGCACGAGATAAAGGGGCCTTTATTCAGAAGGGCGCACGCGCGGGTGTGTGTTTGTATGTGCATGGGAGTGTGTGTGTGTGTGTATGTGCATGGGAGTGTGTGTGCGTGCTGTGTGTAGATGTGGGAGAGTGTTGTGGTGTGAATGTGTATATGTCAGAGTGTTGGGGTTACTTGTCTGTGAGAGAGTGTTTCTATGAGGAATTGTTAATGTATTGTTAATGTATCTTATGAGACGTTGCATGAAAGAACAGCAAAGAGCGAAATACAAGAGAGCAAAAGTAAATCAAGTCCATACAATTAATGTATGAAGGTTAAAGACATATGGCTGTTTAAAGAATAATAAAGAATCTATAATATATCTCTCTCAACACACTAAACTTGCACATTCTCTTTCAATGCCTTTGTCCACACACTTTACAATGTAAAGGTTGACTGTTATTCCAAAGAGATCCAACAACCTTTATCTTCAGACCGGACAGGCTCTCGTTAGGCCAGACCTCTGCTCGCTCGCCTTCTGTGTCTCTCTTTCTCTCTCTATCTCTTTCTCTTTTCAAGCAATCTCTTCCACTCACAGCCCATTATCCTACTCACCTCTGGGTGGCGCCGGTGAGACACCCAGTCCCACCTTCTTAGGCGGCTTTTCTTTTCTTTTTTCCCCCAATCTTCCCTCCCTCCCTCCCTCCCTCCCTTCTCATCTTCTCTATCTCTCTGTGTTGCCCAGCTGGCCTCTGTAGCCGCAAGCAACCACAGGGCAGGCTGCTGAACGAGCATTGTCAAACACACACACAAACACGCGCACACACGCGCACCCACGAACACACACACACACACACCCCCACACACACACACACACACACACATAGATTTCCAGCTCAGATGTCGGCTCTGTAGCCAGGGGCGTGCAAGCTGGAGCGTTAACTGAGCGGAGCGTCACGTCTAAAGCCTGTCGGTGACACTTGCTAACACTCTGGAACACTAGTTTATGAACTCTGAAGCAGATGCCCGGACTTACCTTTCATAGCCACAAACTTCAGGGGCCTCCAGAGACCAGAGGGCACGGGGCCCCCCCGATGTGGGCTCCGCAAAAAACAACAGATCAGGGCCGGCGGGACATGTGCCCCTGATTTGTAGGCTTGGATTGAATTAAATGTCAGTAGCTACCGCTTAACTGATGATGTCTGAGCTGTTAAGGCGAGGAGGAGAAGTCTGCTCAGAGATGCAGATTGTCAATATTGAACGCTGTCATTTTTACACCATATTCATATATTTATATTTTATTAATGCATGCCACTACGAATTGTAAGAAGTGTTATTTATTAGAAGAAACACACGCACACACATACAATTACACACAGAACATATAGTGTCAAAGTGTGCGTAGATTTGTATTTGAAATCACTGCTTCCAGACGATAGTGGGAGTGTGTGTGTGTGTGTGTGTGTGTGTGTGTGTGGGGGGGGGGTCACAGATCAAGTTACTAGTTTCAGTACGACGGCCCCCTTCTGCATGCAGCTATTAAAATACACATGTTAGCAAGCACAACAACTGGCCTGACAGGTTGGCGCTGAGAGGGAGACATGCAGGGCCTCGGGCTGACACACACACACACACACACACACACACACACACACACACACACACACACACACACACACACACACACACACACACACACACACACACACACACACACTCAAAACCTACATGGTCTGTATGGTGGAGTGGCAGTGTGTGTGTGTTGAGGGGGGGGGGGGGGGGGGGGGGGAGGAGAGAGGCAGCTGCCAAAGCAGCCTTTTGTGCCCCTAGCAGTTTTATTTTATCCATGCAAACCAAGGCAGTCTGCCTGCATTCCCTTACAGACCCCCTCTACACACACACACACACACCTAGAGCCCCTTTGTATTCATCATGTACCTTTTTAATTTTACGTGTGTGTGTGCGTGCGTGCGTGTGTGTGTGTTTGCCTGCGGACGCTTGATAAAAAGTAAAGGCATTAATTGCCTCCACAGCAGAATGATGTACACGTTACAGTACGTGTGTAGTCCTCCATTGTTGTGGAAGCATCATTAGTACACTGCCTGCTCAGTCTGAGCTGCTGTCTCCATGCATGAGGAGGGAATGGAGCTCAGAGCGGGGAAGCCAAGCCATCGCGGCGCTGACAGTTCTGGATAATTCAACCAGAGACGTCGCCAAAACATTAGATGTGTCACAATCAACTGTTTCCTACATTGCAAAAAAAAAAAGGCAAAAACATACTGGTGGGCCATCAGCAATCGCCTTCACGCTTGTTGGACCCATGAAAGACCACTGTGGTAAATAAGCAGAGCAGCGCTCCATTTGGGAACCAACACCTGTTGTTGCTCAACAGCTGGGGACATCTGAGGTGTTCCCCGAGAGGTGGGCATGGATGTGTCGGAGGGTACCATAAAGACAACACACACACAAACACTCAGTGTCACACACACACACACACACACACACACACACACACACACACACACACACACACACACACACACACACACACACACACACACACACACACTTTACAGCTGGACGATAACCCCACCCACACTCAGTCAAGCAGACTCACACACATATATATATATATACACACACAATCACACACACACATACACACCTCACAGCTGGAGGGTAACCCCACACAGACGGGAGGTGTAGTGTTCTACAAAGTCCTACAAGCAGCCTGACTCCAACGGAGCGGGCTTTCACTTGATCAGGACCACACCAGGGTCTAGGACTTGCACAAATAAAAGGGATCTAATTATTAAATATAGCGCATTTATATAAAATATAAGCCTATGTACAGGATATTACGTTTCAATATAATACACTGGAATACAGACCCCAAAAGAACCAAAGTGTTCCCCTGTCAATATTCGTATGTGTTGTGTTCTATATTCATACAGTGCTTAATGGCGTGTGTAACAGCTAGTAAGAAAGATATTTTTGTATTTTCCTACTGCTGTCAATTTGTGGCACTATTTATGGAAACATTTGAAAGAAATACAGAATGCTTAATTTGTTGACCATCTTGTTGGTTATTATAGGTTAGATAGTATGGTTTGGTAATTAGCTCACAGATTTCCGTCATGTGTGTGTGTGTGTGTGTGTGTTTGGGAGGAGGAGGGGTTGGTGCAGATTGTGTACAATATGGTAAATGGTTGTTTTTGATGGCATCAGAATTTATATCATATATGCAAGCACTCACATACATACACAAAATCACTCACAGGCATAGAACATATGTCCTCAAAGCCATTAAACGATAAAGAAGTAGTGATGTCATGTTTATTTAACTATTTTCTTGTTTCCCTTATGTCGCATATTTTTTAATGAGATAATTTCTCTCTCTCTCTCTCTCTCTCTCTCTCTCTCTCTCTCTCTCTCTCTCTCTCTCTCTCTCTCTCTCTCTCTCTCTCTCTCTCTCTCTCTCTCTCTCTCTCTCTCTCTCCTCCTTCTTCTTACAATGACACATACCATAGGACACTAGGTTTGGGATACGGCTGACATGTACTACACAGTGGAAGGTGTGTGTGTGTGTGTGTGGGTGCATGTGGGTGCATGTGGGTGCATGCGTGTGTGATTCAGAAGCAGTGCATTAGGTTGAGGCAGAGGGACAGTGAGCAGAGTTTGATGATCCATATGTCAGGGGAAATAACTGGGAAGCTCGTCCAAGCAGCATGCTAGCTCCTGTCCTATATTGTTGTCGTGCCTGTGAGCAGAAGAGAGACACACACTGCCTGCTCACCTCACAGGGCTGCCTGTTCTCTTGCATTGCCAAGGTTTTATTTATTATGTAGCTCACACATGTAGTGTTGCTGATGCATTACTTTCATTCAATCTCATGTGATCCTCATTGAAAAACATGTCTGCGTCTGCATTTGTTGAGTTAGCTATTACAAATCTAAACAATGTCATTGCAGGTTTGTTTGATTTGGAGGAAGGTCAGAGTTTGAGTGTGATGTCAGTCATTGATATTGTAGCGTTGTCTTTCCTCTCTTCTTCACAACACTCGGTAAGCTTAAAGAAGCAATGAGCTTGACTCCAGAAATCACAGGTCTTTTGAGTTAGTTTGACCTTTTACTTGTAAAAAGGGAACGATACAAACAAAGGCGAAATCGAAATAAGGGTAAAACAAACAAACAAACAAAGTGTTGCTACGTAGGCTTCTAGCTCTGTGTTTCTGCGCCTGATGTCACTACTTCTGACGTCATGACTCTACTGAAGCCTTGTGGGTCCATGCTAATATGCAATCTTAATAATAGTCATATACAATACAAAACCATAACTCAAAATATTCAAACCAGGCATTTACTAAATATCAGTGGCGGCTGGTGTTTTTTAAAGTGAGGGAGGAGGGACTGTGTGCTTGGTTGCCATTGGCCTGCTTGCACTGTTAGTGGCGTATGGTGGCATGAATATGTGAGACTCAAGTTGTTTCAGGGTGTTTTGGTGAACTACAAAATAGCAGGGAGGGATATTTATGTGAATCAAATTGATACAAATCCACCAGTGGCAGCATTGTACTTTGAAAGCTGGTGGGCAGCATGTCTTGGACTACAAGGGCAAAAGGAAAGGATGCAAAGCCAATTAGTCAAAACAGGCCTACTCTTGATTTGTAAAACTAAATAAAAAATTCTGGGCCTACCATTGGGCCTATTTTTGCCCTCAATGACTGAAGCTATTGGTTGTAATTTAGCTATGTTTATTAATGTTAATAGTAGACACAAGACCAAAAGTGATGCCATTTAAAATGCATCATGCTCTGAATCATTCACTAACATCCTTTCCACATTATCAAACGAAGAGTTTGAACGGATCGAACTATTTACAAAGGCTGTAATTCTAACATTGTTTGAGACAAATATGGATGTTAAATGGATTTTTTTTCAGAATGTTGGTCATGATGTTAAGCCAATTAAGGTGGAGGGACTTCATTTATAGATCAAGTCAATCCTCCTCGCTGTTTGAGTTGCAAAGATATCAGTGACCTGGTCATACCAAACGGGATATTTTTAAAGTGATTTCCGAATAACGGCGTGCGTAGCTCCACGTTTTCGCCACCCTTTCAGTCGACTCGGTAACCCAACGGAGGAGTGTCGAAAAATATGTAGGCTCAGCGAGTTTATTTAGGGACCTTGCACAACTTTTGGCGGTGGAAACGCAAATATAAGCGAACCGAGCCACACAGAACCGAGCCCCACCGAACCGCACCGCTCGGCGGAAACGCCAATATAAGCGAACAGAGCCACACTGTACCGCAACGAACTGTAGGGCACCGCTCGGTGGAAACGAGGCATACGCCGGGTTTGTTGGTCCTCGTAGCCTAGACTTGAGGGGGTAACCCCTCCCTCCGGGCTGCTCTACAGCCAGGGCTCCTGCTTATTGGTTCATAGTGCAGCCAGGGCTCCAGCCTATTCGTGAATAGACGTTGACACGATCCAGATCCCTTAGCTAGTGACACCCACTCAGAGGAGGACTTCCCTCCTCTCTCTCATTGAACCCCATGTTATTCACCGGCCGCCAACACTTTTGGGGAAATGAATGGGAGACAATGGAGGCTGAGGGAGGAACGTCCTCCCTGAAGTAATTGTCAATAGGCGATAGGTGGAGCTAAAGTCAGTTTACCCAGGAAAATTAACAAAAGGCACTACATTTAATTCATTACAGTAGACTGGGCAATCTACATTTTTTATTCTCAACAATGTTGAGGAGGATCTTCCTTCCGCTCCTCACTGGAGAAGCCAAGATATGTGGACGTAAATGTGCTCACTCTGGTGCGTGGGGGCGCTAAGCCACCGGGTCCGAGAACGTTCAGCAGAGGATTGCGTTTGCCTGAGGTCAAGGCGTGAAGGACCCGGTACGGATCCCAAACTGAGCGTTGAGGCGTTGGCTCGGAGCCTGGCGAGCGAGGCGTCATGGGATGGGGTGTGTACCTCTGCCCGTCCCACCCCGTGCCCGGGCGTACCTGTGGCAGCAGCGGGTCCGTTGACAGCCAGGCCCAGCAGATGGTGTCCTTTCACCGGGTCAGTGGGGTGGCCTTATCCCCTCCACCCCCTCCGTGCTGCTCCCTTATCCCTGCACTCACCTCCTGGTCCCCCCCCCCCCCCCCCGCCCCCACACCCCCACCTCCAGCCAGAAGAGCGCTGGAGGGATCTGTGCAGACGCAGGGTCTGCTGCCAAAGAATCCCCACACCCATGATCCCGACAGATACGTCCTTTTATTAACTCATGCGTTGTGACATGAGGGAATTGTCATTCCCGCTTATTGTCTTTCCCAGCACAGATTTGTTACTTTATCCTCCTACCGCATTCGAGAAGTAGGGACTGTGCGTGTGTGTGTGTGTGTGTGTGTGTGATCCGTGCACGCACTGACAATGCCCAAGCGTTAAGCCGTATTAAG
>NC_044062.1:20091151-20096151 GCF_902167405.1 Gadus morhua | reverse complement strand
TCACCAGATGAGGATGGCCATGAAATGTGAAGCGCTCCATGGACAGGACCTCAACTTAATATTATTATTTTCTACTGAGCATAATTCTTTGTCTTTATGATTAGAATGACATGCTTTTTAAAATGTTTAAGAACCATTATGTGTTATGTTGTACCGGAGACGAGCGTAAGATGAGCTGAATCAGAAATCCTTTTAAATACTTAAAAGGTCCTGAACTTACAACATGCCTGCAATTTAAATCAGTGGAATACATTGCAGAGCCGTTGAGGATTAATGTAACTGGACATCAGCAAAAGCAGCTCAAGCGGTTGAAAGGGATCTGCCTATTATCCAAATACATCTGGACTCATATATGCTCAGTGAATGACAAACAGTACAGATATTAGCAGCGTAGGAGTGAACTCTGTCACTAATGTACAAACATAAAAATAAGAATCCCTGCACAGAAATCCAAATGAAGTTGAAATGCTTTGATTAAAGGTCCAACACAACCCCCCTCCCTTACGCTGGAGATAAAACTACTTCTCGATATGCATAGGATCTGGACAAACATGTTTGAAGTAGTCATAGCAACATAACATGTGTTTGACATCCAGTGGAACCTTCCTCAGAGAATGACCAAGTCAGATCTGATGAATCCTTTTAGCGATGGCTTCTCTTTGTGTGTGTATTGGATGCAGGCTAAGGGGACTGATCTGAACAGACCCACCACTGGTGGGAGGGGGGGGGGGGGGGGGGGGGCCTTGTCCGCCAAAAACCTTTAGGTTGGATGAAATGCTGATCAGAGGTGGTCTACAATGCATTGGACCCAATGACCGGACTACTCTCCATACATATACATGAAACAAATATCTTTCCCTCCAATGGCTCCTGGTTGAGACAGCAGCAGAAGTCTCTCTCTCTCTTCCTCCAGAACACACATATAGAATCTCCTGGATCAGGGGACAAAAGGTCTCTACAGCCACACCAAAGAACGCCAGTTGTTCGAATCTGGAAGTTGGTTCAAATTTCCCTTATTTTTTTATGAAGAAGACATCTTCCTTTAAGCAGAACTGGATCAGATTCTCCTAAACATACGAACACAAGGGAAGTAAAAAGTGCTACTTTGTGAATCCTGCTCTATACTGATTAGCATGTGGCGCTCACGCTGCAGACGAAGCTAGCCGGGCGAGCGTCCAACAGACCCAGGGTCGAACCAGAGCTGAAATCCATCCAGACGAGTGATTGATGTCGGGCAGGACAGCCAGTTGGGTACAGTAGCAGGTTGAATGCATCGTGTTCTTCAGCTTGTGCCAGGCAGACCTAATCGATCACAGAGAAGTCTAATCATCAGAGTTCTAGCCAAGTCTTGACTCAGGTCTGGCTCTGAGCAGGTTTTTTGTGTGCAGGTCGGGCGGCATTCATTTAAACTGTTGCTCCCAAAGCGTCTTGGCGGAGAATTAACTCTAAATCATGTACCGGTACATGGAACCAAGGACAGCGGATATACAGTTACCGATGGTTTTACAGGAAATGGAAAATTATTATTTCACAAAAACATCAACTGCATTATGGAAAACAGCTACAATCCCTGACAAACTGCCACACAAAGAACAATTACAACAAAATAACCCCCAAAAAAAAAAATGAAATTCAAGTTATCCATTCATATTTAAAAGATACAAAATAGACATTGAAATAAATAATATCCAGAATACATTTCTTTCAATACCTAACACAAGCAAAACACTCTATTCTCCCTCTAGAATATAGTATGCTTCCCTCAATATCTGCCCCATTTTAAACATTTGTGAAAATCAAATACATTTTAAATGTAGACCTCAGTGAACAATAGCTTCAAAATTTTTTTTACACATCAAAATGTTCTAGACTGAACTTAAGTTGTATGACTGTAACACATAGCTCTATAGCTTTATCTGCCATCAAAGTCTTTTCATTATAAACAATTCAGCTTTCCGACTTCAAATATAGCCATTCTAACGGTTAGCCATAAATACCTTACATAAAGCAGGAAGATAGTCAGAATGTGTTGAGAAAAAAAGAAAGTGAAACTATTTGAAATCATAATTGACTGACTGAGGTCCAATTTGGAAGACATAATGAGTGCACAGCAACAGACCGACGGAGTCCACACTAGAGGGGGGACAGCACACAGTAAAGACAGGACCCCACCAAGACCTAGACCACCAGAGGCACTGGAAGAAGACCTAGACCAGAGACACTGGCCAAGTTCTAGAGCTGGAGACACTGGACATTAGACCAAGACCTAGAGCTAGAGACACTGGACGAAGACCTCGTCCAGATCTGCATTAGACCAATACATAGAGATAGATCTACACGACCAAAACCTAGGCTAGATCTGCATTAGACCAATACGTAGAGCTAAATATACACTAGACCAATACCTAGAGCTAGACTAGATCTCCACTAGACAAAGACCTAGAACCTGACCTGGATTAGATTTACACTAGACCAACATATAATCGAGACCTCTCCATCATGCCTACTTACAATTGTAGTTTATTTCTCCACATTGATTGTCTTGGGAGATATTTCAACTGTGTTCCTTCATAATGGTAGTGATATGACATATCGCTGATATGTTATATTAGCGAGACGCTACAGCTCTTAAGAGGGATTTTCTAAGGCCTGGTAGATTCTACTCCTTCCTAGCTTTATCAACCTCAGAACCCTTTTTGTCCTCCTTAAAACCTTTCATACTCTTCTAGAACTGTTCTAGAACTCTCCTAGAACTCCTCTAGAACTCTCTCCCAACACAACTTTCCACTAATTCCGCAATCCCACTTGGATGCCTCCTGTTCACAGACAGACAGGAGAGCAGCTGATCAACTTCCTCTTCTCAAACTCATATCATCTCTGGTACATCTCACCAGGTTGCCTTCTTTGTGCCTTAACGTCCTCCTGCTCTCTTGACTACCTCACAGCTGTCTGGAGACACAACATAACGGAGCAGAACACCAGCGGCTTGGCTCATTATTGTGTGGAGTATAAATACTTCACCAACTAACACATCCTCTTTTGGGATAAGCTCCACCCACGTCTTTAAATAGCATATCTGCTTTTAAATCCGTACCTTTGACGCATATATTCGTTAGTTTTTCACCATGTTATTTATGTGGCGCAGTAACACATCTTGCGGGAAGGTTAATAGGCTAAAATAAATAATCACTCTTGGAAATCCCTCATCTAGACTTCTGATTGGATAAAAATGTGACCAGCGACCATGGTCGGTCATACCTGTCTTCACTGTGCACCGTTTCCTTGTTGCTGTGTACGTTTTGGTCATGGAAGGACATAAACACGCTAGCATCACGACGGCAAGCAGCAGGCAGGCCGCTAGCCCTCCTACATTCTTCCGCCAATTTTAAGTGCCTTTTTTTTCCCGACTTTGAGGTGCCTTTTTTATGACCAGTTTGAAAACTGGTCGGACGACATAATTTAAAAATATGTTTTTTTTAATAAAATAACGATACAAAAAAAGGAAAATACAAAACTGATAAGTAGAACAATAAATAGCGTTTAGATATACAGCTCCAACTGTGGTCGGTGTAGCCCATAATGGTTTGAAATATACATCAACAGGGAACCATAATCTCTTTTTAAAATGATTTTTGATAAACGATTCACAGACGTACATATGTTTAGCTAGTATTGTGTGGTCCATTTACCTTGTCTTGGTCCAGAGCTACGACTCAAACCATATAAATACCTTTAAGACCTATAGCCCTCCCTTCACAGACCTCTTTGGGCCACATAGGTCCACCCTACTGGAGATGCTTCCCGTTCTGCATATGGACAGAGAAATACTGGCATGCTATTCTCAAGCCATGACAATGATATGTTAGGGTAAAGCTATCGTTCACATTATGCACAGTACCACAGTGTCTCCCCTTTTGGTACAAGAGACACTTTGAATTCGAGGGGAGTTCAAAATTCACAAGAGATAACATTCAAAAAACGGAACAGCTTCCTCATGTTTCGTGACAGGCCACAAAGCATTGTGGGGGATGTAGTAAAGCTTGTTGTTCAGGAGCTTCCGGTGTGCAGCACTGCTGCGCTTTGAGGTGCCCTTTGAATCCAACTCGAGACGCTTCAACTTAAACTGCACGCACACACACACACACACACACACGCACACACACACACACACACACACGCACGCACACACACACACACACACACACACACACACACACGCACACACACACACACACAAACACACACACACACACGCACGCACATACAAACCAAAATATAATATCCGTAACATAAGTTGACTCCGACTAGTTGAAGTTTAACATTAAAAGTAAGTGTTTATACTGTACATGCCTAAGTGCAACGGTACGACAGACGGTTATAGAGGTGGTTGATGTTTTGCTGGCGCCTGTAATATGACCTGCAGATTGAAGCCGATAGAGTAGCACCTGGTATTAGTAGTAGCAGTGGTAGTAGCAGTAGCAGCAATACTGTCATACCCATAGTAGTCTTAGTGGGCGTCGTTATAATAGAAGTAGTAGCAGCAACAACGAGAATGAATTGCACTGAGAAAACCTGAGTCAAATCCTGCTTGAGCCGGCTTCGGATGGGGGGGGGGGGGGCTCGGGAATGTGTTTGCTCACGACATCACTGTATCGGCTCCGCCCGTACCGGGCAGCCTCAAACGATAGCAGCATTGTTTTCAGTAAGGATCTGTGTTCAGACCTGTGTGCATCTTGTTGAGCGTTTGCTAATCTTGTGTGTCTGCGCCTGTCTGTGTTCTGCCTGAGAGACAACCGGCGATGGCAGTTTGGATTAAATAAGACTTAAAATATATCATAGTACACGTCATCTTAAAAAAACCCTCTCCTTATCCCCCCCCATCGTATAAATACAGCTATTGACCTATCGGAGGATGTTTTCGTCGACCACCGGCACGTGTGATCCGCGGGTCGGCGTTGAGAGGTCAAAGGGCGGATCGGGTCTCAAAGCACAGCAGGCTG
>NC_044062.1:20076151-20086151 GCF_902167405.1 Gadus morhua | reverse complement strand
TATAGTCCATTTTTTCAAAGTCTTCAGTCTTGGCCGCCTCTACCTGCAGCCCTCTCTATCATCCCGGTCCCCGACTCATCCTATCCTCTAATCATGTCTCCCTCACTGTCCCTGTCTCCCCGGCGCTCTGTCGCTCTCACCTCTGGACCAGCGTCAGAGAGGAGAAAGAAAGGCGAGGCGGGAGAGAGAGACGCTGGTGCCTTCAGAGGCTGCTGTGGCTCGCCTTCAGACTGGAGCACTGTGATTACCATGGTACATCTTCAGTTTGTGCGTGTGCGTGTGTGCGTGTGTGTGTGTGTGTGTGTCACAGAGACAAGTTTGGATGGAAGCCAGAGTGGCATATGTTGTGTGATTATACTTATACTTATATACACCAATAATAATAATAACAACATCCCAACTGCTAATAATGGACACACAGGCACACTATGAGGGTACGTTGGAATTAAATGGAAGGTCTTAATTAAGGAATAGAATTGATCCCAGTAAATTAGATCAGCAAACACATCGGAATAGAATATCATCAAATATAATTTAGCCTTGTAACAAGCCATCGTTACCAAGTCGTGCATTTAGTCATACAGAGATCAAGACGGCACATCCTCATACAAATGTAATGTTCATATTTAGATTGATTAGTCATGCTGACAGAAGATGGCTTTCTGTTAAACGCACAGCAAGCTGACCTCCAACACTTCCAACGCAAACTTCTTCAAACAGCTCACCGTAGTTGCTATGTGTTTGTGTGTGTGTGTGTGTGTAAAAGTATGTGGCAGAGTGTGTGTGCTCACTGCTTTGCCAGTTCCCCAGCAGTGCTGGGGGACAGACAGCTCTCCCCAGCCAGCTCCCGATACACTATTGATTTGTACGGCTGTAGGGATAACACTGGCTTAGACTGCTAGGAGACTGCCAGATGCATACACACACACACGCACACCCACACACCCGCACACACATACACCCGCACACAAACACGCACAGACAAAAACACACACGCACACACATGCACACCGGCACAGACGCAAACACACATGCACACCGGGACACGCGCACACAAACACACACAGACAAAAACACACACGCACACACATGCACACCGGCACAGACGCAAACACACATGCACACCGGTACACGCGCGCACAAACACACACAGACGCACACAAGCGGCAGATGGAATATTTATCCAGCCTCATCAAATTCGTAAAGTTTGGGGAGCGTGGCGAACTAGGAGCTGTTTGGTGTCATTTCCTCCCCTGCAGCTAGCTGAGGGAACCATGCACAGCCTTTATACAATTCAGATGAGCTTACAAGGCTGTTTCACAACACTCCCGCCAGTGCGGGGCGGTGGGTGGGTGTGCGTCTGGGTGTGTGTGTGTGTTGGTGTGTGTGTGTTGATATGGAGGTTTGTGTGTGTCTACAAAATTCCACAGCTACGCTACACATGTAGGCAAACGCGAGCTGGGCATCCTATTTGTGTGTCTACATGTGTACGTGGCGGGGGGCGTGTGTGTGTGTGTGTGTCTGTGTGTGTGTGTGTGTGTGTGTGTGTGTGTGTGTGTGTGTGTGTGTGTGTGTGTGTGTGTGTGTGTGTGTGTGTGTGTGTGTGTGTGTGTGTGTGTGTGTGTGTGTCCTGGGACCAGCAGTGAGTAGTGGCAGCTCGGTTGCAGGCAGGGAGCAGATTAATCCACACAGAGCCAGAATGCTGCCCCACAGCCCCAGGCAGAGGAGTGTGTGTGTGTGTGTGTGTGTGTGTGTGTGTGTGTGTGTGTGTGTGTGTGTGTGTGTGTGTGTGTGTGTGTGTGTGTGTGTGTGTGTGTGTGTGTGTGTCTGTGTGTGTGTTTGAGTGTGTATTTATGTGCTCATCTTGGTTTATGTTTTGCAGCTACAAAAACAGGGAGATAAAATAAATAAAGTAGTGATAAGAATGTAGGGGAAAAAGATTGTGAAGACATTTGAAGTAAATCAAGGCAAAGGTGATGTGAGGTAAATATTAGATAACAACAGTACAAAAGAGCAAAGAGTTCATTAATACAAATGTGTTCTACAATATAAATGTAGCACTTTCAAAGCACATACAAATACAGATAAAGTGAGCTCACTTGGCAGGGGACATTCTCACTTATCCATGTTTTTAGTTATTTGGGGAATAGTTAGGAAGTCTTTAAAGTGTGAGTGAACCGTTATTTGCTAGATTCAAAGACTATGGCCTCTTTTCCACTGCAGTTTGTCCAGGTTAAACAGCACAGATCAAATGGAATCGGATCTGGTCAAACCTTCTTTGGCCCACTTTCATATGTGGTCCTGAAACAGATACAGGATGATTCTTTGCAATGCGACCTCAGTGTGAACATTGTGTCTTTGTTTTTTTGTTTATTTATTTATTTTAAAGGGACAGTGTACATTAATCGACATGTCCATTGCATAGGACATGTAAATGTACCAGATTTAGTTATACAAACTATTTTTCATCTGTAGTCCCTGACTGAAAAATTCAGTGTGTGTCTTTGCTGGTTTCATGCGACTTTGACATCACTCTAGATCGACATTCACCACGATTGTGCGCTGGCTGTGGTCACTCGGTCAATACAAACATAGAAGACAGCTGCCATCGAGGGAGTCAGTGGAGTGACAGTGTGAATAGTCTTTGATAGTTAAATAGTAATGAATATATAATTGCGTTAACTAATGATATGTTTTCCTTTTCAGGCAATCTGTCACCCTTAATAGCCCCTATTACTGTAAGGCTTGAATAGCCTCAATATCACTCAATGGCAGGACTAGCCTGTCATTGGATTTAAAATGTTTGCACAATGTTTAAACCACCTTATTTGTGGGCTATTCTCATACTATTGAAGCTTTGTGTCTGTAATTCTGCCCTTACAGCAGATCCCAAAGCCACTGCATCCACACAGCTATCCTACGTGATATTGAAGTCTTGCTATTTGAGTATTTGAAATATTTCTTAACGAATTGAATCGCATGGACAAAGGACAATGACATCAGTTGATGAGAAGAACATCCACCAGTGTAATATCCACAGTCTCATCTCTGCAGCACATCAAATGAAACCTTAAACGCTGACTTCAGTGGCTTCCAAGTTTCCTTCCGTGCGTGCTGCGAGTTACATCTTGAGAAGTTACCGTTCTTTTGCAAAAGTTTGACCAGTGAGACCACACCAGAATCACATTTGGTCTGATTTTCCAGGCCACATTTAAAACAAAATGTGAACTGCCAAACCAAAATCATATCCGAGCATTGAATCAGAATTCAGCATTATGGCTTATACGAAGATGACAATTAAAAAATATATCAGTTTTAGAGTTATTCTGAGGCCTTTGGAAAAGCCTACGTCACTTTGTATAAGCATTATCATTAGCAATGTTGAATATGAAAAGTGCCCCACACCGTGGCGTTAGATTATAAGAGTCCTAGAAGCTTAACCCTCTCTTGGACGCGCCCATTAACATCCAGCACTGCCCAGACGGAGCTCAACAAATCCACCACACCATAGTCCCTCCTTTGTGACGTTCAGGGTAGGGAGAGACTGGCATTCACATCAGATTTGACTCCTTTTTTCTCAATAACATTCTCATTTAAGTAACCTGGACAAAATGGCACTGATTATTATGTTAATGATAATAAGAGACATATTACATCTGGGATCTTTTAAAACCAGTTCCCCTAACAGACAGTTATATTCCAAGTGTTGAACAGACCTACAACCTGTACTTGGCTAGCACAGCAACACCTCATCTGCTCCTCAAATCAGGGAAACTGTGAATCATGAATCCTTCCAAACTTTCTTCTCTTCACTCACACACACACACACACACACACACAATTCTGCCGCACCTCTGGAACAAATCCCATTTCTCCCTCTTCTTCTCCATGTTCTGCGTCTTCATGGCGTCCTCTGGCCTCTGCAGCCACACCCCCACCCAACACCAACAGCACCAACTGCTGCCCCCCCCCCCCCCCCCCCCTCCCCGCCCACCCTCTTCCGTTTATACATTTCTTTATACCCAGCTACTTTGCATCTCTCGGTAACTTGGCTCAGAGTGCGCCGTGTTATTTGTATTTTTACACACGGGCAAGCGGAGCGTGCGGGCGGGCGTGCGAGCAGGCAAGCGAGTGAGCGAGTGGTGGCGTTGGGCTGTAGATTTCCAGCTTTTTTTTTCTTTCCCGATTTTTTTGAGCACCTTCCTCCAACCTCGCCCATCTGCCGCCATCTGCCTCGCTTTAGCCCATCACTCTCTACCACAGCCGCACACACACACACACACACACACACACACACACACACACGCTCGGATGTGTAGCCACACACCGACGTCCAAAGGATCCGCAGGCGCCCATAAACACGGGAAGATGTGCACAATGCCCACACATACGTGCGTGCAAACACTGGACAGTGCCGGCATGCATGCACACACCCATCCACACAAAAACAACATCCACACCAACACGCATGCTATGACAAACAAGCAGCAGCCTCCAATCAGCTCCTGGCATGTAGGGACGGAAGGGGTACTGGAAAATAAACATAAAAAAGGAAAGAAAAAGAAGCTAATTGCTGTGCCAAGTTAGTCCTCCGTACTTGTTTTTCAAGTGGGATAAACTCTGCTGCCTTCATCTCCAGCGCTGCTTCCACCACCCACAGCCCTGCTCTGGGCTCCATTATGCAGGCCTGCCAGTTGAACTGCTGGCCTCGGCACGACCGGCTGGAGAGCCAATTGCCACCCAAAACTATTACAAATAGGTCTGTGTGTGTGTGTGTGTGTGTGTGTGTGTGTGTGTGTGTGTGTGTGTGTGTGTGTGTTCGGTGTGTGTGTGTGTGTTCGGTGTGAAGCCATACCCAGGTACTAGGCTGTGTAACTGTACAGCAGAGAGGGGGGGAAGGGAGGATCGGTGTAGCTGCACGTGTGCTGTGCTGTGCTGGAATGGCAGGAATGAAGAGGTGCCTCTAAATGTGCTTTACCCCTCAATCAAGGTTTATCTTGTTGCACTCTATGTGCTGTGGAGGAGGAAACCGATCTTTCAGGGATAGTTCTTTAGAGGGCATTCAAGTCACCACAAGGTGCTAAAAGACGCATTGGCTTTTGGGACAAATTGTTTTCGCACAGCTTAAGACAAACTGGCGATGGTGAAAAAGGAAGGATAACTGCTGAACTAGAGAGCGATTGGAGGGATTGAAACCGTTTACAGTAAAAAACGTTAAAAAACAAATAAGGGGAACAGAGTAACTGAGAGGCAGGGACGCTGTTTGCCTGAGCATTGGAGAGTTTGTGAGATTGCGACGCAAAGAGAGATATTTCCTCGCCCCTAACTGGCAGGATTTGGGATCGAGAGATGCGGACCCCCGTTGTCGGGGGACCCCCTCCGGAGGTGGTGCTAGCTACGTTCACTACAGAGAGACTCATGATAGGCTGTCATCCGGAGGGAGCCAATCACGGAGGCTTCATGTGCCGAGCTCATGCAACGTCTTCCAATAGGGGGGTGCCAAATATGCATTTGTGAATCTTAAACACGGCATGCTGTGCCTACGTTAGTTACGATTTGACGGGTCCTACACCTGGTATTTCTACGATTAAACATGATTTGCAAACATTATTCAAAGCAATGCAAACTGGTACGTCACAATACTTAGGCTCTGCCCCTTCTTGGACATGAATCTCCAAGAATGGGCAGGGCTGAGACGACTGTGATGTACCCGTTTGCATTGCTGTGTGCATTGCTGTGTGTCTGACAGGTCTCAGACTGTGTGTCTGTCCAGCAGGGATCTCTCCTGAACGTGGGAAGAGGCTGAGACAGTTGTGAGCGCACTGTGCCTTTCCTGTTAACGGATTCATTTTTGAATGGACATACATTCAAAATATGAATCCCAAACATTGTGTGTTGTGTAAACAGAGTGTGTGAGGGGAAGCGAGGAGCTCAGGTGTCCCGTACCTCAGGGGCCAGGTACTCCGGAGTGCCACAGAAGGTCTTCATCGTAGCAGCGTCTGTGATGCCTTCCTTGCATAAGCCAAAGTCTGTGATCTTGATGTGGCCGTCTTTATCCAGCATCAGGTTCTCCAACTGGAACGGAGAACAATATCACCAAATACAAAAATAAAAACGATAAAAATAAATTTTAACAACATTTTGATGCAGAACAATGATTATTTCAGCAGGGCCGGAAACAAGATTTTTAATCCATGGCATAGCTTATATTTGAAAAGAGCTCAGCTCAGAGAAACACACACATACACACAGACACAGACACACGCACTCACCCCACACTAAACTCCACCCAGCGCTTTAAATTACATGCGGCAGAGCTATTCAGGCTTTTAATTTTAATATCTGAAGAGCTTCCTTTTTTTATTTCCCTCTTCATCCACTTGTGATTTCTTGGCTGCTGTGAGTGGGGCAGGGGCCAAGGCTGCTAGGCACACACACACACACACACGCACACGCACACACACGCACTCACGCACGCAGGCAGTCTCACACACACACACACACACACACACACACACACACACACACACACACACACACACACACAAACACACCTATGTGGCATCAGTGCGCCTCACTTTGTCTCCTGCATGTCTCTGCCATATTCTCTCTCTCTCTCTCTCCATGTCTGTATCGCTCCTCAGCCAATATTTAAAAATATATAGGATATTAGGATATTAATAATCACAAATATACAATAATAATATTATAATACATTAAATACAAAAGTAATAAAATAATAAACCTAAACCCAATCATAAAGCTACATCTTCCCTGTGAGGTCTCTCCCCCCCCCCCCCCCCCTCCCCCCTCCCTCCTCCCACCCTGGGCTGTGTTTACCTTCAGGTCCCGGTACACGATCTTGGCCGAGTGCAGGTAGTCGAGCGCCGAGACGATCTCGGCACCGTAGAAGCGCGTGCGCTCCTCGGAGAACACCCGCTCTCTCGATAGATGGAAAAACAGCTGCAGTCGGGGAGGGGGGGGGGGGGGAGGGGAAGGAGGGGGAGGGAGGGGGAGGGAGGGGGAGGAGGGGGAGGGAGGGGGGGGAAGGCAAACGGGTTAAAGACGGTGGGAGAAATGGAGAGAGCAACGAGGGAGGAGGAGATGGGGGACAGCAGGGACGGCGCAGCAATAATTACTGATTTATTGGAGGAAATTAGCACAACACAAACTGCCTGCCCGCGCCATATTGAGATGATAGATGGCGAAGGGGGAGGAGGGAGACGGGGGAGGGGGTGTGTGTGTGGAGGGGCGGGGGGCCTCGCAGGATGGCGGGCGGAGGCACAAGGCAGCTGGCGCCTCATCTACCTCACACACACACACACACACACACACACACACACACACACACACACACACACACACACACACACACACACACACACACACACACACACACACACACACAGCACGTGCCCCCTCCCCCCCCATACACACCCCATCCACGATAGCCTCTGAGCTAGGTTGGCACAGCGCTCAGGCCACAGGGTTCAAATCAAAGGTTTAATCAATACACCAGTCTAGTTAAAGACAGGTTCAGCCCTGCCAAGAACCCCCCCCCCCCCCCCCCCCTCTCCCCCCCAATCAGACACAGACAAACACTAGCATACACGAGCACATCTGCATACGCAAGCACACACACTCACACACACAAATAATCAAACACACTTATCATGCATTAGCGGCCTTGCTAGCATTGATTGTTGAGGGCTACATGTAAGACCTGGAGTGTGTGCCTTCGTTTATTCAGTCTCTGAGGGTCTAGTCTGGCGCTACAAATGCAGGAAGAGGAGAGATTACAGGGCTGTGTTTTAATACGGCCGTCATTAGGCCTCGGTTTGTGCAGTATTTTCAAGCACAATGCCCGGCTGACGCCATCGGGGCTTCAATAAGGCAAACCGACACGTTGATCAAGGCTGCGGTTCTTCCTCTTTAATCCTTGCCAGGGACCTTGGGGCCTGTTCAGACAGGGCCGTGAAAAGAGACAGGAACGTGGGTTGAGAGCGTAATGGGGGTTACCAGGATCGAACCTGGGTCACTTTAAAGGGCATTTCACACAAGGGCTCAGGCATGTAGCGCGAGTGCAAAACTCATCTGCTTTCAATCTGCTTCCCCCGTTAATCACAGAGCATTTCCACACCGGAGCGTGTCGAGGAACGCATTTTCTCTCATGTGCGTCTGGAGCATCTATATTCCGCCCCCGCCTGGCGTTCTTCACATGTTGGATGTGAGTCAGCTGATCCACCTAAAGGGCCTGGATTTAATATGCCTGTGGCGCAAAGACGAGGGCGCAGACTTGCTCATGCTTGCGCTCTGCGCTTGAGCTTCGGTGGGCTCACAGCGGACAACACTGTCCGTATATTTCGGTGGCGTTGCGAGTTGAAGCCTGACCCCGGTCGTAGCGGGCTGCTCGGAGGTTCCACCTCGACGAGGTTCAGGTTTCGAGGTTCGAGGCTGGAGGTTTAAATAGTTTCAGCCAGACAGGAATGTGAGCGCCTAAAGCGATCCTTGTTTGCCGACCTGGATACATGTTAGAGAACGGTAGAGTCAGAGCGTTGAGCTCCCATCGGTTGGCTGGCTGTACTCTGAACGCCCAGCATCCTGTGTGGTCCGCTTCAGGAGTACGAGGGCACTGGTGGGTGGGGTGAGCCAGTGAGCTGCCCCTGTGTACTTCCAGGGGCTCACACTTACTGTGTGAATGTGTGTATGTGTGTGGGTGTGTCTGAACTTGTATGAGTTTGTGTGTGTGTGTGCGTGTGTGCGTGTTTGTGTGTGTGTCTATGTAAGCATTCACACATCCATGTCTGTGTGGTTGTGTGTGATTGTGTGTGTTTTTGTTTGTGTATGTGTGTGTGTGTGTGTGTGTGTGTGTGTGTGTGTTTGTATGTATGCATGATTGCATCCATTTCTGTGTGTGTGTATGTGTGTGTCAGTGTGTGTCTGTGTCAGTGTGTCTGTGCTTTCGAGTGTGTGTGTGTGTGTGTGTGTGTGTGTGTGTGTGTGTGTGTGTGTGTCTTTGTGTGTGTGTGTGTGTGTGTGTGTGTGTGTGTGTGTGTGTGTGTGTGTGTGTGGTTGGTGAGATGGGTAACAGGACAGGTGGGCCTTCATCAGTGCACTGGCAGCTGTGACTGTGGCAGGTTTGTAATGGGTTCTCTGTGTGCCTATGTGGACTGTCTGCACTGTGTGGATGTTTGTGTGTGTGTGTGTGTGTGTGTGTGAGTGTGTGTGTGTGTGTGTGTGTGTGTGTGTGTGTGTGTGAGTGTGTGTGTGTGTGTGTGTGTGTGTGTGTGTGTGTGTGTGTATGTGTTTGTGGCATTTGTGGCGACAGTTTGGTCCATTGAGGTACGGACTGTGCGTAATTATGTGGGTGCTTCTGTATTTATTAGAGTGTGTGCGTGTGCGTGTATGTGTGAGTTTGTGTGAGTGTGTGTGTGTGTGTGTGTGTGTGTGTGTGTGTGTGTCTATTAGTGCACGAATGCCCAGGGCTGGCACTGGCTGTACTGTCTAACTATCTGGGAGGGGAGCAGGTGACAGTTAGACTGGGAGAATGAACCAAGATTGCAAAAACGTCCCGATTACAAAAAAAGGAGAAATGTGAAATGTGTTGGAATCCAAACTCATTTCAACTCTAAATGTCATTCTGGTTGCATCAGCCCCATGGGTACTGGCGATAAATAGACGTAAACAGAGATTTCTGGAACCAAGACGAGAGGGAGGAGTGCAAACAAGAAACTTATTGGATGGGAAATAAAGAGAAGTAATGTAACTTTCCTGACGTTTTGCATCACTATAGGATTCTCTTTCCCCTCTCTCTTGCAATTATTGTATCAGAGCACTATTTATGTTTATGTGTTAGTCTCACAAATCAGACTTTAGATGAATTATCTAAAATTTGATGGCATTGTACCTCAACCCTGCATGAATGGGGGTTTCACTCTCTTTCGCTTCGTATTTTATTACAGTCACTGCACACATGTTGTGGTGTGCAGTGACTGTAAGG
>NC_044062.1:20053651-20063651 GCF_902167405.1 Gadus morhua | reverse complement strand
CCTTCATTACTCTTTTTAATTATAGTTGATAAACAACAAGTCAAGCTGTTCAGAACTGGAGCCATACTTTTGCAGCATGGAGATGTGTCTCAGACACAAGAGCAACACAAGAGTTGTTGTATTGTTATAGTAGGTAGATATTTCCACGCGAAGACCAGGCACGGTTCGGCCTGACCTCGGAGGTGGTCAGTTTTGGGCGAGGCAATGCTCAGCTTGTTTAAACTGGAAATGAAAACGCAAATCAGCACAGCACACTTTGACTCTGCACAACCAAAAGTGCCAGTGTAGAAGGGTCCGTCTCCCCTTCAGAGAATCAAAGTGAGAAAACAGTGCGGCATTAAAGGGGAAGCGAACCCAAAATGTTTTTATTTTTGGGTTTTAACATGGTAGTATGGCTAGTATGTGATCATCACCATAGTTTCCATTTGGTCAATGTTACTGAAATAAGACCATCATTTAGGGAAAACAGGAGGAAAATCTTATGTTTTTGCCGGTCTCCTCCAACCACTGTGCTCCGGAACCCGACGAAGAGACAACAGCGGCGAGGTGTGTGTGGATCTGTGGAGCTCGGTCTGTTGATTTTGACGGCCACGTCTGAGAGAGAGTTAAGCTTCTTGGAAACGTAGTGTAACGCCACTGTGGGAGGTGCATTTCATATACAACATCTAAACTGAAAAAGTATTGTTAGAGTGGTGCATAACCATGGGGATGACATGCCCCCATCCATGCTAGAACTCTTAGGTTTTTATTTTTTTGTAATCTCGATCTGAAAAGGGGTTGTGGAGAATGCTTATCTTCGCATCCTTCTAGTATCAGCCTTTTGTTTGTCTTTGCTTCACTTGACCGTTGATGACTATAAGTATATGAGCACATTACGTTGAAGCCCATAAACATAGAGAAACCTTTTCTAACTGATATCCTAATTATGAATATAAGTTTCAGATCCAATAGTTGAATTCCTTGACCTCTCCTGCTTCTAAATTTCGACTCGTCAAACTAAGAAAAGCTTCCAGAGAATGAACCGATCAGAACGTCAGTAGACCCCACGGTACGCGAGTGTAGACGCAGCGTGCGTGTCCCCGGGTAGCGAGGTCGGTGGATGGTTCTGTCTGTTCACTCGGCGCTCATGTCGGGTGCGAGGGGGTGAGGCTGTGGTCGTGCGCAGGCCCCTGACCTCTCGTCGGGCGAGTCCACGTGGAAGGTCCGCTCGATGACGGTGGTCCACTGCAGGCATCGGATGATGAAGGTGTTGGGCTTGGGCCGCTCCGTCTTCATCAGCTGGCACTCTGGGTGGGCGTTTAACAACAGGACAACGACAGGGTCAAGAGCTGAGCCACAACTCCATTGGGCCGTCATGGAGGTGTGTGTTCACAGTAGTCATTTTAATAGGATCGTCATCTATCCATTTATTAAAAGGCGTAACAAGCAGAAGTATCACACAACATTTTTTACCAAATTCATGACTTTACAACAATAAAAAAAATAATCCTACCTGATATGTATTCCCTCTCAGTGTGTTTGTGTGTGTGTGTATATGTGTGTGTTTGTGTGACTGCTCATTGTAGTCAGATACAGTTGCTACACACAACTTTAGCAGCAAAACCAACTCCTATGGATCCAGATAAGACTCGTGTGAGCATGCATGTTTTAAAGGAAGAGGTAGGCGATCAAACTACCTCCTCCCTCATTGGGGCTCCTTCCTCTCTCCTCATTCAACCTTCGTCAACCTTCACAAACCCACTTCGCGCTCTCTCTCCGAACCTGATTCTCTCTCTGAGCCTGATTCTCTCTCTCTCTCTCTCTGAGTCTGATTCTCTCTCTCTCTGAACCTGATTCTCTCTCTGAGCCTGATTCTCTCTCTCTCTCTCTCTGAGTCTGATTCTCTCTCTCTCTGAACCTGATTCTCTCTCTCTCTCTCTCTCTCTCTCTCTCTCTCTGAATCTCGTTATCTCTCTCGCTCTAAACATGATTCTCCCCCTGTCATCTCTTCTCTGCTCTGCTCTCATCTCCTCTGCTCTGTGTTCCTTTCCTCCTATTATTTTCCGGGTGCACGCGGCACAGCATGTCAACGCCCTAAATATAGACAAGAAGGTTAATGACTACACCAGTCAGGTCATAGACACGGGCAGAGTTTTATTGTAAACCACACACACACACAAACACACACACACACCTCTACCTGCCTCGAGAACACAGCCTGCTGTGCTGCCAGAAAACAAGGTCATGACAGGGTTGTGAGCACACACACACACACACACCACACACACACACACACCAACTCCCCCCCCCACACACACACACACACACACACACACACACACACACACACACACACACACACACACACACACACACACACACACACACACACAAACACACACACACACACACACACACACACACACACATTGTTTCACAGTGGCAGAATTGCCTGCTGTGGCCATCAACCCAGTTTCAGATTACGCTCAAACTTTTTTTATAATGTATGTGTGTGTGTGTGTGTTTTTTTCTTTTTGTGTGAGTGTGTGTGTGGCTTGGATGTACAAGTCCCTCCACAGGGGACAGGCCTGTACCCTCTCTGCTCCATCTGACCACTACTGATCCTGTCCCCCCACACACACACCTACACACACACACACACACACACACACACACACACACACACACACACACACACACACACACACACACACACACACACACACACACACACACACACACACACACACACACACACACACACACACACACACACACACACACGCCACCTGCTCTTCCAGCTTTGGGCAACAGATGTGGCATCACCAGTGGCGTGCCAAGCAGCCAGAGTCGGATGTATGGCCTGGCTTCTCCTCATCACACTCCTCCCCCCTCCCTCCCCCTCTTTCCCTCATCCCACCATCCTGTCTTCATCTCCTCCCTCCTGTCTGCTCAGTGTTAAGTGTTCCTTCTCGCGCCCAGCACACCCTCCCTTCCCCTCCTCCCCCCTTATCCATACATCAGGACTGCTCCTTCCTCCCCCCCCCCCCCCCCCGTCCCGCCTCTCCTCCTCCTCCTCAGCCATTGGGTTCCTCCAGGCTGAAGAGAGCCCAAAGTACTCTGCCTAACTCCCAAAACTCCAGGAAGAACAACCGGCCTGCCTGGGTGATCACGCCCCCCCCCCCACACCCAGCCCTGGCTATCATAAATCTCAGGTTGGCCCAGCAGCTGTGGGGAGGAGAGCAGGAGAACTTCTCACAACAGGTACGTACGAGTGTGCTTCCCATTAGGCCTGCTGCCAAGTGGGCATAACCACAGCTCAGCACCTTCCCCGCTGCACCCACCATCCCGGGGGGAGGCGCCACTCGCCACGGGGAGAGGGACACGGAGAAGGATAAACAGCACCGGCACCCATAACCATTATTATTATTATTATTATCATGGTTTACTTAGCGTGATTAGCGTTAAGCGCGGACTCATATGCCGTGTGCCATGCGGTACACTATCGGAATGACGGGTTTACGCAAAGCGGTTTAGAGTGATAAGCGAGTGAGAACAAACACGGGAATTAATGCAACGCTACACCCCTCCGCGGGATAACTCGCACTGTAAACAGGAAGCACGCAGATTAAGAGCAAATTGGTTCAGCCGACAAAAACAAGTGATTTTCATATAATCCGTTATCTGCAATCTAATAAATGAAATCCAATATTTTAATCCTGCCGTTTTTTGCCCGTTGCAGTTTTTGACCAATATTTTGACAACTATTCCTAATGCTAGCAATAATTGCAAAGTAAAATATCTATAAAATGTACGAAAATCTAATGTTGTTTAGATATAGGTGTTATAAACACAAATGACACAACATAACTCTTGTGTTAAACTTTATTTCTGATAAGAAAATAACATACATAATCCTAACTGCAAAACCCTGCAATGCACATGTCTCAACTGTATTTAAACATTGCTTAAGCCAAGGGGTAAATCAAGGATGAATGTGAAATAATTTATTTGTGACATCAGATTCATGAAATCTATACTTTAGCGGATCAAATAAATAATGCTAGCTTAAGGCAGAGCAATATTTGATAAGGTCGTCCGCTTCTGACTTTATCAGTGAGTTTCCGATCGCAGGAGCTGCAATCCATTACTTGGTTACGGGTCATGATAGTGTCATCTAATCCAAGCCAAACTACTTACAATCAGGCAGAGCGGCTGAGAGGTGACGGCTGCGACCCCCCCGCCCAACCCTGGCAGGGGACATGAAGTGCAGCTCACTTCTAACCTGTTCTGAATTTTACTTTGCTTCAATGAGCTGGCGGCACTGTGAACCACGCAACAACAACAGCAGTCAGGCTGGTCTTGCTCAGGGACACCTCGACACTGAGTTAGGAGGAGCTGGGGATTTGAACTAGAAACCTTCTGGTTACAAGTCAACCTGTGGTACATCCTGAGCTACTGCTGCCTACAGCTATTGAGGGATTGCCGGGTCAAACCGTGGTAGCAGCGTGATATGACCTACTGGAAGTAGACAGGTAGACAGACGGTCGAGAAAGACTGCAAGCTGGTGTCTCGGTGTCTAGAAGGCTCGTTTGTGTCCGGTTGTAGATATAAGGCAGGGCTGAGGCAAAGGTCCTCAGAGAGGATACCGCCCCTCGGCTATTTGAAAGAAGGTCCTGTTGTTAATGGCTTGTGATCGATGGGGAATAGGCGGCCAGTGTCTGTGGCAGAGCACCTTTGGCTTGGTGGGTAACAGGATTAGGGCCCACAGGAGCGCTGTCTCTCAGCATGCTGCAGTTGAAGCAGACGTTGTTCTGAGACAGGCTTCTAATTTTGAAAAGATTACCATAAAGCCAGAAGGCCTTCACAGACGCAAGGACCGACAGATAGACATAGATGTAGATCGATTGATTTCTCTGCACTATGCTACAGCAGGGAGCCTGAGAAAGAAAGAATCTGTATTTATCAGTGAGAACGGGGCAGAGTGAAGTTTCCATTTGTCTCATTGACTCATTAGCTTAGCACACATGTGAAACATGGAGCTTGTCAGCCAGGAGGACACAGCGCCATAAGGTCAATTAGGAGTCGCTGGGACTGTGGCATCAGGGTTATCTCATTCAATGGGAGACAAATCGTTTGGGTGCACAGTGCACATGAAATGAGCGTAACTCTTACGATAACGTAACATTCTTTAGAGCAAATCTAAATACACTTTACTAAAGGCAGAGTGCTCATTTAGCAGTTGAAGGATTAGATTGCATATGCTGCTTCTGGAAAAGGCTTGGGTATGGGTTATTTTGTGGGAAAGAATTTACTGAATCTAATTTGTTTTTATATTCCATATATATAGATTTGTGCTTGTTTGAATGAGCTTTTTTGCCTTTTTGGACAGGACAGTGAAGAGAGACAAGATCACAATGTGTTGAGTAGATGAATGAAGTGAAGAAGACATGCATCATTGGTCTACACAGGTAAGGCTTGAACCCGGGTCGCTGCAGAGTGCAGCACCTCATGGTGAGTGCACTATGGGGAGGAGCCTCCAAAGCGATGAGTTTTACACCTTGAACAACAACAGTCAGCCACGCCTCCCCCATCATCCTCTCTGTTCACAGCCACAGTGTCTGCACAGCAGAGCTTTAGGGCACTTCCTCCTCTGTGTGTGTGTGTGTGTGTGTGTGTGTGTGTGTGTGTGCGTGTGTGTGTGTGTGTGTCTGTGTGTGTATGCATGCGCGGGTGTGCGTGTGCGTCCTTCGAACGTGTGCTTGCGCGAGTGTGTCTACACCATGGGTGGGTAGGTGAAGTGTGTATCCTGGATCACATACTTGCCACAGAGAAGTTGTTTAGGGGGTAAGCCAGGTCGGCCTCCTGCGGCTTCTCTTTGTAGCCAATGAAAGAGCCGTCTGTCTTCAACAGGAAGTAGCGCGGCCGCCAGTTCTTAATGTACTCACCTGTTGGAAGCAGAGCGAGAGAGAGCGAGAGAGAGAGAGAGAGAGAGAGAGAGAGAGAGAGAGAGAGAGAGAGAGAGGGAGAGGGAGAGCGTCTTAATGCAATATAATGTATGTCACTGTATGTTATTTAAAACCTAATCAAAACATCATTGTGACGATTACCATGATGCAATTATACTGAAGGGGAGCATGATGTAATGATAAGGGGAAGGTATGGAAGACTATTAAGATGAGGATGATGACAGACTGCCATCTGTCCAGCCCAACGAAACCAAAATCCTCAAATCAGACACGTCGATCTTACTGTTGCATGGACACATTCCCACGCACACATGCACACTTACACACACACACACACACACACAGATTATGTATGTCATCGTCAGCCGGACAGTTTTTGCCAGAAAATTCGTATTTTGAAGAGCAGAGACTCGGAGAGGAGAGCCACAGATAGGGAAAATAAACGGGAACAGGGAAAAAAACGAAAGGAAAGAGGGGGAGGAAGAGATGAGAGGAAAGGTAAAAACAGGGGGAGAGAGAGAGAGATAGAGAGAGAGAGAGAGAGAGAGAGAGAGAGAGAGAGAGAGAGAGAGAGAGAGAGAGAGAGAGAGAGAGAGAGAGAGAGAGAGAGAGAGAGAGAGAGAGAGGGAGAGAGAGATGCGAGCGAGACCTTTATTAGACGGTGGTGGAAACAAACAGTAACATCTGCTGTGCAGCTGGTGACGGGGCATTACCCGACCGGCTGTGACAGGCGGGCTTAGCCTGGCACTCTGGCGGCACCGGGACTTTATCACATGAACTGCTGGCGGATTACACGGGCCTCAACCGTTTGCACACCACACAGAGGTGGATCACAAACGCTGCAAACAGCTTGACACGCACACACACACGCACATGAACATACACACACGCACACACGCTTCACAGAAAAGACTCACACAGACAAACATGCATACCAGGCAGGGAGACGTGGATGGTATATGTTTCATTAAATGATGATTAGGTCTAGCATTTTCTACAAAACAAACTGTTTGGTGGTTTTCATTCATTCTTTCATTTGTTCACCTGTTGACTGTGCTTCACAATGAATAAGCTGCATGGTAATTTATTAGAATGTGAAGATAAAGTGTAGGTTTGAGGCGTTGGTTACTTAAGATTCACTCAAATACCTGCCTGCTATGAAGTGGACATCTGTTGCACAAATATACCCTGAGACACACACATGAATAGACTTACACAAACACATACACACACACACACTAGAACCCCCACAAAGGACATTTGCAAAGTGTGATATTATAAATACTATTATGCTATTATGCATGATGTGCTGTTTGCCATCAAAATCACGACAGTCACCAAAAGAACAAAAGTAGCAATTACAGAACAATGTGCAACTGTTTCATTTTAAACCCTCATTAATTAAGCACCCGTTCCTTCACTCACAGAGCACACACACATGCACACCTTGTGGAAACCAAACGGATCAGGAAAAAAAGTACCGCTCGAAGTACGCAAACACGCCCTCGGAAACGCAGTGCTTGGTGGCGGATCACGTTTTTTAATTTGCTGGCAGAGGAGAACAGGTAGCGTGTGTGTGCGTGCGTGTGTGTCTGCGTTCCATTTGTAACATCCACTTAAAGCATAAATGACAGCAGGCCCGGCTCGTTAACACATCGCAGGGAAACACCTGCTCCACTGACGGGACTTCACGACCGCGGGCCATGCTGGGTACCTCTGGGTGGCAGCGAGGCGATGGGGCAGGGGTGTGTGTGAGTGTGTGCGTGTGTGTGCATGTATTTGTGTGTGTATGCATGTGCGTGTGTTTCTGTGTGTGCCCGTGCGTGAGTGTCTGTGTGTGCGCGCATTTGTGTGTGTGTATGTGCT
The DNA here is from genome assembly GCF_902167405.1 of Gadus morhua. Taxonomy (NCBI): domain Eukaryota; kingdom Metazoa; phylum Chordata; class Actinopteri; order Gadiformes; family Gadidae; genus Gadus; species Gadus morhua. The sequence goes on along the minus strand of NC_044062.1, from coordinate 20,055,837 downwards.
TGCATGTGTGCGTGCGTGCGTGTGTGGGTGCGCGTGTGGCCACGTGCGTGCATGTGTCAGGGAGGGACAGGGGGTGGGGGGGAGACAGAGGCTCGTAATTGAGTTAAACCTCCGAAGTCGGAGAAGGACGGACAGGCAGACACCAAGCAAGCTGACAGGTACCACTGTTATGTGCCAGTACAATGTGGGTGCCAAGCAGCTCTGTCTGTCTGTTTGTCTGTCCCATCTGTCTCTCTGTATAGCATCTAATCTCTCATCTGCTCTACCCTCTTCCTCCTTGATCATCTTTCACATTTATGGATCATTTGGGGAATTGAAGGGGAGAGTAAGCTGATTCATATACATAAATGTACAGGGAGCAAAAGGACGGAAGGCATATTCAGTTGGTCATTCTTTGCATTTCCTACTTTTTCAAGGTACTTATTGCAGTTCTTCCTTGGTTTGACATTTTATTTAAATTTCAGATTTATTTTTACATTTGAGGGAGATGTGCAGGTCATCAGCCTCCATTTTTCCTGACCTTTGAAAGACAAGGAAAGAAACTCCGGAGAATGTCAAACTCACCAGGAACAGAGATGGGCTGCCCGACTGAATGACAGATTGGCCGAGGATTAAGAAAAAAAAAAAGACTTAAAACTGCTTAAACTATTAGGAACTGGCGGTGAGCGCTGGCTCACTGATCCAACTCCAGTCATTTCTCTGAGTCAGTCTGTAGATGGTGTCCAACCACCGCACGCCTATGGCTGGCCAGCCCATCACTCAGCTGTCCAGCAGGAGTCAAAGCAGTTTGGCAATCTGGCTGTCTAGATCCTGACAGCATGGCTGTGTGTGTGTGTGTGTGTGTGTGTGTGTGTGTGTGTGTGTGTATGTGTGTGTGTGTGTGTGTGTGTGTGTGTGTGTGTGCTTGTGTGCGTTCGTGCGTGTGTGTGTGTGTGTGTTTGTGTGTGTCTAAATGTGTTAGTTTGTGAGTAGAGCATGTCTGCATGTTTGTATGCAGGTAAGTATGCATATATGCAGATATGTGTGCGTGCGTGTAAGTATGCATGGATGTGTTTGTGTATGTGCGTATGGGTGTGCATGAGCATATGCGTGTGTGCGTACGAGTGTGCGTGTGTGTGTGTGGGGGGGGGGGGTTGGGGGGGCAGCCAGGGGTGGCAAAGACGGCAAACAAAGATGGAAATTTTTCCAACACACGATTCAACACACAACACATAACTCTCGCGCATGCACACATGCCGCATAGACACAATTCTCATCCAACCAATCGGAACGCCAGTGCGATCCGGCGGTGTTCTGCATAGCCATCCCATTTTGGCCCGGTCTGTGATAAGTCCAGCAAGCGCTCCCACTCTGGACAGCTTGCCTGGGGAGCCACATGTCTCTGGTTTGGACTGCTGGAGAGAACAGAACAGCCGGTCTCCATCCTACACCATCTCTCTATCTCTCTCCTGCTCGTTCTCTCCCGCACGTTCTCTCCCTGTCTCTCCCTTGCTTGCCCTCTCCCTCCCTCTAACTCCTCACTTTAGTTTGCTTTTAGTTTTCTTCTCAACTTTGTCTCTCCCTTAAGGCCAATTAGTAGATACGAGAGCATTCGGTGCCTGAAACAACAGCAGTCTGCTCCCTGTACAAATGGGTGGTGGATGACTCCAAAGGCAAGGGAAGCTTATTCAGGGATGAGGTGGATGTCATACTCCATTGTACTAGGTATTTGGAATTTACCAAAACATTATTACTGAAAAAAGGTGAATGTTATAGTTGGCCGGTGTGTGAAAAGAGTCAAAATAGATAAATCGGATACAATGGAAGGATCATCAGGCTCCATTACTTCTACTATCGATAACAATCATTCTCTGAGCTCATCTCACTGAATATATTAGATCTGATCATTATACAACATCTGTGAAAGGCCATTACTACCTGCAAAGTATAGTTATCTGGACACCACCATGGGTTAGTAACATTAATTATCAACTCTTTGAAGAACTTTAAATAACAATGTCACTGAAGAATATGAAGAAATTGATTTGGCACATTCTGCAACTAGCCAAAAGCGGTTCATGGCCAAACCAGTGAGAAGAAGACAACAATCAGCTGTGACTGCATCCGTTCCAGGCCTTCTGATTGGACAATTACAATTGCGCACTGACTAACTGTCATTCAATTAGCATGCTGATTAACTGCTCATT
>NC_044062.1:20033651-20043651 GCF_902167405.1 Gadus morhua | reverse complement strand
TCAGTCAGAGGGCTGGTTGCACTGTGCTGCCGGCCTGTGCGGCTGCCCGTCTGTCTGCCTATCTGTCTGTCTGACTGGCTGCTTGTCTGGCTGCCTGTCTGGCTGGCTGCCATCCTCCGCAGTGTTAGAGTGAGTCATTCTCAGGACAATGGAAACGGTTTGTAAAGCTACACTGGAGCATCCACTTCCTCCGGATGTGCTGGAGGATGTCATTCATAACAAAGCCCCCACTGTCTGCCTGTCTGCGCAGGAGCCTACTGTAGGCAGGCGTGTTTGTTTGTGTATGGTGTGTGTGTGTGTGTGTGTGTGTGTGTGTGTGTGTGTGTGTGTGTGTGTGTGTGTGTGTGTGTGTGGTTGTGTGTGTGTGTGTGTGTGTGTTTCTGTGTTTGTGTGTGTGTGTGTGTGTTTCTGTGTTTGTGTGTGTGTGTGTGTGTGTGTGTGTGTGTGTGTGTGTTTCTGTGTTTATGTTTGTGTGTGTGTGTGTGTGTGTGTGTGTGTGTGTGTGTGTGTGTGTGTGTGTGTGTGTGTGTTTGTGTGTGTGTGTGTGTGTGTGTGTGTGAGTGTGTGTGTGTGTGTGTGTGTGTGTGTGTGTGTGTGTGTGTGTGTGTGTGTCTGTGTGTGTGTGTGTGTGTGTGTGTCTGTGTGTATGTGTGTGCAGTAGGCAGATACATACTGCAAGAAAGAGGAGAGCCACAAAGGAACAGAACAAAACTAAAAGCAGCAGGGTTGAGAGCGGACACAGACACGGATGCAGGGAAAGAGAGAGGAGAAATACAGAGAGGGAGAGCGAAGGAGGGGGAGAGAGAGGGAGAGAGCGAATGAGTGAGAGAATGCACAAAGTCAAAGGAGAGGTGTGGTGATACCCTGTCCCCGTCTGCTGTAGAGCATGACAACAAGGAAAAAATAGCAAAAAGAAGAAAAGGGGATAGGATATGAGAGATGAGGAAAGGTGATGAGAGTGAAGGAGGATGTGAAGGAAAGTACCGGAAGAGTAAAGCAAATACGGCAAAACAAGGAAGGAAAGAGATAAGGAGAAGGAAGAGAGAAGGCAAATAGAGGAGAGGAGGATAGAGAAGGATAGACGAGAGGAGACTAGGGGAGAGGAGAATTGAGGAGAGGAGGAGAGAGGAGAGGAGGATGAAGGGATGAAGATAAAGGAGAGGAGGAGAAGGAAAGAGGGGACAGAGGCAGCGGCAGCAGCGCTAGCGACAGCAGCAGTGCCAGCGGTGGCTGGTGATTGATATCAGAGCTCTGGCAGTGCCACCTGATCCAGCCAGCCAGCCTCCAGCTCCACTCAACCCACTGAACCCTCGGAGCCAAGATGGCTGCCCCTTTCTCTGCACTGCACCCAGTGAACCCTGGGCCTGAATGGCTGACTAAAAAGGACTGCAGCAGTGTAAACATTTGATAGCAAGTGTGGCTCCAAGTGGAGGACGATGTGGAATCACAAACGACGGCAACATCGATCATGGATATGGTTAGCGGCAACCATGTGCTTACCAGTTTAGTTCAATTTATATGAACCGATGAATAATCGATTAAAAACCAAAACAGAAAAGGCATTCATTCTTGTCGAGGGAAAAAAGATTCTCAGTTCACTTAAGTCCAATCACATTTAACCGTGTTTAAACGGGGTGAGAAGTATAGAAGTCATATAATATTACAAAAACAGTTTAGGATGAAACTGTCCCTTTGTCCTCTTCTGATCGCTGCTCTTCTCCGGAACAACAACTCCAGGATGTGCACCCATGAAAAAGATGATCGGGCATTCCCCCCCCACACCCCTCCTCCTCCTCCTCCTCCTCCTCCTCCTCCTCCTCCTCCTCCTCCCCTCTCCCTCTCTGTCTCTGTCTCTTCCTCCGTAACATGCTGAGTGCTGTGCAGGTTGATGCCGGGTAATGCTATCCTCAAACTGCAGAGTGCAGGGCTCTGACCCCTGTGGCCTCACGCAGGCATCGCTGCCCAATGAAATAACTCAGGATGGGTTCAATGGGTCCGGATGTCCTGAAATGCACGTTCCTCTAACTACTAGCGTAGCATTTTGCCCGTAGCGTTATGCCATTAGCGGGGTTCATCTTTTTTTCTTTTTGGAGAATCAGCAAAGTGAATGAAGTACTATTCTACTAAATAGGCGCCACCTTGTCTACTTACAAGAAAGAAAGAGAGAAAGGAAGAATTAGTGAGTGAATGAATGAAAGAAGGAATTAACGAATGAAAGAAGGAAAGAGAAATACCAACCCTTAGTATAGTATATGTATTCATGAGCAATGTCGCCATTAGCCTAAGGGGGAACAAATCTATATTCCTTCCGCCCAGTGAAAATACTTCCTATTGACTGTACTACTGCATGCCTCTGGTAACCACTTTAGGCCTGAGTACACACACAAACCTATTCAGCATGTGCTTGGAGAAAACTAAATACATAGAAAAAATACATATAATAACAAAGCAATGCGTACACAAACACACACACACACACACACAGACACACACACACACGCACGCATGCAAACACACAAACACACACACACACACACACACACACACACACACACACACACACACACACACACACACACACACACACACACACACACACACACACACACACACACACACACACACACACAGACAGTGTAGGTGTGTGTAGAAGCAGCAGTATAGCTCTTTGTGAATGATGTCTGTTACTGAAGCATTGTAACTATCAGACAATCCAGGAATCCCACACACACACGTGCATTCTATGCACGTGCACTCCCACCAAAAAACACAAACACACATACACACACATACACACAATTATGTTACACACAACCGATCAAATGTATTCATAAAAGGAGAGGAAGAGAAAGCCCTGAGTGGTGAGAAAGCCTCAGTTTTCCATACTGTGAATGTAAGACTTTCGTTCATGAAAATACAGAGAGAGCACAGAGTAAGAGAGGGAGAATTATACACTACCTTTTCCCTCTCCCTTTCTTTCATACTCTCTTGTGATTCATAGTGCACACTGCACACGTCTCTACATTTACTTAGGCGCCTCACTATAGACAGACCTCAACAATGTGGATTAAACACATCGTTCTACATTTGAGCTTTACTTTCTGAATCAAAACACAAAGAATTGATTGTTTGTTTGTGTATGTGTATGTGCGTGTGTGTGTCTGTGTGCGTGCCTGTGTGTGTGTGCATGTGTTTGTGTGTGTGTGTGCGTGTGTGTGCGTGTCTGTGTGTCTGTTAACCAGAGGAACTTTCTCTCAGGCTATAATGAGTAACTAGTAACTCTGCAGTCTTTGCTTTATCACGACCAGGGCGGTGAGTCAGCACCTGTTTCTCTACAAGCGTGTGTGTCTGTGCACGTGTGCACAGACACACACAAATATACCCAGACACACACACACATAAACACTTATTTAGCATATACCGCAGACAAACAACCCAAATCAGCACAAACATAGTGGCTCACTCTAGACCTGTGTCGTGACTGGGAGCAATATGTTGCACACACACACACACACACACACACACACACACACACACACACACACACACACACACACACACACACACACACACACACACACACACACCCACACCCACACACACACCCACACACACACACACACACACACACACACACACACCCCCACCCCCACACACACACACACACACACACACACACACACACCCCCACCCACACACAGGCACACACCGAAACACACAGCTCTCTACTACCACATTAGCAGTATGCATTAGCAATGGCGGATATGCATGCATACGTGTGCTTAAATCTTTGGGAGTCTAATATGCATCAATGGTTCGCACATCTGTTTATGTTCGACCATGATATTGCATGTGCCTGTATTGGCAAGGCAGCGGCTGTGTTTAAGAACCATGTCACTTCCTGCACAATGGGTTGTGTAATGCATTCCTGAGCCGCAACTTAGCATCAGGAGGATAGAAGATCATTGGCCCGCCAGCCTGGAAATCCCCTAAGTTCCCCCCATTGAGAATCGTCCTCACCCACACTTAAACACACACACACTATTATTGTTTTATTTTGTCACATCCAAGTCAAGGGCTCTAATTACAGCTCCTTGATAGCATTCAAAAGAGATTGAAAAAGTAGACTTGCTATTTCTTAAAATAATCAATACTCACATTCTTTGTTCTATTTCTATTCTATTTTCGTTTCTAATCCTCATATCCTATCCTATTTACAAATCTGGATGTTTGACTTGATTGAGTTGACTGACTCATACAAACATGGAAGAACTACAAAAGCCATACATCAACCCCATGTATTACACCTGTATTATACTTTTCTACCTTAGCCTAATGTTTAAATAATATACAAAGGATTAGACCTGTACACTAAAGACAAAGCATTTAAGTGCCTGTCCAAACAAACACGCAAAAAAAACGTTGTCACCGCAATGGACAGTCGAGCACAAAACCATTTTTGCTTGGAGACGCACATTCCAGTGTCGCCTGGTCAGTAAGAAACAAGACACTTTGGCTGCAGAAGTGGAATCTCCGAGTCGAGGATGCTGATGAAAACATCCGGAGTCAGTTCCGACCGCCTCATTCGAGTCAGCATCGAACGATGTCTGGTAACCGGCCATTACCAGACATCCAACCTGTTGCCACGGCCCTTAACGCACCCACAACACCACAGCCATCCACAAAAAGCAAAAGCAGAAGAGAGGGGGGGGGGGGGGGGGGGGGGGACCCTTTCTCTCTCTTATCTCCCCCACTCTCTCTCCATTCCCTCCTCTCACCATGTCTCTCTGTTTCTCTATAATATCTTCCTCTTCTCCCCTCTCTCTCTCACACACTCTCTGTCTCCCCCCGCCCCCACCCCCACCCCACGTCTCATTCACTGTCATTCAGGGAAGTTATAACAGGATGTGTTGTTCAATGGACGCACGCCCACCCCCGCATCACATGTCTCAGGCTCACCACTGAACACTTTCAAAAGGAACCAAACTGAATCCCTTACGTCAAGTCAAAGTTACTGAGTTGTTTGTATTCTTCTACTTCTGCTGCTAGATGATGAGATCAGCTCCAGAAAGGCATGGACGTCTGTTTCAATCGTAATGTTGTTGAGATATTTCTACGTTCACAGTACAACCAAACACATGTGCTCACACAGCTTCTATGCATGCCTGACTATTACATACATTTTCCCTGTGCACAGCATATTTGTTCAGAGCATATCTAACTGCACCACATAGCCACCTGACTGCATTGACGAATTTTAAGTGACACATCATTTTGATCACGCACACACACACGCACATACCCGCACACACACACACACACACACACACACACACACACACACACACACACACACACACACACACACACACACACACACACACACACACACACACACACACACACACACACACACTCCCCTTGCACACACACAGTCACAAGCGCACAGTCCAGCAATGAATCAGACATCCCAGACACACTGACATATGCACGCAAACCCTATGCTGCTTCCCAACCCATTGACTCCCTCCCTCCCATCCTCCAGCCACAGCACATGTGGCCATGCACCTTCAGTCTAGCCTAGACGCCAGGGGATGCGACGATGCAAACACAGCACAGCGACCACATGCAGCAGCAGCAGCAGCAGCAGCAGCAGCAGCAGCAGAAGCAGCAGCAGCATCAGCCGGCAACATGCAGCGGTGTACGAGAGGACAGGGGAGAGAGGAGAGGAGAAGCGTCTACTCACCCCTTTTCTGGAGCCATCCCTCTTTCACCACGCTGACATCTGTCATGGTTGTTGCGAGCGAGCCCAACGCCACTACACGCCAGCTCCAGAGAGAGAGCAGAACAGCGAGGGAGGGGAGGGAGAGGGAGAGGGAGAGGGAGAGGGAAGGGGAGGATAGGAGAGAGAGAGGAGGAGAGGAGGAGAGGGAGGGGGGGAATCGGCTCTCCCAGCCTCCGCGTCGCTCTCCCTCCCTTCCTTCCTCGTTTTCTCCCTCTCCCTCTCTCTCTCTCTCTCTCTCTCCCTTGCCCGCGCTGTCTGCCGCTCGCTCTATCCCAGACAACACGCGCACACGCACGCACACTTGCTGGGTGCTCGTGTGTAGTTCTGCTTCCTGTTGTGGTGTAGCTCTCCTACAGCCTTCCTCTTTTCCTTCACTCTCTTCTTCTTCTTCTTCTTCTTCTTCTTTTCGTCGTCCAACTCCTCAGCTCTCCTTGGTTCTCCAAACCTTCCTCCTCACTGGTACCGACTTAGCCTGGGAGGGAGTGAAGGACAGAAGGTATAAGAGAGGAGAGCATGGATATATATATCTGTATTTCCCCTCTGTTGATCCCTCTCTCCCTGCCTTCTCCCTTCTCCTTCCCTCTCCTCTTCCCCTCCAAAGCGCTTTTGTACAATCTGACAAGACAAACAAATAAGTCATTGTGAGGACAAATACCCCCTGCTAAATCCCCCCCCCCCCCCCCACACACACACACATACACACACACAGAAAACACAAATGCACACACACACCTCTGCGCTCTATCCCATTGGATCTCTCACTCCATCTCTCTACACACATTCTCTTACACACTAACAAGGTGATCTGAAGACCAGCAGCGGCTACAGACAATACAAACTTTTACAAGTTCTTCCTCGTTTCATTCATAGCTTCAGTAAATTGGAACAGTGGCGGGAATCTAAATTGGCTAACAACGTGTGTACATTTGATATGGGTATCTCTCATTTTGCTTACCTCCTGTTTTGTTTATCGTTTGAAAGGAATAACTACTTTGCACTAGTGTTTCCCTTTGAGTTATGATTGTATCTCATGTGCGTTTGCATGTGTATGTGGTGTGCGTCGGCGTGTCGGCATGAGTGTGTGTGTTTCTGTCTGTTTGATTTGGAGTATGTTGAGTGCATCTCCATAGCATAGGCCTAGGTGTGTGTGTGTGTGTGTGAGCAGGTGGATGTGAGGTACATGTGGGCAACTGTGTAGGAGGATCTGTCTGTCTGAGGGAGGTGAGAGAGCATTTGAGGACCGTGGAGTAGAGCGCCGCTATAAATAGCAACAGCAGCAATTCAGGATGCTTCTTTTCTCTCTGTATCTCTCACTTTGGTCCCTCTGCCTCTCTCTCTCTCTCTCTCTCTCTCTCTCTCTCTCTCTCTCTCTCTCTCTCTCTCTCTCTCTCTCTCTCTCTCGCTCGCTCTCTCTCTCTCTCTCTCTCTCTCTCTCTCTCTCTCTCTCTCTCTCTCTCTCTCTCTCTCTCTCGCTCTCTCTCTCTCTCTCTCTCTCTCTCTCTCTCGCTCTCTCTCTCTCTCTCTCTCTCTCTGTCTCAGTCTCTCTCACCCACTCTGCTGTTTTTTGTCTGTCAAACTGCCTTCTCCTGCATTTATTGCCCTGCACTAATCAAGCCCACACCAGCCGGCCCCACCTCCCTCCCTCCATTGCCTCCTCCATCCGGCCACCCTCCCTCCCCAGTGTTTGTTCACCTCAGATGCTCCCTACTATGGTGTATTACAAAATGCGCAACAACCTAGACGCTAATCAATGTGAATGGACAACAAAGGCTTAGGCTTTGCGAGGCAGCTAGCTCGCGAGCCGTAGCGCCCGAGCCCCGGCAGTCAGTCGGTATTCAGATCAGTCGTGGCTGGGAGAACCGAAGTGTCATAGCTCAGGCTCCAATGTACTCACACAGGATTACGTATGCATTGCAGTGGCAGACAAGGAAGAATGCATGCAAACATGCCAGCCCACACACGTGCGCACACACACACATGCACACACACACACACACACACACACACACACACACACACACACACACACACACACACACACACACACACACACACACACACATATTTTCTGCGGCAGTGCTCAATCAAGATAGGCGTACTGGGTCACAATTCTCAGAACTTATGCATTCCTACATACAATCTCCATCTCGAGTTGTGTGTTTATTATGCCGTTTTTTCTAAACAAGATTTAGATTTGCATCATGGCGGGCTACTACTCTACATCTGCAGGAAGGCTGGACACAAGGAACGCCACACCAGGAGGACAGCGATCATTGTTTTGTGAAGGGAATACTTTGTGGTAACCTAACAAGGCTGCATTTAAAATGGGCCTTAATCTGGAGTGGCATGCCCCAGATCTCCCAAAGTGTTGGTACATGGCAGAAAGGTACTGCCTCTATTAGAGGAGAACAGAGGAGAGATCAGGGACGGAGAGGAGGGGATGGTGAGGCAGGAACAGTAGAAGAAGGGAAGTGCGTCTACAGCTTGTCCACAGGCGGCAACCCTTTCCTTGTCGCTGGGTATCTGTTGCCATAGTGATAACCACTGCCACAATGCCGAACTAACCCTGCAAGAGGAAGTCCTTAATAATTATTATTAGAAAAATGTACAAATGAATAAAAGGCAACACTTCATCAGAGAGAGAGAGAGAGAGAGAGAGAGAGAGAGAGAGAGAGAGAGAGAGAGAGAGAGAGAGAGAGAGAGAGAGAGAGAGAGAGAGAGAGAGAGGGGGAGAGAGGGAGAGAGAGAGAAAGAGAACGAGAATGTGTGTGTGAAATATCAGAAGGAGGAAATAAGTCTGGGCGTGGTAGTAGGCAACACTGTGATCATTGAGGTCTGAACTACTATCACACATACAAACACCTCTCTAGGGCAACTACAGCAACAACTAAAGCATCACCTACAGCATCACTTGATCTGCAAATGTTTCCAAAGGTCAAGTCATAATGGAAAAAATGATGAAAAGAGGGGACTTCATTTATAGAAAAGCTGAAAAGAACATTAAATCAAATTAGTATGGTTGGTTTTACATTGAGTTGATTTTGTTAAAATAATGACTGGAAGATCATTGACAAATGTTGTAGAATAACCTGCTAGGTTGAGGATTTCTTCTTGCTTGATTAGAGAGTACCCCTGAAGTGTTCCCAATCACAGATGAGCTAGGATGACTTGTTATTGGTCATTTCATTGATGTACGACACTTTAATTACAGACGATTATGGTTACCTTCATTGTATATTTGCCTTTAAAACCCCTGGCCATTATACGTATGTACTTATTTGAGTTGCTCAAAGGCATGCATCTCAAGAATGCGCATTAGCCTCCAGTGTCAACACTGCTGATACTATGACACTACACCAGGGAGGTCACGTGTTGCCAGCACCAAGCTCTTCCTGGCTTCCACAAGCCAATCAGTGGCTTTACAGGAACAGACTCAAATTATAAACCCTCCCCTTATCCTCACACAAAACCTTTTTACTTATCTTGTTGATAACAGTAATTGTTTAAGTCATTATATCATTATAAATTCATATTTATATTTATTTTTTGGCTGTTTGTCAGATAAGGAAGCTGATTAAAGATATTACATTCTCCTTTTGCATATTGAGAGCATTTTTATGACATTATATAGTACATATTTGATAAATCAACAATTCTCGCTGTTTCAAACGGTTGTCAAACAAGAGGTAGGCTTGAGTTACATCAATGTATGCCCTATGAGGTCCCTTTCTGACTTTTACTGATGCTCACTTCCCATCTTCATCCTACATCATTGCATCCAGTAACTGTATTAGCAATGGCAACATCACCACAGTCCACATCACCGACAGCATCATTACGATGAATCATCATCATCATCATCGATTCATCATCATCACTCACTTATTTCCCTATTGTGGATCAATATATTATCGCATACGGTACGATACCACAGGTTCTGAATAGGTATTGAATACAACGTTTCTAGCCCTCTAAACGTTGAGGCGTGTTCAAGGCTGATTTAATCCAGGTTGTCACATTGTTGCTGACTAGTAATGATTCCTGCCAGCACCGCATCATCTTACGTCACACACCAGACTCACTGTCAAACTGACGCATGTTGCATGCTGCGTTATAGCAGTGGATAGACGCGCGTGCAGAAACGCTCGTGTCGATAGTCATAATCTCCTTAGAAAACAATCATTACATCAGCAAATGTGAAAAAGTACAAACCCA
>NC_044062.1:20003651-20021151 GCF_902167405.1 Gadus morhua | reverse complement strand
GACTGGTAGACGCTTCCTGTGATACATGAGAAACCGAGGCTTCACACCAGAGCTGCCGAGGAGCTCTGAGTGAGGGAAACGCTTGAGTGACAAGCCTAAGATCTCGGTGAAACCCAGGCTGATTCTTTTTTTAATTTTTTGAAATGATCCTCCGCCATCTGGAGATAAACAAGTTAAATACACAGTTGTTTCTCCTGATGTCTAGCCTCATGAGACACTGTCTTACACACACATGCGCACACAAACAGACACATGCACACACATTCGCAAATGCATACACAAACACGCACCACAATCAAACACACACACACACACCCGGTAACACACAGGCATACACATGCGTGCACACAGACACACACAGACCCATGCACAAAAAAGAATGTATTTCTCCAACACATGCATTTTGTGCGAAGACCACATGTACTCAGATGCACCCATAAGCACATATACATCCAAGCACATGCGTTAACACTTACACACAAGCATGCCCACATGCGAGCAGCAAAAACACACGATCCTTACCCAAATGGACAGATGCTGCACCTCTAGAGGCACAGAGACACAGCAGATGTTCCCTAGCCAATCAGATGGGCTGCCATTTGATAGTTCATGAATATTTTACAAAATGGCTTCATTCCAGACCGCCTACAACAGCAGCCACACTGGGCCAGATTATCAGATCGTTAAAGTATATGGACGGACATCCTTTAACGGTCTGCTCAAATCATAGCTCCCATCGTCTATGTACGTTCTTCGAGGGCTGCTTTTTACGATCAACAAGGCTTTATGTCCTAAAATGCAAGCATTGCAATATTTTGAGATTCACTTGGAGTTGAAATAAACTCACCATCAAACTAACCAACAAATGATGATGGATAAATCTGCACAGATATTTTCTCTCTGCATAAAAACTCATCGCTGGCATAATGTAAATAGTAAATCACTCAATAAACCTTTCCAAATTATACATTTTTCATGGAAGCAGTTAGATGTACAACACAGGACTTTTCTACTCTTGGGTACACTGTCCATTATGGTAACATAAGTATATTTGTTTTCGAAAAACTACCTTTTATATTTACTGTGCTGTTACATAAGGTCTTTCATATTGACAATATAATATCATCAGGGAATTGTCTGCTGCTATGGCTCTTATGAGATGTATGCAAAGCCAATAACAGTCCATGCCAATAATCATTATTAAGTTGGGCGGTATTTACAGTGTTCTGTCACTCTCTCCCATTCTCTCTCTCCCTTTCTCTCTCTCCCTTTCTCTTTGTGCATCCTTATCTGTTTATGTGTTCCTGCTTTGGGATTCTGGTTTAAACTCATCAAGCTCAGGGCAGAGAATCAAACATCTGCCTGCACCCCCTCCCTCACTTAGCTAGCCTGCCAGCCCACATCATCATGGCTCTCTCCTCTGCTTTCTGCCTTGTAAGGAAAATGATACACAACTAGGAGGGATGCTCAACTTAGGCCTCCTGAGACTAATGGGTGGATGGATGGATGATGATTGAACAGAACATCCTATGCTCATGGTATGCTTATTCTAAAGGAATTGCAGGAGGGATGGATGGTGGATAGATGAACAGATGTACAGACAAATTAAGGAGCGAAATGGATTTCCCATCAGCAACAATAATTGTGATAGTTAATCAAAATGTGCAAACAGACTTATTAGCTATAACACATGAAAATATATAGGCATATGAAAGATTTAACTGGAATTAAAATCTAAAATGCATGGTAAAGCGGCAGTATCTTAAAATATTTCAACAGAACATTTATTTACTGTGGAACTATAATGATTCTCTTTATATTTAAATACCCTAGGCATACCGTTACGGATATTATAAATATATAAATCACGTCATGTAAATAAAAGTTTGTAACATTTAGGCTTACCCATTAATTATTTGCATTAAACTAATTTAATAGTTGCACAGAGATCCAAACAATGCTTAACAATGAATATTCAAATAAATGACCAAACTTGAAAATTGCAAGGAATTATTTAAATTGGAAGCACCTGACAGGGTCCCCGAGTATGTATAGGCCTATATGAATATATTATGAATAAAATATATTATGACAGATAAATTATTTATTATATAATTATGCACCGGTACATATTTATTTTAGATTATTTATATATGAGACCACCATGGAGATAATGAAGAAGCGCGAGAGCAATGGCATTTACATCACGGAATCTACAGTGACCTCAAGAGGCGGGAACGAAGCCTGCCACAGAAACCATGTTAAGGAAATGACAAAAAATGAATGATTGCAAATTTGTAACAGCATAATAAATTCATGGATCTTAGCGATTGTAAAATCTTTATCGAAATATTGGCAAACTTTAAAGAGGCATTGAACCGATTTTAATTGTTCTGTTGAGGCTTCCTTCTAGCCTGCGGCTTCATTACATAAGGACGTGCCGGGCTGTGAGGGATAGTCACTCATAGCCTATAATTGCACCGGGTTGGTTTATTTTTGGGTACCAAAGAATATGGTATCAGAAAACAAACACATCTATGAGCCTACATTGCATGAACACAAAATGCTCCTGTTGACCACATTGATTTTTGTAAAAATAGGGGGCAAATATATTGGCCCAACCAGTGGTGAGGCTGCAAAAAGATACAGCTCTGTCTATAAAGGCCCTTAACTAATCAGCATTTAACACATCTTTCAGCTATGATATCGGACCAGGGGAATTCATTACCTAGCATGATCACAGTTTATCTAACGACCAATTAGTTACGCCAATTGCTTTAGTAGGGCGAATTTGGGGATGCTCAAGTTGTGCGGCTTTTTGAGGGTTTCAGAAACGCATGCCTGGGTCCTGGTTCCTAGGTCCTGGTTCCTAGGTCCTATAGGTCCCGGGTCCTCTATCTAAAGAAGTGTGTTTATTGCCACAGTAGGCCTAAGGCAGTAAAGATGGCTCACAAAATGACTCCAGGCTTAATATTTTGCTTTTATTTCTTTAGACCCTGAATAAACATAACCTGGCCTATATTGAGCCTACCTTATCACATTCAACATATCTATAGGTATTCTTAGTTATAGCCTGTATATAGCTTAGGAACATGGCCCTGTTCCGTGGTCTTTATTGACAATATTCACGAGCAAATAGGCCCGCTTTTGTGTTTGTTTGGGGTGGAGAGGAGGGTCTGAACTATTTGCAAGTGTTGTATTTCAATTGCAAAACCTGTGGAACCAGAAATGCTTGGAGCTCTGTGCGGGTCGGTGGGGTGAGGGGCGATAGGAGGTTTTGGCAGGATGTCAGCACTTCTTGCTTTTCATGTTTTCAAACCAAAATACTCTGTGCTTTTCTCCAACAACTGGATTCAGGACTAGTATTGAGCTCTAACTTAGTGTCATAGATAGCCATACAGGCCTGCCTTTATTATTTAAAAATTCTTTGTTTGTGCTTGTTTTCCTTTTTTGTTTATTATGACAGGTGGCATATTGGATAACATGTGGACAAATATTAGGCCTGTGCGTGTTTTTTGGGACCATCATCATTTAATATTTGGACTTATTTAGATAATCTTTATGTTGGTAAATATCAATGGAATTATAGCCTCTTTTCGAAATATAATTGTTGCTTGTTCGCAGAAGAAATTATGAATGTAACAGCCCAAAAAAAACTGGCTGAGATAATCCAGGAGCCTATTGTGTGACGTGGATTGTAGACTTGCTGATGTTAATATTTAGAGCCGATAAAACCAATTCCCATTTAAACGAGAACATTTGAATAAAGGGATTGCATTTTACAAAAAAAAAAGGAGAACTAACACCACCTCCATGTACTCCTCCTAGACCCCACAGCTTGACATATCAGGGCTTCTTGCATGTCGCGTTACTCTCATGTCGTTTACTCTCTTTATCGTGTGCAGTGCTTGCCGCTTGTCATCCCGTCCCCTAACCCTAACCTTTCTCCGCAGATGAAGCGGGTTTCCTCCCCCAGGTAGTGCACCTGTCCAGCCTACTCCTCCCCCCTGTCTCCAGGCTTGACTACAGTACCCAAGGCGCACCGCGTCGCTCTCCGCGCGTCCGCCGCGCTCCTCCGCTGCGCCAGTCCGCCTCGCAGCACTCGTACAACCAGTTGGCTTGGCCCTTTTTTCTGCCTTCTCACTCTGTGCTGTTGTTGCCTGGTGTCAACCTACGTCGAGAAGACACATCCCTCCCTCTCGACTGTTCGAGGGCTGCTCCAATTTGCCTTCACTTTCCTCTCCACCGGCACCATTGGCTGTCGCTCTGCCCGTCAAGCCGCTTCCTCGTCGGCGGAGTTGAGTAGCAACAGCTCGGAACATCTGGCGGACCAGCGCCGCTCTCTCCCCGCCGCTTCTGTCCTTCCCTCGGCGGCTTGTTATGGAAATGAGTACAAAGTACATCTAGTTTTTTTTTCTCTAGAGGAAGAGCTTTGAAGGAGGAAGCAGAAAGACGTCGGAGCTGGTTGTCTGTAAGTGCCTGTACCGCCGGAGTCCGACCCGAGGAGGCTCAGTAGAGGGTGGGCTGCGGAGGGTGGAAAGTAGCTAAAGCTGCCTAGCATGCTCTGTTGTCTTCACACACAAGTAGTTGCCATGTTGGTCAGGGTTCGTCAGGGTTGCTCCGGTTTCCTCCCGGTTCCTCCGGGTTACTCAGGGCTCCTCAGCAGCTGTCAGGCCCTCTTTGCAACTCCAGATAGCTTCATAATCCACACTTATGGCTTTACTTTTTTGTTAGCTCTCGTCAGCTATAGCTAGCTGCGTGGGTCAACGTGTGTGTGTGTGTGTGTGTGTGTGTGTGTGTGTGTGTGTGTGTGTGTGTGTGTGTGTGTGTGTGTGTGTGTGTGTGTGTGTGTGTGTGTGTGTGTGTGTGCGCGTGTGTGCGTGTGTGCGTGCGTGTGTGCGTGTGTGTGTGTGTGTGTGTGTGTGCCCGTGTGCGTGTGCGTGCGTGTGTGTGGTTAGTTTATTTGTTGTATTGGCCGGTGTTCTTCCATACTCTTGTGTTGTTATTTAGTAAGGGGAACATATTCACACATCTATTCATTCTAGTCCCTCCAGATGGGCTGTGTTTGTTGACTAGGTTTTCCTTTTCTGGACAAAGGTTACAGACAGTTGTTATGAATGATTGCGTCTAATAAAGTTATAGATGATGTATAACTAGGTTATAATATTGACCTTACGATTACCTATTGGCATTTGGCTGCTTTATTCAACCCATGTCACTATAAGGGACACCGGAGACATCTCAAAGTAGAGAGGATGTCTAATAGGTAATGAATTGTGCAGAGGTTGCAATGCTGTTGCGCTGACTAGAGTGGTTCTCCCACCACCACCAGTCACAGACAGTCTACAGCCATTCAGTCTACATCCTGGTTATTATCATTAAGTCACTGTTTCTGTCGATCCTTTAAACAACTAGTCACACAGATACAGCCAGCCAGTCTACAGCCTGCTTATTACCGTCAAGTCACTGGTTCTGTCAATCCTTAAAACAACTAGCCACACACTCTATACAGCCAGTCACTCTGTAGTCTGGTTATTACCATGAAGTCACTGGTTCTGTCAATCCTAAAACAACTAAAATAACCTGTGAATCTATACAGTTCATCAAGTTCAAATGTTCTCTAGTAATTAAAGCAGAAATACATGTGTTCATTAAAACTTGGACGTTGACTATTTATGTTTCATTTTATATATATCATTCATATCTTTTCCGCTTGAAATTTATTTATGTAATTACCTTTTTGCTTTAAAATCATCTATGCTTTTCCTATTAAAATAATTAGATCTCAATCTCAGAGCGTTTTAAAACATGAACTGAGGCTGTAACCTTTGGTTTTTCCACACACACTTGTAGGTTCATATTCCCCCTTGTCATTTTAAGAGAAAGACTGCATTTTAGTATGGGCAATTAAGGGCTTGTACATCTTTTGTTTCCGATTTCTCTCATGGGTTGAGTAGGATTTTCCCCCATTGTTTCTATATTAATTTCTCTGTCCAAAGGGTCGTGGAGCAGGACCCTAAACAGGGTGGGGAGGTCAGCCGACCGTTAAGAGGGGAAAACAATATCAGCTGCGTGCTTCTGTCAGTTGAACATGTTGGTGTTGGTCTTTGTTTATGGCCCCTGGAAGGAGCGAGGGACATAGAAAAAGGTGGACTCTATTTAAATATATGGAAGTGGTTTAGCCGACCGACAAAACTATTATTTCATGAGCCAAATGGAGAGAGCTGCTAGTCAGTGGTGGCATTTTTCAATTAATTTTCACATGTTGTAAATATTCAGCCTTGCACTTCTTTGAGCACCCCTCTTTTCCGTGCGAGAGAAAATAATGTAAAGTGAGCGGCGAGAGACAAAGTTGTGTGGTGGTCGTGGTGGTGGTAGACTGAAAGTGGAGCCTGGTGGCTGGACTGTAGAGGAGGCAGCATATGGCTGTAGAAAGAGCACAGCTGGAGGTAGCATCTCCATCTGAGGATGATGTCAGAGCAGCTGACAGGCTGCCACCGCCCCCCCCCTCCCCAGCACACACACACACACACACACACACACACACACACACACACACACACACACACACACACACACACACACACACACACACACACACACACACACACACACACACACACCACCCCTCCCCAGTCTTTTATTGTGAGCCTCAGTGGCAGCCTGGGAGAGTTAGTGCGGTGTGTCTTTGCCATGTGTGTGTGTGTGGGGCTGATGATCAGCCAGTTAGGAGTAGTAGTAGGAGGAGGAGGAGGAGGAGGGGGGGGGAGGTGGAGGGAGGGAGGGAGGTGGTATTTGCTCCCCCTCCAACATCTCCTCCACTTTGCATCTGTCCCTCGCAGTTTGAACAGCGCATTTTTGTCCCTCCTGCCTCCCTCTTGTCCTCTCCTCTTTTACCCGCTCATTGATTCAGAGAGAGAGAGAGAGAAAGGGCAAGACCAATAGAGAGAGCGAGAGAGCAGGAGAGCGAGAGCTAGAGAGATACAGCTATCCCCAGCCCTGGAGTTCAACTATTCGGCTACAGTGGACTTAATCAAGTTGATGCATACTGCTGCAGGTACTGTTGCTTGTGTTGCTCTTTGTGTGTCTGTTTACTTTGTGGCTACGATAGGCAAGTGAATACACAGGGGGAGTAGAGTTATACTAGAGTTTCAGTTTTAGGAAGTGTTTTCCTAATGCCCGTCTGTGTGTTTGTGTATCTGTGTGTGTGTGTGTGTGTGTACATGTGTGCGTGGACAAGGTTGTTGTAGTGTCGTAGTGAGGCATTGTTGGGCACTGCGTGCCGATATATAATGGTGTGGTTTGTTTAATTACTGGAGGAATTGCTGAGTTCT
Organism: Gadus morhua; assembly: GCF_902167405.1. Taxonomy (NCBI): domain Eukaryota; kingdom Metazoa; phylum Chordata; class Actinopteri; order Gadiformes; family Gadidae; genus Gadus; species Gadus morhua. The sequence continues at coordinate 20,013,817 of NC_044062.1, read as the reverse complement.
GTTTAATTTGTCATCATTGGCAGGGCTTTTTGCTATTTTACGCTTTGTGTTGTTTGACTAAAAGTACAGAATTTAACAAGGAAATCGATTTTAATTCTGTTTTAGTACAGCTGTTTATTCTTTACGATTATTCGACAAAACAGACTATTTAAAGTATCAGAAAAAAGTTAATTTTTTTATTATGTTTTACACTAATTATTATGTTTTTCATGTATTTTACACTTCCTTTAAAAAATCGGACAGCAACCTATTTTTATTTAACGAGCAAAAAAAGCCACGCACATTTACGTATCCATCCAGTTCAACCTTATCCATGGTGGAATTACATGAGAACTCAGACAGCAGACCCAGATCAGCCTTTTATTTATGTGGGCTTTTTCCTTATTCTTTCCTCTTGTGCGTCTCCGCGTCAGCTGGAGTAAAGGAGACTAATTTAGAAGTTGCAGATTTGAGCTGCCTGAATTGGCTAGACAGCTGTAATCGCACTCCCTTCTAGTCTTAATCTCTTTATCTGGCTAGCAGCTGCCATATGGCCCCCGTCAGCTGGATCAGATGTGGGTAAGCCTGCCTGTCCGGCCGCCCCAGCCTCTCTCTCCCTCTCGATGCTGGGCTCTCTCGTCCCGAACCTCTTCCTCACCCGCGCCCTGTACTGCCGGTTCTTCTAGGTTGAAGGGCGAGATTCTCCTGGGCTGCACACCGGGTCGCACACGTTCCCGACCGACCGACCGACACACACACACACACACACACACACACACACACACACACACACACACACACACACACACACACACACACACACACACACACACACACACACACACACACACACACACACACAGAGCGCACCCAGCTTCTCCAAGACTAGCTCCACCGGCTAGTCTTTATTTTTAGCCATCTTTAAGGATTAGGATTGATGCTGTGACGAGCAAGGCACTTACAGTGATTGTATTGTAAATCTTCTTCTCTTCTCCGCACTGGTGTCTGGAGGTGACTGGGCGGGGGGGGGGGGGGGCGGGGGGGGGGGGGGGGGTGAATGGGGACAGCTACAACTACAGCATGGTGGATGTGCAGGGTACTTCTTGAACGATTCAAATTAAAGGGCCGGGCGCAGGGGGCGGTGGCGGTGAGGAGGGGTTTTGTTGTGTGTGTGTGTATGGGGGGGGGCGCTTGGCTTAAGAGGGGTGGAGGGGGGGGTTCACCCTTGTCTCTGTAAGCCCCCTCATTAGGGGGAGTATGAACCCGGGCGAGTGAGCGCTCAGACACACACACACACGCACGCACACTCGCAAGTAGGAACAGACGCACACACATGGAATACTTTGGACTCATTCAAATGAGGTGATTTAATTGCTTGTGTTAACAGTGTGTGGAGAAGGACACTCTGTTTTCCAGACCAGGATACATTCACTTGGTTAACAGGTGGGACTTTTCCCATTAAATACCCTTAAAAAAAGACAACACACTCATTACCCCACTCTTTTGTTTTTGAAATGGCGTTTGTGTTTTCTGTCGGTAGAAAACTCATTACGTATTATTGTGTGGATGCCCAGTGTTTGTGCGGGTGTGTGTGTGCGTGTGTGTGTACTGTGTACGTGTACGTGTACGTGCCTGTGTGTGTGTGAGCGAGTGGGGTCACTCATGTCTTTCTCCTGGTTTGTGCTCGGCAGCTGCAGGGTTGTGCAGGGGCGTCTTGTGTTGGACCGGTTTTAAACCTGGGCTATTTTGAAACACCAGCTTTCACTCCTTCCCTTCCCCGACTTAGACTGTGTGGAGGTGTGCTGGTAGTTAGGAAGGCAGCCGTTTGTGTGCGCCGGTGAACGTGCGGAGGACAGTGTGCGCAGCTGAAAGCCGGTTACCTAAAGGGGCCAGGACAGGCCAAAGTGGGTTAATAAAAATACCCAGGCCAGCGTAGGAGAGGTTACAATCCAGAAGTGGAGGCAGAGGAGGTGGAGAGATGAGACGGAGAGAGATTTAGATGGAGAGAGATGCATAAATATAGAGAGAGATCTAGATAGAGAGAGATAGACTGGCATAGATTGAAAGGGTCATTCGTGGTTCATTATGGTGTTTTAGTAAGATTTTAATATTATTATTTAACATTAATGTGGTTGTAATGTTTAACTTCGTTATGCTTTATACAAAACCATTTCTTTGTGCGGTAAATGGCACACCGCTTTGTGAAATGGGAATGCAAAAATGTAGAATGTCTGCATGTCTCTGAGGAGATATACATACGTGTGATTTACACCTGTAAGGTGTTATATTTCCACTTGTTGCTTTCTGGTTTCTAATCCGCAAGAGGAAGAAAGAAAACAAGTATTATTATTATTATTATTATTATTATAGTGAATTACAGAAATATGCTTTATCTTTACAATTATTGAGCAAATATGAATCCTATTCTTTCTTTTACATATTTATATATGTATGTGTATTTATATATGAATACATTGAAATTGTTCACATATTATAGAGATTTAAGATACCAGACTAGTAAATAGATAGCATAAAAATATCGTCCTTCTCTTTATCTTATCTCCTCCCCAACTATCTCTGAGACTCAAAATTAAGCACTTTCTACCAAGCCCAAAAATATAATTTCAGGGGACTGCAGTATAAAGTAAAAAATGCAGTTAGAAATGTTCATATTTCATTTATTATACCCTGTTCTCATCGTCTTTTTGATGAAACAGAAACAAACCGTGGAGCTGATACACACCGGGCCAGAATAATTGGGAGTTTTCTTCCTTTCTTTCATGTCTCTCTCCCTGTCTGGGTATTGCACTTGCATACCTTCTATATTTTCCCTCTGGATGAGAAGCTATCGCCGCGTGGATGGCATGTTCCATCCTCTAAACAACCTGACCTCTGACCCCCCGTGCCTCTCCCCGTGTCTCCGCAGGTTATGAGGACGGCAGGATGGAGTTTCCAGACCACAGCAGACACTTGCTCCAGTGTCTGAGTGAGCAGCGCCACCAGGGCTTCCTGTGCGACTCCACCGTGCTGGTGGGCGACGCCCAGTTCCGCGCCCACCGGGCCGTGCTGGCCTCCTGCAGCATGTACTTCCACCTCTTCTACAAGGACCAGCTGGACAAGCGGGACGTGGTGCACCTCAACAGCGACATCGTCACGGCGCCCGCCTTTGCCCTGCTGCTGGAGTTCATGTACGAGGGCAAGCTGCAGTTCCAGGCGCTGCCCGTGGAGGACGTGCTGGCCGCCGCCAGCTACCTGCACATGTACGACATCGTCAAGGTGTGCAAGAAGCGGCTGAAGCGCAAGGGCGTGGAGGCGGACGTGGCGCGGCCCGAGGACGAGGCGGCCTCCAGCGGCTCGGACAAGGCGGACAGCGCCTCGGACGCCTCGCCGGGCCGGCCTGCCACCGCCGACCTGCTGCCCAGCGACGAGGACGACGAGGAGAAGCCGGAGGCGGCGGCCGCCCTGTGGCTGAGGATGCCCGCCGCCGAGAGGGCGGGCACGCCGCTCGGCACGGCCAGCCCCCGGCAGGGCGAGGCGGAGGGCGCGGCGGGGGACCGGGGGAAGCTCCTCTCCCCGGCCGGCAGCCCCAGCAGCTCGCTCTCCCAGAGGTCCCAGCGCTCCCAGCGCTCGGCCGGCTCCCGCGTCGCCCGCCGGGGCAGGAAGGTGTCGAGCGACGCGGCCGACTGCGTCCTGGACCTGTCGGTCAAGCCCGTCGCCGGGGGCCACCACGGTAGCCTCCTGCACCCGTCGTTCCTGAGCGGGGCGTCGGGGCCCGACGGCACGCTGGGCGTGAGGGTGAAGATCGAGAGGGGCGTGGCGTCGGAGGAGGAGGAGGAGCGCGGCGTCTACGAGATGGAGCACAGCGGCGTCGCCAAGGCCGCCGCGCCGAACGCCAACGGGGGCCTGGGCCACCACGGGGTCACCGGGCCCCTGTCGGCCCAGCGCCGGCTGGGCCTGGAGGCCCACCTGTCGGCCCTGCGCGAGGCCTCGCTGGCCACGGAGCTGGAGAAGGAGAAGGCCCCGGGGGACAACGGGGACATGCTGGGGGCAGAGAGCGAGCGCTCCCAGCATGCCGAGGCGGCCGGCATGGACAGCACCCTGCTGCCCTACGTGTCCAACATGCTGTCGGCGCCGCACCACGCGCAGATCTTCATGTGCCCGCTGTGCAACAAGGTGTTCCCCTCGCCGCACATCCTGCAGATCCACCTCAGCTCGCACTTCCGCGAGCAGGAGGGCATCCGCGCCAAGCCCGCCGGCGACGTCAACGTGCCCACGTGCTCCATCTGCGGCAAGACCTTCTCCTGCATGTACACGCTGAAGAGGCACGAGCGGACGCACTCGGGCGAGAAGCCATACACGTGCACCACGTGCGGCAAGAGCTTCCAGTACTCGCACAACCTCAGCCGGCACGCCGTGGTGCACACGCGGGAGAAGCCGCACGCGTGCAAGTGGTGCGAGCGGCGCTTCACGCAGTCGGGCGACCTGTACCGGCACATCCGCAAGTTCCACTGCGAGCTGGTCAACTCGCTGTCGGTGAAGAGCGAGCCCCTGGCTCTGCCCAACGTCAGGGACTGGGCCATAGAGGACAGCTCCCAGGAACTGTGGAAGTAGAGACACTGGCGGGCGGGAGGGCAGGGGAGGTATGAGAAAGAGAGAGGGGAGGAAGGATGGGAGGAAGGGAAAAAAGGCAGTTTGAAAGAGAGAAGTCAGGGGGAGATGGTAAGGTGGTGGTTGTTTCGGCGTTAAAATCACTCTCGTTTCTTGTACGTCGCAGATCTCATTCAATTGCACTTTAATAGCACATGATAATGTTACTACTGATTTCATTTTTGGTTTGTCTGTGGGTCATTTTGTCTTATGCTATTTTATTCACCCAGTTTATTTTATTTTATTGATTCTGTTTGCTGAGATTTTTTTTTAAATACTGTGTTTAAAATGTGGGTCGACAACAGAGCCACCTGCTGTTAAATGTTTCACAGTGTGTGTGTGTGTGTGTGTGTGTGTGTGTGTGTCTGCGTGTGTGAATGCGTGTGTGTGTGCCTGTGTTAAATCACAACACTGGCTAGTTGAGGTCAAAACACACTGAAGTGAAAAACATCCAACAATTACAAAATACCAAACGGGTACAGTGACTATCACCTCCATCTACACCACGCACACAGGACCTCTTGGACGTGTGTGTGTGTGGCTGCGTGTGTGAGGCTGGGTGTTTTTGAGAGACACTGTTATTCAGGCAAAAGTTCACCTGACATGCATGCAAGTCGGCATGTTGTGTGAGTGTGTTAGTGTGTGTTAATATTATTATTATTATTATTATCATTATTATTATGTTTTATGTTTATTATTATTATTATTATTATGGAGGGTTTTTTGCGATGCACTCCAGGTATCTCAAGTTAAGCTCTTTGCTGTGTGTGCGTGTGTGTGTGTGTGTGTGTGTGTGTGTGTGTGTGTGTGTGTGTGTGTGTGTGTGTGTGTGTGTGTGTGTGTGTGTGTGTGTGTGTGTGTGTGTGTGTGTGTGTGTGTGTGTGTACACATGCTTGTGTGTGTGTGTATGAGGGAAGGCTAACTGTCATACAAATGGCACTCATGCAATGCACAGCCTCTTTTTTTACTTCCAATCAATTTGAAGTATTTTCTAAAAACGAAAAAGACCTTTACAAATTATTAATATTATTATTGTTGTTATTATTGTTATAGATTCTTTTCTTAAATCTAGATGGCAGTCTTTAAAAAAAATCTTCTTGTCGAAAAAGGTATTTAATTTAAGTTGGGTGTACATTGTTGCGCTATTGTTTTACAACATATTGTTATTTTATTTTTTACCATTAATGTTCTAATTATTATTAGTATTTCAAATTTTTAAAGTGGACCTGCTGTTGTTGCATGACGTCCATACCTGTATATTTTTGGGGAAAAATGTGAATTTGCTGTATTACTGTACACATTGTAATTGATCAAATAATTGACGACAGACTTTCTTTCTCTTTCGGTTCCTTTGTGAATACTACTCCAGGGTGTGGTCTGTTGAACAGCTGTTGAATATTGTGCCCACGGATATGGACAAACGCATGAAATATCATTTATATTTAATTTAGTGTGATACATTGGACCGTTTGTCAGTTGCTTTTCCTGGACGGGGTCGGAGGCAGAGGGGGACAGTGGAGAGGGGGGCGGAGGGGGGGTGCTCCTGGTCCGCTGTGGGGGGTCACCGGCGGACCACTGGAAGAATGTTCCGGCAGGTTTTCCCATGGTTCAGGTGGAGAGAAAGCAGCGTGTTGATGCACTAATCTCCCTGCTATGACTGTGTGTGTGTGTGTGTGTGTGTGTGTGTGCGTGTCTGTGTGTGCGTGTTTGAGAGAGTGCGTGTTGGGGGGAGCGATTGTGCGTCCGTTCTCGTGACTAGTTTATTTCTAGTCCACTTAACCTACTGAATAGCTCCGTCCCCACAGCTTCTCCTCTACCACCGCTCGCTCTATCTGCTGCAGTGTGTGTGTGTGTGTGTGTGTGTGTGTGTGTGTGTGAGTCTGTGTGTGCATGTGCGTGCCATTGCTTCCCATCTGTGCCGCTCTCCTCTCCAGCACTAGGCTCGGTCAGGCTAACTCCTCGATTTCAGCCTTGTCCCTACGACACTTATTGCCCTGTCCTCTCGAATGTGACTCACACTGGTCTGGGGCCGAGGCGGGGGCGAGAGAGGTAGAGAAGAGCTGAGGAGAGAGAGGGAGAGAAGGAGAGCGATGAGGAACAGCCATGTTTTGTACTGTCCTGCTGCAAGTTGAAGGGTTAAGGTGTTGTTTTATTTATTTATTATTATTTTCTCAGCGTATCATTTAGAGACGATGTTGTGCTACAGCACGGTGAAATACACACTTGAAGAAGGGGTATGAGAACTAGTTCCACAACGACGTCTGTGTCTGTGTCTGTTAATGCGTGTGCATATTTGCTACTGAAAGTATCCTTCATTTGGGATTATACACAATTGGCTTGCCTGATGGCACCTTTAGAGTTAAATTTCAGTTTTTTTTCTTTTTTTTAAATAATTTATAAATAAAAGATGCCTTTATTTAAAAAACGTAATGCTATTCACATATGTGATACTGTATAGCACTGAAAAAGACTTGTTTGGAATCCTAATGAACTAAATGGGGATTTATACTTTTGTCAGACGTCATTTTCTGATAATAAGAAAACATTATGTTATATTTTCTATTTTTGCTGCATTTTAATGTTACAGATCTGGGCTCACAACAGTGTGCAGTTTGTTAACATTTCTATTTTATAATAATTGACATTATGGTGCAATCACATTTAAATTTAGTCTTGAGAATATGATGAAATTCAACGCACTGTATTTCTGATGCGGACACCCTATCCAGACCCACCATCGCTGTGTTCGTGGGTGGACGTATCTTGTGTGTGTGTGTGTGTAACTTGCAGTGGGCATGTGTGCAGAGTTGTGTGTGCCCCCCCTATCAGTTATCAGCGGGGGGGACGGTGGGGGCTCACCATGGCTGGCGACGCCTCTTCAACAAACAACTTTTTGTTTTTGGTTTTGTTTGTGTCTTTCGCTCCAAGCGTGTCATCTTCACTGGCAACGAGGTCCCTGCCTGCGTTCCCCTCCACATGTCGTTTATCCCCCTGGGTTTCTTCTTTTAGCTCCGTTCGTTTCCTCTGGGTGTATACTTGACCGCCTTAACCTGCTGTAGTCCAGGACGATGTATCGGTGTGGGATTATGGGATGGCTGTCGTTGTGCTCGACCAACCGGCTTCACATCTTCGCTGTGCTTACTTGAAAACTCACGGGCGAGATATTTAGCAAGCTGTATGAGAAGAGTTAAATCAGTCAATGTTCAAATGTAGACAAGGTTATGAAGGGGAGGGGGGGGAGGTGAATACATCTCTTTCAGAAGGACAATCGCTGTCTGGGGAGGAGGTGGGGGGGGCAAAGAAGCAGATTTTGATTTAAATATATTTGCTCTTCCTTGAGATTTGATTTTCTTTGCTTTTATGTTCTTTCTTAAACAATGTAGTCATTTTAGCTTTGACAATCATAGTTGGTTTGGTTTTGTTTTTCTCTCAAGGGGAGTGAATTCTAATGGTGTTTAGTTTTGTAATTTTTTTGGCGTGCTGTTGTTGACATTTCTAAATTGTGTACCAACTGCAATAAATTATAAGAATCTTGAAATTCAACCTCTGAATCTGTGGATGTTTTTTCAATCAACGGTCAACAGTATAAGTACATGTTTTAAGTTGATTCTCTAGCCAATGCACCAGTGCAGCATCAGTCCTTAATGGACATGTTGCCCTCAGGGAGTAGGTGTGTTCTAGATCCATGGGAGCAGCACGGCCAGTCTGTGGAGCTACCAGCATGTATGATGCTGGCTGCTGCATCGGCTGAGGCATGAGCTGGACCTGGACAAAATGTGCAGCAGATTGCAGAGAACTAACCCCTACACACACATACATACCCACACCGACTAACGCACACACACACACACACACACACACACACACACACACACACACACACACACACACACACACACACACACACACACACACATACACACATACACACACATACACACACAGCCACACACACACACACACACACAGCCAACCCCATGCCAAAGCTCCTCAAGTGCTGTTTTCCAGCAAAATAAATCAGCTTTAGCTAATGTCTCACTGGTCAGTAAAGCTGCCCTTACAGATGTCTCTGGGAAGCCAAGGAACAGTGTGGATATCAGGCCACCCGCTACAGATGGTCAGCAGTAAGACCCCCCCGCCCCCACCCCTCGACACACGGAATCAGCCGCACGCCCTAATCTGCAAGACATTATTGTTCGCAGACGGCGCGTAACGCCAGCGCTGAGACGGTCCGGAGGAGGAGGTCCGCAAAGGTCGCCACTCCAAAATCAATTTAGAGAGACGGCTTTACCGGCTCATTTGGTACAGCCAATCCGGAGCCGACACCTTCAGGGGTGTCCCTAACCTATAGATCATCCTCAAAACACACACGTTTCACTCATTTACATTTGAGGATTATTCATAAACCATAGTCATTATAATCTTTGAATTTTTTTTTTTTACATGGTCATGAAATATAATGACTATTCCTGATTACAGCTGTTATAGTAATACAACACTCTTCCATGTCCCTCTTCCAACCAGCCGTCCGTTCTGAGAGCCGTCCCTTGATAACCGGAGCGCCGTCGATCCCCGGTCATTAATTGCACACTGCAGTTCCTAACATCTGCTTGCAGAAGCTCTCTCCCTCTCTCCCTCTCTCCCCCTCGGTCTGTCTCTCGGCCTCTGTCTCCTGCTCTGTGTTTCGCACTAGGCGCTGGAGGAGGCCGTGCGAGGTTCTGCTGTGTGAATGTAGGTCATTAATTTGTTTCTGTCCTTTGTTTACTTAAGGAAGCGGGACAAAGGGGCAGCTGCAGAACCATTTGGCCGTGCCCAAGGCGGGCCAGCTCCACACGCTGGGAGGCTGAGACCAGCCTGGGCCCCTGTCTGGGGGCCCCGGCCCCTGCACTCCACACTGCTAGCGTGAGGTACGCAGGAGCCCTCTGCCAAGCTGACACAGAGAGAGAGAGAGAGAGAGAGAGAGAGAGAGAGAGAGAGAGAGAGAGAGAGAGAGATGGGTGGGGGGCAACAGGGAGTGGAGGCAACAAGAGCCGGGGGGGGGGGGGGGGGGGGGGGGGGGGGGGGGGGGGGGGGGGGGGGGGGGGGGGTGTCAACATGCTTAGAAGAAGAAGGACTTTAGGACTTTTTTCTTCCGTTTTCTTTCCTCTGAATAGCCGGATTTAGGATCCTACTATAGCCTGAACTGAGTTCAACACATGCAGTCGAAACCTTCAGGTTAATAAACCAACAAGTGAGATCAGGGTACAGGCTATTTAATGGACTTGTTGATTCCCTGAATAAGATCCTAACGATCCACCGATCCACTGTGGGGGTGGAAGCGACAAGTGCATGTGTGCGTGTGTGTGTGTGTGTGTGTGTGCGTGTGTGTGCGTGTGTGTGTGTGCGTGTGCGTGTGCGGGGGCCGCGGCCGCCGGTTTGTGTGTAGGTCCGAGTAATCGAGGAGGATTGTCTGCGTGTTTAAAAAGAGCTCCTTTGTCCGTCCCTCGCAGCGGAGAGAGAGAGAAACAGAAGGCAGGCAACCAGCGGCCCGCCAGCAGGCA
>NC_044062.1:19833651-19988651 GCF_902167405.1 Gadus morhua | reverse complement strand
CATCCCCTCTAATTCCACGTTCTTTAGGTCGATGTGTTTCACCTACCGACCTTCCACGAACCAACACTGTTGATTGACAGCATGTTGTGGTCTGCCTGCGACCCGACATGGGGGGGCCTATGTGGTCGGTGGAATAACTTGGACCAAAGATGGATGGAATCGTGCTGAACACAATGTCATCATAGTGTCTTCTTGCTTCTGCACAGACATCAGACGTTCAGCACAAAGACACCTTTGAGCGAGTCATTAGAAATAGGTTATTTGAACTTTATTCTTAGCTAAGTGGCGCCCTCTAGTGTCTATGAAGTGATAAGAAAAACTTTCCATCAAATTCATTTGGAGACAAACGTATAGAATTATTAAAATAAAATGTTGTCACAACATCTCTGTATAATTTATGTAGAAAAAAAGGTTAATTAAATCAACCAAAATAAAACTATAGGTATGACTGTCATTATATAAAGGTGCAGGGCGCCTATCCGGAACCTTGTTTTACTGTCTTTCAAACGGTTTATGTGAATATTTCCCAATCATAAAAATTATATATATTTTGAAAATGCAGACCAGGATTAGTGTTGTACAAACAAAACTTAACTATCATGCACAACACACACACACACACACACACACACACACACACACACACACACACACACACACACACACACACACACACACACACACACACACACACACACACACACACACATATATGTGCACAACTGAGTTTATCGCTCAGGGGGAAATAAATGAATGTCAGCGGGTTTTGCACCAAATACAAACAGAGGTCATTGCATAAAAGTCAGGAGATTATTTTCTTCCATTCATTGTTTTTGGTATTTTCTTTGCATACGTCAGAACGTCTCTACTTTCTTTGTTAATTCATTAATGAAAAACCTCGTCGACCACCAGGTTGACTATTTATCTTCAACTAATACGTTATTGAGCTACAGCCAGGGCAACAAAAACCTCGTACAACTACAATAATTGTAAGCAAGAGTAGTTTCTATAGTCGTTTTAATGTAGTGTAAAATATTCTGTTGAATATTTTTTTGAGATTTTTGTAAATAATATTTTTAATTTAATAACAAAATCTTCCCTGCTGCTGGTCCGACAGTCCCCCTTACTCTACAACACAGAGTGTACTTCGTCAGCACATCAGCATTTTTTGTTGACACATTTCTAAACACAAACACATTTATTTTTGGCTTGATGTCCCGTAAAAGAGTAAATACATATCCATTGCAAACATTTTAAATGGCTGTCAGCGACAATTCATAACATCACTTCGATACCACGTTCAACATTCACCCCCATTCAAGTTACATTTGCTAGTGTGAGTAACTGTATGAGTGTGTGTGACAAATTGCAGTTACACTTCTAAGCATCAGGAATTGTGTTAATGCGTGTGTGAATGACCATGTAGTAGACTGTGAGTAACCCTTAGTGTCTGGTGCCAAAAGACAGTCTGCTCTTTCCTTGGAGCTGAACCGAGTCTCTGGTGGCGGAGGCTGAGAAAAACCACTTGGTGTTATGGACTAAGCCTCTCATTCCCTGAACGCCACACTGGAGTCCCATCAGAACCCCTTTACAGCGGAGAGACCCCTGAGGGGAAGCACCACAGGGGGTATCCAACGGTAGAACCTCTCCCCCTGCTCCAGGAGGGAGAACCATAATATCAATATCACCAGAATCTTCACTTTTTAATATCATGTGCAATATTACGTTTCCATTTTGCTTTTCTGTTTTTTGTTAACTTATTATATTCAATTTACTTTACTTTTATAGTTATTCTATTAGGCACTGGTGTTATCATTATAAACTTTACATTTATTTCTCTATTTTTTGTGTTCTATCTCATTTTAAATGTTAAGAGTGAAGTTCCCTTACAATGTGTTTCCGGTCTTTTGGCAACGTAGAATGGTTGATTATTAAGTTGAATACAGATTAACGATTTTGAGTCAGGTTCACCCATATATTAGATATATATATATGGAATTGGATTTCATCAGATACAGGTCAATAAGAAACGATTACTGATGAAAGAAATCCCTTTTGTTTGTATCCAGTGTAAAGTCATACAGTTGTGAAAGACATACAGTCTAAAGATTCTCCACTGGTAAAAATCTATGTTCATTACAACAGGTCAGAGTTATGGATCCCATTTTGACAATAAACCTTTACTGTTTGAACACAATTGTACGATACTTTTCTGATCTGTGTTAATCTAGAATTTAGTTCATTAAATATGTCCCAAAATAATACCATGGTGTTGGGATACTGCTTTTTAAATGTTCGGTAGGTGGGTATTGGTTTCAAACAATAAAAACATCAATAAAGGATAAAATCATAGCATAAGCAAACATGGACATGCTCTCTCAGTCATGCACAAAGACACAAGTACACAAAACACTCCTCAAGAAATAGCAGACAACAGTATAAATATATGTGTTACTGATTCAGGTAAATTAAATAATTTATCGGAAACACCGTTGAATATCATGGTAACATTTTTTAAGGATGATATGTGTAAGACAACAATACATTTCTAGAAATGAAATATTGTTTTTCAATTCGAGAACGTATAGTTACTTTACATCTCTGTAGCCACGGCCCCCTCTGAAATATTGACGCTAGAGAATACCTTTAACAGAGCTTGCTGCTATCCCAGTGTATCAAAAGACCAAATGTTACAGTTGAACGATTATCCTTAACCCCCTTCATCTGTAATACACTGATCCCCACAACCTGCATAACGATCCCAAACCTCTTAATTCTTCTAGCCTGCATCTCCCGTCCCCAACTCTGTATAGAGGTTGTTAGTTTGTTTTCAATCACTGTGTTGGCATTATTATTCTCATCGGTTGCTACGAGGAACCCCACCAGGTAACACTAGACTACCACCACCCAATCAACACCGAAATCAGTAATCAAAATAAATACTCGGCTGTACAGAAAACCGTTGTCAGGGCAGCGAGCCACCAAGCAAAGCCCCCCCCCGCCCAACCAGGAAAATACATGAAACCAAAACAAAGAAGGCATAGGTTGATGAGCAATGCGCTGGACTTCAACCACTCAGGTTCCAGTGAGTCTTTTTTCGAGAGGGCGCTCCGGATCTGCGACCACCGTGGGATTGTTCCATTTCTCTGAAACATGGGAGGGGCTTTCCTTTCGTTGAGATAGCTTACCGAGGGGACACAACATAAAACAGCATAAAAATATGAAAAATCTAAAAACAAGGGGAGGGTAGAGAAAGGGGTCAGCAGAATACAGGTGGTTTGGCCACTGGGCCCGCCGCGTTCCTCTCAGAAGAGCTGGATCATGGACTCCCGGGACTTGCCAACTCCGATCCATTTGACTGTGGAGAGATCGGGTCAGAAGTCAGGGGGCAGGTTGGCCATTCGTAACACGGACTGTAACTGGTGAGGTATAATAATGAGGCAATGCTTCTGATAACAAAACACATCAAAGTAATTACATCAAGACCCAAGGGCAACGCAAACTGAGCAGGAATTTCAACATAGTTGTAGCGTGATACGACAAATAAATACAATTCTAGATTTTTTTTGTATTTGCATGTGTTTGTGTGGTAAGACAGAGAGAGAGAGAGAGAGAGAGAGAGAGAGGGAGTCTCACTTGGCACTCTGAGATGCTCTTCTATGTAATGCACATAGTTCTGAGCGTTCTCTGGAAGCTCCTCGAAGGTCCGGGCAGCGGAGGTGTCACTCTTCCAGCCAGGAAGGGTTTCATACTGGACCTCCACGCGGTGCAGCACTTCCTGATTGGCTACAGGACAGAACAGGGGCGTGGCATGTTATGAACTCCAAGGACAGGATGCAGGCCATAAAATCAAGTACTGTATCGGAACTACCACGGTACTATAGTAGTTTGACATCAATGTGACTGCTTATCTTTATTTTCATTGCACAGTGGCTGGAAGGTGATGGTTGTTGACTGATAAAGTAGCTGGCAGCTGGACTCGTCTGTGTGGCCTGGTGCGTTCACACAAAACAAGATCCTCTTCTCTGAGCTGCTATGATCGAAAGTGTGTGTGATCTTCCAGGGGCTTGTTTGAGCCTCAACTCTGGTCCAGTCCGGCCCTGAGCACCTCTGACAGCTGAGAATCTTAACTACTGGTGCAAGGAGTCAGGGTCAGAAGGACAGCCAGAGAGGCTCGTTAATAGCGCTGCTTATATAGCAATGTTTATAGCGGACAGTAAATCACCTCCATGGTATAACTGTCCCCCTCTCAGCCAATGAACCCAGCCCTATATCTGCATCTTATTAACAAACGTATGAAAACGTACTTCAGAGGAGTTGTTCACGCACACACCAGCTCACCTGGGAAATGAGGTATAGACTGGTTGTCCACTTTGTAGGCCACGCCCACTTTGATCTCATCCATAACGTCAAGGATGTCCAGCTTGGTCAGGGCGAGGCTGCAGAACAGATATGGGTACATGAAAACACACTTAAGGTTTCTCTTTCACACACACACACACACACACACACACACACACACACACACACACACACACACACACACACACACACACACACACACACACACACACACACACACACACACACACACACACCTCCCTTTGGGTATTGAGGCTACTCCAGCCTCAACCTGCCGTAGGGGAACAATTTCATTGGTCCAAAGCCGTTCATGCCATACGTAGCTTTGGTTCACTCACGCTGTGAAGCCGTTGATCATGTGGGCGTATTTGATGAGCACCAGATCCAGCCAACCACATCTTCTCTTCCTGCCGGTAGTCACGCCCACTTCTTTGCCCCTGGTTTGAAGCAGTTCACCAATCTCCTGAGTAGACCAGTAGATCAGAGGTATGAGGGAGGAGCACATTTGCATCACGGCTGTTAGTTTTCCAGTGAGCTGTTTATATGTTGTTTGCAATGGAACAAGTGTGTGCCGCACGCGTGTGCTGCTCACTTTTGAGCTACATTTCTTAAATCATCAGAAACCAACGTCATTCAAAATATTGACATAATATAAATACTATCACTACCTAAACCCGACATAACCCAAAACCAACGCCACACAGAGAATGTATATATGCTCGGATGTTTGCCATGTTAGCGTGTTGCTTGAATGGACTGTGTGTGTGTGTGTGTGTGTTCATATATATGTGTGTGTGTGTGTGTGTTCATGTGTGTGCGTGTTTGTGTGTGTGTTTGTGTGTGTGTGTGATCTTGTTCATGTGTGTGCGTGTGTGTTGTATGTGTTCGTGTGTGTGTGCGTGTTCATGAGTGTGTGTGTGTTTGTGTGTGTGTGTTGTTGTTCATGTGTGTGTATGTGTATGTGTGTGTGTGTGCGCGCGTGCGTATGTGTGGTCATGTGTGTGTGTTCATGTGTGTGTGTGCGTGCATGTGTGTGTGCGTGTCCTTACGTTGCACTGCTCAGAGGGGAAGGCTCCGATGCCCACCCTGGTGGTGTAGGCCTTGACCACGCCGTACACCTCACCCACGTTGCGGGGGGGCATCCCCAGGCCCGTGCACACGCCGCCCACCGTGCAGTTGGAGGAGGTCACAAACGGGTAGGTGCCTGGGGGGGGGGGGGGGAAAGATGCCGGACGGGTCACACAGGGAGGTCGAGACCAGGCAGAGCCGAGGCCAACTGAATGAATGAATGAATGACACCGCTGCTGTGATGCCCAGCGCACTACCGGTCATGTCAACGTACCACGGTCACATGACTAGGGTTGGTAACACAGACCACAGGGTAAGGGGGGGCGTGGGGGGTGGGGACGGGGTCACCAGGGGGGGGATTGACTTCACATTCGCAGTGCAGAGTGAGCTGTTTAACTCTGGCCTGAATCCGGGCTTAGCTCCTCCCCCCCTATTGGAAGGATGTTTCAAGACATTGAGAAACTTTCAGAATTATTTCTAGAAAAAAAAATGGGGATTTTGCCTAAACCTAACTTTACTAAAACCGCTGTTTGCCCTACTTCAATTATTTGGCGTAAAATATTAACCCAGGTACTCATCAGATGTTGTTCTATGGACGTTGATCATTTCATTATCAAACCTATTCTTTTATTATCATGTATTTCATCACATTTGTTTTATGTTCTTTCAGTAGCATGATTACATACAATGGCCCTTTCAGTTGTGGAGATTTACTCCATTTACTTTGTGTATATTATTTTCAGAACAAAACTCAGAAATAGGCCTGGTGATGAAGAGTTCAAGCACCTGTCCTTCCATTTCTCTCTTGACCGATGCAGGCGAGCCACGACTCTCTCCCTCTCTCACCCTACAGGTCAACTAAGCAGTAAACAGTCTTAAACCCGGACCACAGTCGTCTACAGGATAGTGTAATCACATAATCACGAGCATCGTTCTCAGTGAGAATGCTTCTATACCTTCAGGTACCAAAAGGCTTATCGCCCTGACAACGGATCCAGCCGGCGGGCTGAGAAGAATGAGGCCCAACTGGCCTGACAGCCAGGATGACCACTCTTCGGACGGCTCCTGGCCACGGCGGCTTTGTTGAGAGCAACCATGGACCCTGGTCTGTTTCAACACCATCGCCATAGCAACTAATCATGAAAGACCTTATCCATTTTGTAGCCTTGCTTTGTCAATGGTTCTTCCGCGATCAACCCCCAACTAATATAAATGAACTTCAGCTTTGTGGTTTACTGGTTTAAAAGCACCAGGCTGTATATTTCCAAACAGAAAAACGACTACAGTAGCTTATACTGAACAAGGCTGGGCATGGTACACCCAACAGTGCTCAGCTCCATATAGAGAGGCTGATGCACTCAGTCTTATAGTGGTTGACTAACATGAGGATATTGTTGCCTAAATATCACCATCAGGGTGATCACATGATAATGATAATAATACATTGTATTTATAACACACTTTATATCAATTCAATGATCTCAAAGTGCTACAATGCACATTAAACGAAAAGAGAAAAATGCAACAATAAATAAATAAATAAATAAATAACATGATGATCACACCATCCTCCTTTGTTGCTCTCTATTTCAGCCACAGCTTTTAACCCCTCCTGCATCTGTGGTGATGCACACCACGTTTCTATACTATCGCTTCTAACCGCCATACAGCCTCAAACGAGAACTACTGCTTTATCAAGCGATCAGACGTTTGGGGGGGGAGGATTTGTATATAAATAGTTGGGGGAAATGAATGAATACACAAGCCCCCGTCTCCAGGTTGATGCTGGAGGGGTATTCCCTAAATAACCGGCCCTTGCTCAGATTGGTCCAGTAGAGAAGAGAATTATGATTGGGCTGATTTAGAGATGGCGTCATGGCCTAGTTCGTCCAGCAGAGCGCCGTGGTTTACAATAACCTCAGCACTGTCTGCAGCACCTGAAACGTGCGAGGACTCGCAGTCCAGAGGTGTCGTGACTGTAAGTGGCTAGCTAGTAGGCGAAATACATACCGGTGGTTAATAGACAATGACCCATCATAACCCTTTTCAATATAACTCTAATATGACGTTTACCCTGTCCCTCACAACCCTCTTGTCACTCCTGCTGGCTATGAGAGCCAGCTATAAATGTTCAGTAGGTACAGTCAGTACATACATAGCAGATTTATAAGTAAGCATCAAAGCATCTTTCTGCAGCCCAGCAGACCACAGTGGTGGACCGAGTCTGTTGAATGTCGATTTCACGTTACGTTGTTGCCTACTGGTTCTGACACAAGGCTGAAAAGTAAATAAACAACGTCCCTATGTTTTACTCTCTGTGATAACGAGTTTATCATACTTGCATGCACCCAAGTTTGGATTTAAAAGTCTGGTTTTCCACCAGATTTGTTTCCACCAGATTAGCTGCTACATCTTATTTCTTGTGCAGCAGAAAGTGGCAGCAGAAAACCATGAGTAACTGTTCCTGTCACCAGTTTTGGGGCAGTAGTCTTACTAGTGTAACTACATTTCTCTGTAGCTGGGTGGTAGCGGTGCTGTTTTCTGAATCAAATAGCTTTTCTGCAGCCAAGCTCTTTCTATTGATCAGGTGGTGCGGAATGGTCCCCACAAACTATGTTCTCCAGAGTATTTCTGAAGCTCAAGCCAAGCTGTGGTTTTCTGCAGCGGCCTAAAACTGCCAAGGATCAGTAAGTGAGGCCACTGCCACACTATGACCTGGACCTGCCAGCCACAGAAACACACAGACCAATCCTGCGTCTGGTCTTCTGCAGGAGAATTATGTTTATATTCTGTGTATATTTACATCGTGGAAACAACTGCCGTTTTATTTGGATTACAGGGGAGAGGGGAAGGATGAGAACGGTACTATCAAAAAGACGATAATATTTGAGATTGCTCATTCTCTCCGTCCAATCTCTTCTTCTCTTTGCTCTCTTACAACACCGTTGGAGATGTGGTTGGCCGACCTTGCGAACACCTCCTCTCTACCAGCCGTGTGGCAACTCAGACCCTCCCAATCCAGACCTGCATCTCCATCCACAAGAAGGATGCCAGTGCCTACCAGTGGCTGCGGACCATTTCATCTAGGAGTCCAGGCTGGGTCCTTGTATCCTTGTGTCATAAGACCATGTTAAGTACCATTCTACGTCAGTGGTACTTTTACCAAGAATTTAATGCACAGAACGAGATGTTAGCTTTGCTTCTCCTTGTCTTAAAGATTAGTTTGGTCCAGGGGCTAAATAACATAAATACAAATGAACGATTCCTGGGGCACAGGGAAAAAAAACACAATACAGAAAGATACCACTTATCACAGTCGCAGTGATGATAAGCTGTCCAGAGAACCCCACTCGAGTCCCCGTCAGTTTACACAACACAGTGTGGTTTCGAGCGACACTAATAACAACGTTGCTAGGGTTTTGTTGTGGTTACGAGTCCATAGCGGGAGACTGAGTGACCGAGACCGTTGATTGAACACGTCGGGTCGCAAACTCTGTTGATAATAGCAGGTTATGCATTTAGAGTGTCACGTGACCACAGCATCAGCTCGCGTTCGGTTCTCACAAAGGATAATCGGTTTGTAATTCTGAACAGTTAAACAATGACAATCTAAGACAGTGTGTGAAAGTGGAGGTAGCTACACTGACTGCATACGCTCCTGTGTCAACACAGCCAGGATATGAGAACGTGGTGGGGGGTGGTGGTTAGGCTGATAGCCGGGTGGTGCGTGGTGCCCTGGTGCTCCAGAGCAGTAGAGTGAGGGTGAGGGATCAGTGAGGGTACAGGTCATCCTCTGGAAGGCTCCCCCACACACTGCAGTAGGAATGAGTGAACTCACCTCTCACCTGAGGCGGGCCTCCAAGCAGGCTTTCATTAGAAAAGCAGCACACAAAACAAAGTTTAACACCATTACTCTATCAGGAAGATGAATATCAAAAAAAATATTTAGATTATATGTATATGTATTGCATTAGGGGACTGGTGCCTTGGAGGACCTAGGAACATGTTTAGAAATGCTATATCCATATGTTTGTGATAATGTGGCAGCTTTCACAATCAACAGCCCCGTTAAAAAACAGGTCTGTTGGTCTGAGGTGAGTGGCCTTCCGATGGCGTCATCTAGACAGGTAACCTCTGATAGATAGGGAACCAGTTTGATAGCGAGTCAGGTGTAGTAAGGCCAGGTGAGGAGGTTTAACAAGGGAGGTATTGGAGAGGAATCGCTCACTGACCAAAGTCTATGTCCAGGAGAGCAGCGTTGGCCCCTTCCACCAGGATCTTCTTAGGAGGACCATGGAGGGCCTCGTACATGAAGTGCACCCCGTCTCTCACCATGGGCTTGACCCTCTGCACGTAGTCCTACGCACACGCACACACACACACACACACACACACACACACACACACACACACACACACACACACACACACACACACACAAACATATTTTAATCTAACAGGTGACAGCCCGATGAGGGTTCTTTCAAAGGTGCATCCGGGACGTGATGAAATTAAAGTAGGATGGTTGACAAAATTCCCTGTTCATTTCCCATCACGGTTTTGGGTCCTTCATAAAGCTAGCTACCTCTTCGGAAACTATAGCTAGCTTACTTACTAGATCATGATGATCCTTCTAATTACAAATTTTCCATTTGCAGGATTTCCATCTACATAAATGCATTATGCCTCATTTGAAACCAGATATTCTGTTGATATTCACTCATGAAATGCCACTCAGGCTGTTAAACGTCTAGCTCGGTCTGGGACTGATAAACAAACCAGCATCGTGTGCGAGATCATTTGTATCACGGATGATAATAAGGGCTTGATTCGGCACTGGAAGTTATAGCCTCATCATGACTCATCACTCACATACAAATACATAGTGTTATCTATAGATCTGCATGATTTGTGTGGGTCATTATTCTTTGAAAACTTCTGAAAATGTAAGCATCGCACATCCATGTAACAGTATATACTGGACTTCTGGTACCTTGAGTCTGAGCAGCTCCCCCTCCACGTCTATCTCCAGAGTGGGGTACATGGACTTGTACTGCTGGGCTAGCACCTTATACCTAAATGAACCCGAAAGAGGAAAAGATATTGACATACATATATTACAAATCATTTGTTTACAGTCCCCATAGCACAGCAAATACAGCACTAACTGCTTTAGGAAACACACACGCTTAATTGGGTCCTTAGCATGCTTGGCTTCCAGAATTCCCAACTACTCTCTGAAGAAACTTGGGTAAAACCCGGAGAAGAGTCTGGGGTTGAGTGGAGCGGACCTTTGAGAGAACTGCGTGAAGTCTGACATGAGGTCGCATATCCTTAGCCCGCTCCGCGCGGCCTTGGCAGAGTACACAGGTCCGATCCCCTTCTTCGTGGTTCCCAGGCTAGAAAGAGGCAGAGGCAGAGGCAGAGGCAGACACAGACACAGACACAGACACAGACACACACACACACACACACACACACACACACACACACACACACACACACACAGACAGACAGATAGACAGACAGACAGACAGACAGACAGACAGACAGACAGACAGACAGACAGACAGACAGACAGACAGACAGACAGACAGACAGACAGACAGACAGACACAGACAGACAGACAGAAAGAAACGGAGAGACAGAGAGACAGAGACTAAAGTTTAAGCAATCCACATGATTAAAGTGTATCTAAACACTTAAAATAAAACCAGACACAGCAGCAAACCAAAAGCTTGGCAACAGCTGGTTGCACTTGGCTAAATGAACGTCGATAAATAGTTCACGTGCTTTTCTTAAGAGCGCAAGTATGTACCAAACTTTTTTTTCCTGTGATTTGCAATGTTGCAATTTAGTAGGATCATCAAGTGATTCTTTCAAATAATTACTGTGACTCCAAGACATCCTTTGGGGGGGACAAAGCCCATGATAGTTCACCAAAGAGCTTAAGTGCCCAGCAGCATTCAGAAGGCTCTGGGGATGGAACAAACGTTACAAAGAGAGGAGCCTCACAGGCCAGTAGGTGAACTGGAGCGAGATATGTACTCATGATTAAGTTCAACGTATCAACACTGGTTGTACACTATCCCATAAACATCTTGTGGTTTTCTCTGCACCCACGCCCAACCATTACGGATAGTCGTCTAGGTAGCTCTATAAGCACATAATGTAATCCTTTAAACCAATTTGCTGAGCAAAAATCATTCAGAGCCACAGCTAAAATCCCAATATCATCCCACTGCAGACACAAATGGGCGTTCTCGTGTGGTGGGGGTTCCCGTTTACGCAGACTGGAACGCCCCTTTCTTATCCTTCGTCGCCTTTCTCGCTGAACTGTATTAAAATGTCAAACGTGTACTACTCCGAAACCATGTAAGTAGTATTGTAAATAAACTTCCAAAGCTTTTCAAATCTTATTTGGAAAATAACTTCACATGGTGTGTCTTTTTTCAATTTATTCGTTACCAGCATTCGTAGTGTTGATCAGCAGTGAAATAGTCCTCCACAGACGTTGACGTCGCTTAGCAACCGAAGACGCTGGGGTTGACAAGTTACCGGACTACTACCCATGCAAGTGAACGGAGCATTCCACGGCATTGAGAAAACCCGTGTAATAAAGGCCTATAATATTTCTGTTTATGGCATAGATTGCTCCTCAGATTTGGCCAATAAGGCAATGATAACAAAAACAAAAAAAACAAAAAAAAGCTAGCGTTCCACGGCATTGAGAAGACCC
Organism: Gadus morhua; assembly: GCF_902167405.1. Taxonomy (NCBI): domain Eukaryota; kingdom Metazoa; phylum Chordata; class Actinopteri; order Gadiformes; family Gadidae; genus Gadus; species Gadus morhua. The sequence goes on along the minus strand of NC_044062.1, from coordinate 19,976,481 downwards.
CTGTAATCGGGGGTCGGGTCAATCAAATCCCTCATTGTTTAACATGAATTGGCTAAACAAATGACCACTGTAGCATATATAAACACAATTCAAATTGTGCAGAGAATTATTTCCATTGGTCATTCTGACCGGAGACATTTAGAATTTTCGGTCCTCCTCATTTTTTTCCGGTCAATGGCCGGTAATAACCGGACAACGGAAACTAAACCGGCCTAAATTTCACCATCAACACCGAACTCCTTCTTCTTCGCACGGCTGTCAACATCCGGAACATTCGCTAGTTAGATTTTCTCAAACAGAAGTTTCAAAATAAGTTCTAGTAGTAAGTATGGGTAGCATAGAACTAACGTTAGCCAAGTGGGGGCTCCATCATCCATGATTGCTAAATCTAATGAGAGAGGTAAAATTGCGATTAAGGAAGGAAAGCATAGTATGCCTTGCGACTGTGCTTCGTAGTAGGCCTTGCGAAACCCAGTATGCCTTTCGAAACAGCTCGTGATTGGTCGATGAAACGCTACCAGCAGCACCTAAAGGGCGTTCTTTTGTCATGACGGAAACGCCCAAGCCTGCATGGCGTGTGGATGACTGAGCCATTAAGGTGAAACTAGTAAAGCAAGCACCTAAACCCACACACTTCGGGTATTGAGACCACAATGCCTCAGGCCGCTAGGGGGGGAACAATTTAACAACCCCAAAAAACACAACTGAGCCTCCTGCCATACATGACTTAAGTTGGTTTCAATTATAAGGCAGTCGTTTCAAGTTAATGTGTTCGACGAAAACCCCAATGTCTCAATAACCTCATGCAGGTACATGATCAAACTTCTGTTAGAAGTCAAGGGAATCCTGTTGCTTTGGATTTACTTCACAGGATTGAATGAATCCTTTACACGTTTCAAAAAACCTACTTGTGAAGGTATATCCATGCAGGGAGGATATAGTAGAGGAGGTAGTACACAAACTCCTATACAAACATATTTTTTATTAAACATAGAACAGGTTGAAGTAAAAGTTATGCTGGATTGTGAGGTCTTTCACTTTTTTCCCCTGAAAACGAAATCCTAACCCAAATCCTTATAATATATATATATATAATATAATGCTCACATTACAATTGCAATGTATGCGTCATGTATCACCTCCTTATAAGAGTTTGTTCGGTTGTGATGTAACATTCTTTCACGGGAATATATGCATTGACATATGCAATTATACCTCGCTAAACAGAATTCTATGACTATAACAGCTCCAAGCAATAAGCGTGGGAGAAATGCTTCTGCCATACAAAATCACAGAAACAAAGAGGACATAACTCTGTGGACTTCTGTGCAACTCAGCAGTAACATGGTGTAACAAATACAGACCTGGCAGTAGAGGTCATAAGGATAAACCTGTTTTAAGCTGAAGGCCGGATGACATCCTGCCCTGAGAAGCGCCTGTGTTTTTAGGCTTTTAGGATAACAGCTTTTGATGAATACTTCAACTTACTTCCCGCCCACTTGCTCTTTCCTCAGCTGCTCCTGCACCCTGTCGACCGCTTGATGGAAGTCAAACACTGTGAAGAGGGCAGAGAGGGGTCACACTCAAACCCCGTGAAGAGGGCAGAGAGGGGACACACTCATACACCGTGGAGCAACAAGGACGCATGGGAAACATACTCACACACACACACACACGCACGCACGCAGGCACACACACACACACACACACACACACACACACACACACACACACACACACACACACACACACACACACACACACACACACACAGGAAGAGTGATAACTCACCAATGTGTGCCCGGTCTGAGATGATCAACCTCTTATCCCAGTCCTTAAGACCTACACAGACAGATGGAATTATCACTGGAATCTTAGACGGAAGCAGTGCATAATTTGTACTGATCATGTTTTTATAATATTTAACAGATTATGCTGCGTGTCAGTGTGTGTCCCTCACCTTTTCCTTTGAGGGCGTTCTTCTCCGCCTCTTCAAACAGGCCGGGAAGATGGATAACCACCCCATTACCTGAGGTGGGGAGGACCGGTTACAAAGTCCAACACAGTATTCACACTCAGCACCAAGGGAAAGCATCGTGATGGTTTAATATACAAGCAGTATATTGCGGTGAATCTGCTTTTATTGATTGAAAAACATTCCAATAATTTTGGGGAAAACGAGTACAGAAGCTTCTTTATCTTCTGTAGTGGTTTTTACCAACATTTAATAAAAAAACAAGATATAGACACAAACAAGATGATGTACAGTTGTTTGTGAGATATTCTAGCTCCTTGTTCCCATCTCCCAGTGGTGGTTCTCTAACCATATTCCTCTCACTTCCCCTTAGCTCAATTCCTTTCAGAGCAACACAGGCAAAAACAGGAACACACTAAAGGACAAGGGAATAAAACATTTCTTAGTGACTCAGAGTCAACTAATTATCTTGAGGGTACTGAGGTACTGAGAGTTAAGTGAACATTCATAGGGCTGCAGCAGTTTCAGCCCGCACCACATACTGCTCCACACACAAAATGGTGGCACAGCGCCGTATATCAAAGGGGTGGGGAAGAACGTGAAGGAATCCTGGCAGGCATGTTCCACTGCAGATGTAAGGCGGTGCCGAGACGTGAGATAGAGAACGAGAGGAAAAGAAAGACAGACACACAGACAGAGAGCCAGAGAGCCCATTAGCTGATGAAGTTACTGCAGATGAGGAGGTAGGAGGCTGGCCTCAGGCTGGCTCTGGGACAAGTGGGATGAAGCAGCCCGTAGTCGGAGCCACCATAAGCCAGAAGCCTTACAGTAGTCTTACAGTAGCCCTGATGCCCAAACAACAGGACACACCCCTGGACCCCAGGTATTCATCAAGGAGAAATGTAGGACCAGGGCATATATCGAGATGCATTGTCAAACTATGAGACACTTTATGCAAGAACATTTCAGTTGACGTATGCACCTGTGTGTGTGTGTGTGTGTGTGTGTGTGTGTGTGTCTGTTTACACACCGATGAAGGCAGTGACCTTAGGATTGATGATGCCGCTGGGGAGGAGGTGGAAGTCGTACTCCACCGAATCCACCACTACGGTGTGACCCGCATTGTTGCCACCCTGCAGAGAGGGAGAGGGAGAGGGAGAGGGAGAGGGAGAGGGAAAGAGAGAGAGAAAATGGAAATTCAATTCAAAGACTTTGTTTAGTCTTTGTTTAAGGCGGATGACAACCGTCTTGTTGCGAGTTTGTTGGTCGTCAAGCAACAAACCCCTCACTGAAGCCATGGTACCTGCAATGCCTTCTAAGTTTCAACTCTCCTAGTATCCCCTTTAGCAATACAACCTTACCATATATCCTAAACATCAAGGCTTCTCTTATCAACAATCACTAATCTACTGTTGAGTAAACATTAAGCCATAACGGCAACAATGTTCCAGTTAATCTTTAAAAATGCAACAGTGCTCAAAACAGAAGCTAGCATGCCCGAAAAAAGGAGTACAGAAACATGTCAACGTTAAATACTATTTCATTCTTCCTTAAAGTCTAACTGCAGCTCCTGTGAATTCAAAATAACAATTTGTTGGTCCATCCAGGGGACTCCTATGAGAACTATGAGAAACTCCTTTCACAATATCTGTCGTTTGGCTGATGCAACATGGGAACCGAAAGCATCTAGGTACCTGTCTGGACTTTATTAGGAGAGGAAGGATCGCTCATTTATGCTTTGTACTCATTTTAAAATATACCTTGACATTTGGTTGTCCTTCACTAAGACAAATGAAGGATATGATAGGACGTCTCTCAAGTGAAGGTTGTGTATTTGCAATGTAAACACTACATAAAAATTATTAAGAGTTAACTACCTATGATGTCAGACCACCACAAAATCTTTTTCACTCTCAAGAGATTTCATATCTATAACATCTCAATTAATTAAAACCTGGGAGGTGTGTGTTGATAACATACAACATACAAAATAAATAAAAATATAACCAGTTTGGATAAGGCCTTTGATGCACATGAGATCACAGAAACGATAAACTCATACGGGTAGATCATTGAAAACAGAACAGGCCGGAGCATAGCAGTCTGACCGGCTCTGTTCTCTGCAATCTATCTATTCAGATTAGGAAAGACACGGCTACAATCACAGCAAAGAACAGCTCAGTGAGGAAGGACAAAGTAGAACCAAGAGGAGAGGAAACTGTGGGTGAGGTGCGCTTTTAAACACGGGTTGATCTTATGCAACGCTGTGGATGGTAGTCATGTTTCACCCTCATTGTTCATATGTTCACGAGTCAACTTGTCTTGTGATCAGTGTGCTTTTAAATGCTGTAGCTTGTGGGTATGAAATAAACTGTGTGTCTGTGTGCATATGCATACTTGTATGCGTGTTTGCATGCGTGCGTGTTTGTGTGTGTGTGTGTGTGTGTGTTATTTCGGGCCCTCTATATAGCCTGGAGGTCGAGGGCAGCCGGGAGCAAATACTTCTGTTAGCGATGTATCTGCCCCCTCCTGCCCAGGGGTCAAATTTCTTACATTACTCCATGCCCTTTTATTTTTCTTGTTTTTTTGATCCAATATAATGGGCTGCAAGGTGAGTAAGGACCAGCCACTACATTATGTCTGGGTGGTAGTGGGTAACCTCCAAGATAAGTCAGGCTGGCATGGAATACACAATGCCAACCAACAACCTGCTGCCAACCTGCAGGTCTGTAACTGATCATAGGCCTAAACAGTTGGCTGGGGCCCAGGGAGAGGATAGGGAAATGAAACCCAGCGTTAATGAATCACGCCTTCCATCTTTCAGGAGTGGGACAAGTAAACGGAATAAGGACATGGGCTTAAAAGTAGGTAACAGGTAACAGGGGGTATACATTCATTTCAAATTAGCCTGAAATTGGTGACTAGTGGGAGAAGGAAACCTGGATAGTAGAAAGTAAATAAGTAGAGAGAAGTTTTGCTTCCACTGCTCTCCCATTCCCTGATCACTGGATTCATTGGGAAGTCAGAGCAAAGGGAACTCTTGGCAACATGAGCAGCCCCAACACACACACAAACACAATCTACAACGATCCAAATCACAGTGTCGGGGTAGACGCAAAATAAAGATTTATATGGGTCTTATACGAAGTGAGCTAGAAAATGACATGGCCTCTACTGTCTACCTGTTGGGACTGGGAGTGTGTTTACACTGTGCGTTTAGTTTATACCTCCTTTTGTTGCTTTTGGTTTGTGATTGGCCAACAAATCTTGCCATCAACAGCTTACAGGTGGCTTAGACTTACAGGTGGCTTAGAACGAACTGCATACTTGGGAGGGGCGATCGTTTAAATGTTCAGACCGTCACATCGTGGTTTCTCTACATTGCCAGAATACAATCCGATGGCCAGCGGGCAGCAGGAAGAGGTTGGGGAGCTACGTCATAGCATGCAAGTGAAATGCCAGAATGGAGGACTAAGTGTCAAAGAAAAATGTGACATCTTGCATTTGGGAGAATAATGGGTTTCACCCAGAGGTAAAAGGTCAGCCTAATGATATGACACAGCCTATCAGCAAGCTATGTCAAATATGTGGGCCAGTGAAGAACCTGAAGAGTTGAGAATATAAGCAAGGCAGCGACAGATGTGTCCAGTGCACAGCGCCTGTTACAAAATATATTGCAAAGGAAGCGGTCTCGTTCTGCAGTTGAGAAACAATCTTTCAAAGAAATGCTGGCTATATCGTACCACCACCAGGTACCAGTGTTAGCAGAATTATAAGTAGTATGATAGGCCTGTTATAAGTAGTTCTATTGGTATGACAAGAAGTAGCAGTACCTGCATAGTATTGATAGGATAAGTAGTAGAAGTAGTAATCTAGGTTGCAGAGTCTAGGTCAAAGAACAAGGCTTATACTTCTGGAATCTGTGGAATCTCAGCTTAAACAGCATTTAAGCGTCACTGACGCCTTGGGGCATTGATTTGTGTCGTCTGCTCTGAGATGTGGATCTCCTCTGCTGTTCTACCTGCTCGACCACCTGTGGCTGAAGATACCTGGGACTGGCGCGCCCCTCGACGCTGAGGATAGGGTCAATGCACAGGTACGTTCTGTCTATTTCTAACCCCACACCCTGCAACGTCCACAAAGATGGTTAGAGAGATCCTAAGTGACTTCTCAGCTGCCCGTAAAGGGACTCCTTTCCTGGTCGTCATTCTCTCCTGGGAATGCGCCTTGAGGAATGCTCCGTCTGTGGCCATGGGGAAATGGGAGCCTGACTCCATATGCAGCCCTCACCTGCGACGGTGGCTCCACTTTCTCATCTCAATGAACGCAGGTTCATAAAATAGATTTATTAGGAATAAGGGCAGTCTCTTGCATTGCACCAGAAGTGTGCCAGTAGGTTTTTTTTTAGTTCATCTGCACCATAGATATTGAAATTCCAAGAGGACTGTTTTTGGGTCCAGAAAATAGTGAGCCATACATGACACAATATTCATTATGGCAGCAGGGAATCCTCAATTTGTCAATTTCATCTATCAAGGATCCCACATACCTGGTCTTCAAATGTCATCAAAGGATGTTTGAGTGTGAATGTAAAAAAGCTTGTTTCCTTTAAACTTGTTACCTTGAAGAGAGATGAAGAATCCCTCTTCTGCAGGGCCATTGTATTATTTATTTGGTAGTTTTAACCATTGGTTGGATCTTGGAGGAGTCCAGATCTTCTCCTTTGAAAAGGCCACAAAGTTGAACTGTCTGACGTTCTGTAGGCCTTTGGCTGTACCTCAGGGACATCTCTTAGGGCTTTCACTGATCTTCACACCACTGATTGTGAATTGATAGCCACCTCACTGTATGTTGTTGGGTAAACATAAGTTGAGGCTCATGCTCATCCAGCTGGTTCTGCAATTCATGCAGCTTGTTACTTCTGACAGCAGGATTACTTAAAAAATCCTGCTGAAACGTTTTCACCTGTTGCACAGATTTGACTGCGTCACCAGTGGGAAGAGCAAGATGGTGAGCTGTGCAATGCACCCCTACCAGTTGAGAGTTGAATTCCTCCGAGTTTTCCAACAACTCCTTGGCAGAATCCTGTCATAACAACAGCACCATTAATACAAACTGCTACTGCTTCCATCTAAATTCTTCTTTGTCAGCAGCTGCTTTGTGTCCTCAAAAATGGTTTTGGCTCTTCCATTTACAAATTAAGAGTTCCTGAACAACTTTGTTTTAATCCTGTCGCATTGTACCTTACGTAGGTAAACACAGGAATTGTAAAATGTTCACGCAATAGCTTGGTGCATTTTTGACAGACCGTTCTCATTAAGGTAGCTTCCATAACTTAGTGCGTCTGTCAGACACTCCAGGATTTTGCGATGTTGCGATTTGCAACTTCGACGCAACATCAACCATTCACCGCGAATTGAGTGCGGTGTCGCAATTTTAACCAACCACCGCAACTTTCCTGCAAATTTGACCAATCAGTGGCGTTGTCTTGAACTGACGTTGACAAACAACCTTTCGCTTTATTTCCGTGTTTTCTACTTACTACGATTCAAGCATTCATGCAGGATGTGCGAGTCCAACGTTTCACACTTGCTTCACGCTTTATTTTCAGTGCTGCTGTATGAGAAACGCCATCTTAGTGGCGATGTAAAGTATACGTTTAGTTACACCAGCTGGTACAAGCCTGTACATCGAACATTTTACAAATCAAGCAGCTAATTTTGGCGTTGTTGAATTCAAGCCATGGATAAAATCAGTGCCAGTAAGCCTGGAACTTGTCTTTGTTCCGTTTAGTGACGTTACCAGTTTGAGAGGGGTCATGTTGTTAACTTTAATTTCACTGGAACTACTGTATGCATTAGCGTCAGTCCTTCCAGGTTCCAGTGTTTTCTTCAGAACAGGTTCCACGTCAGGAGATGTAACGTCAGATTGTGTAGAGAGAGGAAGAGAGGGGGAAGTCGGTCCGTCTTAAGGTGCGGCCACACCAGACGCGTATCTCGCGTACTTCGCATATAAAATCGCCATTTTTTCCATAGGGAACCATTGGTTTACGCGCGTATTACGCGTTTCACGCGTATAAGCAACATTTTACGCGCTATATGCGCGTATATTTACGCGCGTATATGGCGTACATTTCAAGAGTTCAAAAAATTGAACTTTTTACGCTCATACGCATGACGATTAGCCGCGTTGCCCAATCAGCGTTGAGCTTGACCCGACGTCACTGGCAGAGAGTAGTGAGCTTGGACAGAAGCATACGGCCGACATCTTTCTTTATTCTGTGTGGAAATAGTAACATAGTTACGCCATTAAATGCTTTTATGGAAACATTTCTAGCGAGAATTGTGCATTTTACTTTCATAATGTTCGCTCGGTGAATGTGAAGGATGTTTGGTTTGATAGTTATGACGAAGAGGGAACGCTCCGTTCACTTGCATGGACAGAGTCTCTGGTTACTAAGCAACCTCAACGTCTTGGCGGACTATATATCTGCTGATCAACACTACGAATGCTGGAAACACACCAGACACACCATGTGAAGTTATTTAACCCGATTATTGTTATTTATATCCGAGATTATTTAATCTAACCCGATCTAAACTCTATCACCCAAACACGGCGGCGTTTGGGTTTCCTACCTCGGACTCCAGCGCAGCCACGGCCGACAACTTTCTTTATTCTGGGTGGAAATAGTAACATAGTTACGCCATTAAATGCTTTTATGGAAACATTTCTAGCGAGAAATGTGCATTTTACTTTCATAATGTTCGCTCGGTGAATGTGAAGGATGTTTGGTTTGATAGTTATGACGAAGAGGGAACGCTCCGTTCACTTGCATGGACAGAGTCTCTGGTTACTAAGCAACCTCAACGTCTTGGCGGACAATATATCTGCTGATCAACACTACGAATGCTGGAAACACACCAGACACACCATGTGAATATATTTAACCCGATTATTGTTATTTATATCCGAGATTATTTAATCTAACCCGATCTAAACTCTATCACCCAAACACGGCGGCGTTTGGGTTTCCTACCTCGGACTCCAGCGCAGCCACGGCCGACAACTTTCTTTATTCTGGGTGGAAATAGTAACATAGTTACGCCCTTAAATGTGTTTATGGAAACATTTTTAGCGAGAAATGTGCATTTTACTTTCGTAATGTTCGCTCGGTAAATGTGATGAAATGTTTGGTTTGATAGTTATGACGAAGAGGGAACGCTCCGTTCACTTGCATGGACATGGACTCATCTAGGCGAGTGACGTAGGCGCGTATGGGGCGTATGGGGCGTATGGGGCGTATGTAGGGCTGTCAACGAATATTCGAAGTTCGAATATTCGTTCGAAATGTATCCAACAACGCGAATTCGAACGTGAAAATTAATATTCGAATGTGAAAAAACACTCCCGCGGTACAAGCGCCTCTATCTGCTTTGTGAATGAGCCTCTGTCTGTTCGCGATGTCCCTCATAATATTCGAAGGTGAAAAAAACACTCCCGCGGTACAAGTGTAACAGACTAGTATTGTGAAGAGCGAATGTATTTTATCCCCTCGGGGTTTCCGTACTTGGATATAGGTATTCCAGCTCTCACGCTGTGACTGGGTGACTTCTGATATGTACTAAGTAAACGAGACTATTTTCCCTTCCACGCTTGTGTCATTCTTGCCATATAAATATCTAAGTGCCAACGCTCGGTTACACAAGCGCCTATCTGCTTTGTGAGTGAGCCTCTGTTTGTTCGCGATGTCCCTCATAATATTTGAATGTGAAAAAACACTCCCGCGGTACAAGCGCCTAACTGCTTTGTGAATGAGCCTCTGTCTGTTCGCGATGTCCCTCGTTTTAAAGTAAGGAAATGCCCAGCAGGAAGCCGCGGCCCACCAGCACTCTCAACGAGACGGCAAACATATTCGAAGTTCGAATATTCGTTCGAAATGTATCCAAAAACGCGATATTCGAATAGTTCGAATTCGTGATTTTTTTCCAAACGAACATTCGAATGTCATTTTTTAGCAATTTTGACAGCCCTAGGCGTATGCGACCATTTTTGACACAAAATGGTCAAGCAACATTTTACGCGCGTATCTCGCGTAAAAATTACACGAGATACGCGTCTGGTGTGGCTGCACCTTTATGCAGCACTCTGGCCAGTCCCGCATTCTGCTTCTGAGTATAACGCCACGGTTGGTGGCAGGTTTCATAAACAACATAACTCATTATAAAGCTCATACACAACACCTTTATAAAAAAGTAGCACAAAGTTCCTTCCTAGAACTCCTTCCTAGAACTTCACTAAACACATTTTTTAAATAGTGTTTGAATCCCAGCTGAAACAGCGGGCTCACTTGCTCTTCAAGGCAAAACAAATCTGCAGTCTATAACTTTTATGAATCACAGTTTTGTGATTCAGCCATTTCACAAACGACCATAAGAAAGTAGAAACCCAAATCAATCAAATAAAATGATACAATTGGCCAGCAAAGGGGAATGAAATTGAGCAATGCTTAATGAAACATGCCTTTTAAAGCATGCACAGCGTGCCTATGCATGGGTTTATCTAGCATGCCTAAAAGTAAACATGACACCAGTGTGGTCCACGAGTTCTTCGGCATGTGTACAACCTACAAAAAGTGCTGGCAAGGGCGTTTTTATAAAAAGATGAATACTATACTCCCTCTTACTCATGCAACGCGTGTGTGTGTGTGTGTGTGTGTGTGTATGTGTATGTGTATGTGTATGTGTGTGTGTACGTGTGTGTGTGTGTGTGTGTACGTGTGTGTGTGTGTACGTGTGTGTGTGTGTGTGTGTGTGTGTGTGTGTGTGTGTGTGTGTGTGTGTGTGTTGTCATAAAATGTATTTTTAAATGTATCCAGCCTTGGTAGGCAATGTAAGAGTAGGGTGGAATCCTTAGCCAGAAGGGAATCTTTGCTCAGTAAACCTGTTATCAATGCCAGGCATAAGGTTGACCAGAAATGTCACATTACTGGTCAGAATAAACCTACAGGGGATTTAAGGAAATCTTCTTGATTTTCAACCTTGAGCCTATTTTCAATAATTTTGGGTCTAATTATTTTTTATTGGTCTGGTATTGAGCATGTACGCTGCAGCTGTACTTATATTGCAGCAAAACATGCTGCAATGTATAACGATCGTTAACAATTATTCGTCGAAGGCGAAGTGAATTGTATTCACGGAGCCTGAGGCGAATAATTGTTTTAGTATATACCAGACCCTTCAGGATTTCGCGATGTTGCGATTTGCAACTTCAACACAGCATCAACCAATCACTGCAAATTGAGTGCGGCGTCGCAATTTTAACCAACCACCGCAACTTTCCCGCAAATTTGACCAATCAGTGGCGTCAACTTGAACTGACGTCGACAAACTACCTTCCGCCTTACTTCCGTGTTTACTACGTTCAAGCGATTCAAGCATTCATGCAGCATGTGCGCGTCCAACGTTTCACACTTGCCAACCAAAATAACTTCAAAAGTATCCTGGTATTCTACATGAAAGCGGGGGGAAATTATTTTGCACTGCATGCAACATTGTGGTGGAACATAAGCATAAATCTTCCATTGATAAGCATTTTGCCACCGCATACATAACTACAGAACTGCAGAACTGCAGGCAGGACGTCAGACGACGAGGCAGATCGTCGGGGAAAATTGCAGTAATAACCTAATATTTAACATCAGGAAAATCGCAACTTACGCAACTTTTATCGCAAAATTCACTTCCTCTTGCACTGTAATCGCAACAAAAACCTAACATCAGGCATTTTAGGCCGCAACAATCTCAAAAAAGGCCCGGGAAATCCTGGAGGGACTGATATACTACACTCCAAAAATAAACAAGATAACACTTTTTACCGGGATTCATTTGTTTTTATTAGCGCTCTTTTTGTTTTTATTAGCGTGACGAGACAGACATTTTGCGACGAAAACAATATCCGAGTTTAAGATCTCAATAATGGGATATTGCCCAATATCCCGAGATAGCATACCAATCAAATTGCGCCATCTTAGGAGGTTCATCATGTAGCATACTAATACGATTTAGATATCCCCCCGATATAAATCGTCATGTCGCACAGCCTTAGTAGCAGCCTTCAAACGTAAAGGTCCTTTTACATGATTGAACGCGATGGTTCGGTGGGATTTGAAGATTTTAATCAATAAGAAAATCATGGAGCTGAATGGGACTCTACACACAGGCAACTAGGCGATTTCCGTTTTGGGGAAAAGTGACGATCATTTTATTTGCAGCAATGTCGATTTTGAAGGCTCTAACCTTCAGTTGCTACCGGGTATCTTTGTCATGATAGTCACCATGGTTTCAGTAGGCCTACATGTTGTAGGTGGCGAAGGTAAACGCCTATCACAATTCCTCTAATTGCATCTACAGTCCTAAACTACATTCATTGCCTACTTTTTGTTATGTGTTATTGTATATATAATTTACTTCTTCAAAACATGGATACATTAAAGAATGTACACTCACTTCATAGTCCCCCTCATGCACGAATTGCCACTCGTAACACCATTTTACACTTGGATAAAACCCCAATCCATTGTAAATAATTGAAGAATTGGGTGAAGGGGAGTAACGAAATTAGGGACATTACCTGCAACAATGCAACAATGTAATTTCCTTGCAAGACACAATAACTAACAGACAGATCAAGAGAAAGCTCAAACAAAAAGTTGTATTTCTCTGTAGTGATCCATTCCATAATGCTAGAATATAAGATAAGGCCTGTCAATGGCAAAAACAAACACTTTAAGAGGACATTCACTGAAGAGTCCCAATTGCCCCAATAACTATTCACTGGTTACGAATGCAGCTTTCTCACTCGATTCTGGACCAATTTCATAAATTGTTGTCGACAATAGTCCCTTAAACCCAATTTTCTTTCCTTCTCCCGGACTCGATCATCAAAATCAATGGCTTTCCAGAAGGAGCTCCACACATCTGCACATCAGACACACCCTGGCGTTATACGATAAGTGTCCGAGAAGATTAACCCTCTCTCGGACACCGCATTCAACCGCTGCCAAGACAATAGACCTTGGCAGCGTTGGAAGCAGACTGGAGGCTCACGTAGTGATTTGGTAAACTAGCAAAAATATAGGATTTGACTTTATCCATGGGGTACTCAAACAACTTACTCACTCAGTACCTGCGACAGAGACATGCGGTGACATTGCAGGTGTGCAGCACCAAGAGATGCAGATGCCAGCTCAAGCCACAAAGCGCATGCAAAAGAGCAGGCTTCCTTGGCAGCAGCAGTCATTCCTTTTGATAAGAAAGGGCCCTGGCAGGTGGCAGGCAGATGCAGTGACATTTTAAATCGCAAAGGTATGGTCTCCATTAAAATAGTAGAAAAAAGGGTTCATTAGGACAGTGCAAACAATGGACTGTATATTCTGCTCTTTCTAGTTTGTTAAGAGAAAAACGAAAAAAAAAAAGGGCTGGTACCAGTTTTGTAAACCAGTTTTGTAAATCAGTTTTGTAAACCAGTTTTGTAAACTAGTCCCAGTACACAAGGTTATAGCAGCTTAATACAAGTGCTAAATGCATTATTATGCGAAAACTAAGTTGGCTTATTCCAACCACATGAATCAAACATTATACATGAAGAAACCTTTACAGTTCCTTTCATGATAGTTTTAGACATCACAAGTAAAGACATCACTGAATACTTTATATGAAGATTGCTATTAGACCGTTTACTTTGGACGCACTTTCCTACTGGTTTTCACATGCATTAATAGGATAGGTTCACCAAACCACTCCCACACCGTTTCATGATAAGATGGGATGTAGTTTGGAGCCCACTGCTAAGTACAAAATGCGTATAAAAAGCGTATAAAGCATGACATCTGGAAGAAGAATTGAACCACTTGCTTTAGATAATCAGATATCAGATCCATTTGAAAAAAATCTAAGCCAGTTCACAGTAAGGTTAACAGATCGTTTAGCCAGTGAGTCATGTTGGAAGTGAACCATTGAGCTTACATTTCGGTCATAGATCAGAGAAAAACATGCACTTTGTTCATCTCCGAGCCACCGACGGTGTGTCAAACTTGACATGTGTACATGACAGGAGACAATGTATATTCAGTCTTAACGTTAGCCTGTCTAGCAAGCTGGGCAGCTAGCAAGAACCCAAGGTGACATTAGCAATCACTGCGAACACAATAATGAAAGTAAAAATGAAGACCACGGAACCGACCACACAAGTGGAGCATGACACCCTCCTCCTAGCCAGACGACACAACAGGGACACTAAAGCAGCTAGGAGGCTAAGTAGCCCCATGCTACCCAGGAAGGAAAGTAAACAAGCAACCACCGACCTGACATCTGCACACGATGTTCGCATCTTGCGCTATTAAATCCACCACTTTGCCTTTCCCCTCGTCGCCCCACTGCGCCCCCAATACCACGGTCACCCTGTTGCCGATCGGCGGGCTGAATCCATGGTTCCCCTCGACGCCAGCGGGCTCTAGGGACCCCGGGGCTTCCTGACACCCACTCTCCGACATGACTCCTCTGGGTTCAAGCCTCACTGGTGCGCTGTTCCCGCTTGACACACGGGGCAGACGGATGGGGCGTTCTCCTGTGGTGGGGGTTCCCGTTTACGCAGACTGGAACGCCCCCTTCTTATTCTTCGTCGCTTTTCTCGCTCAACTGTATTAACATGTCAAAGTGTACTACTCCGAAACCATGTAAATAGGGTTGGAAATAAACCTCCAAAGCTTTTCAAATCTTATTTGGGAAATAACTTCACATGGTGTGTCTTTTTACAATTTATTCGTTACCACCATTCGTAGTGTTGATCAGCAGAGAAATAGTCCGCCAAAGACGTTGACGTCGCTTAGCAACCGAAGACGCTGGAGTTGACAAGTTACCCATGCAAGTGAACCGAGAGTTCCACGGCATTGAGAAAACCCGTGTTATAAAGGCCTATAATATTTCTGTTTATGGCATAGATTTCTCCTCTGATTGGGCCAATAAAGCAATCAGAGGAGAAAAAAAAACGCTCGATCAAAGGCCCGGCCCGACCCGGCTCAAGGATAGTGGTGGGTAATATCGGCGGGCCGGGTCGGGTCAATCAAAAACCTCCTTGTTTAACATGAATTGGCTAAACAAATGACAACTGTAGCATATATAAACACAATTCAAATTGTGCAGAGAATTATTTCCATAGGCTACTGACCGGGGACAGTTAGAATTTTCGGTCCTCCTCATTTTTTTCCGGTCAATGACCGGTAATAACCGGACAACGGAAACTCTGCAAAACCGGCCTAACTTTCACCGTCAACACCGAACCCCTTCTTCTTCGCACGGCTGACAACATCCGGAACATTCGCTAGTTAGATTTTCTCAAACAGAAGTTTCAAAATAAGATCTAGTAAGTACGGGTAGCATAGAACTAACGTTAGCCAAGTGGGGGCTCCATGATTGCTAAATCTAATGAGAGAGGTAAAATTGCCATCAAAGAAGGAAAGCAAAGTATGCCTTGCGGCTGTGCTTCGCAGTATGCCTTGCGAAACCCAGTGTGCCTTTGGAAACACCTCGTGATTGGTCGATGAAACGCTACCAGGAACGCCTAAAGGGCGTTCTTTTTTTCATGACGGAAACGCCCAAGCCTGCAGATGGACCCTTCTCGACGGAGAGGCGGTTGACGAATAGCGAAGCTCATCAGCTGAGG
Source organism: Gadus morhua (assembly GCF_902167405.1). NCBI lineage: Eukaryota > Metazoa > Chordata > Actinopteri > Gadiformes > Gadidae > Gadus > Gadus morhua. The sequence goes on along the minus strand of NC_044062.1, from coordinate 19,960,784 downwards.
CGCGTTATCATGTGCTCCGTCCTATGCGTTAAATTAGAAGAGGCGCGCACAGTGCCGCTGCTAGCTATTTTGGGGCCCTAAGCATAACTCCTTTATGCCCCCCCCCCCCCCCCGAAAAAAAGGATTGGTTTCTGCCAGTTTAACATTTTATTAAAACGCAAAAGTTAAATCTACTTTGTAAACACAGTTCACAGAACAGCCAAAACATACATACAGTACACACAAGTATTGGAATGTCCAAAATCTTTTAAATTAAATAGTTATCCATAAATACAAACTTAAAACCAGAAGTATACAAGTAAGAAAAATCGTTCAGCTCTTTTCTGCTCTTTTCTCCTCTTGCTCTTTTATAGAGACTCTTCAGACAAGTACTTCAAGGTGTTGCAATACAATCACATAACTTTCAGACCTAATCACACTTCATACATCATCACTTTGAGTGTGAGTTTGTCTTATGCCTTTAGCCATTCAGAGAGAACAGTGTAAATCCTGCACTGTGACTTTCAGAGGAATTGCGTGACTATAATCCGAAATATAAACAACACATTTTGTTCTCTTTTTAGAAAGTCAGATCATGTATCATTGAACCTGAACATGCGGACCAGTGGTAAACCACACTGCTGTGCTTCCCTCAAAGGTTGGTTCCGTCATGCATCAGTCTGTAGCTGTATCAGAGAATGACTTGGTGTTAGACAGAGGTGTTGCCTCCATCTGGTGGAGTTATTAAACACAAGCATGCTGTACCACAGACAAATTCCACACTGTTATTTGCTGCACACTAATTTGTTCCTCACTGGATATGGCGTTATAACACATTATATTATATCATGCACTGATAGAGTTACAGACAGTATTTCATTCATTTGTATACTTCAGGAAAGCTATATTTTCTATATTTGACAAAAGGATTGCTATGTTTGCCATTTTGATGCATGATGAACTTATTTAGCCCTTTCCTAGTATCCACTCTCTTGTTTTCTAGTCTTCATTCAAGCGAGGTGCGTCATTAGGCTGTTTCATTCGGGGCTAAAGCCCCGGATATTATTTAATTCGCCCCGAATCTTATTTAAAAAAAATAATATATATTTTTCTTCTTGTTTTTTAGCTTGCTTTACACTAGAAACAAACATGGAGATTCCACGGGCATCTCAAAATAAAGTAGCTTAGTCCTTCTAGGATAAGAGTGACTCTAAGATTAGTTTAGTTTATATTCAAAGAGACTTTTTGTTTATTATTTATTTGCTGATATTATTTGACTACTGCACTATTTGTGTTTTAAAGGAAGCAGGTATAGGTCATACCATTTGTCTTAGTCTTGATTAATTTTGCACATCTGTGTTGTCATAATTGACGATGGCAAATGTAAAAAAGCTACATCTTCATGTCGATATGTTTATTGTTGTCACTTTCACTTGTCACTTCTTGCCATTAAATTAAATTATGTGGCTTATTACCCTGTCACTTCCATTCCATTTTGCTGATAATTTGAAACAGGAATGGTGTATTACAGAACTTTTCGTGTTCAGTGCTGTCATTTGGCACTTATTATCTGGTTACTTAACCTGTAGATGCTCGAGGGTCATTCTGTGTCAACTCAACCAGAGTTTGGCAGCTTTAGATTTTAACTTTAGATATATATTTATCTAATATCATTTTAAAGAACTAAAGTCGTCCCCTGGTGCTGTGCTGTTTGTGGTTATGTAGCCACTATGGAGGTGCAACTGAATGCGAGAGGCTGATAAATCACTCAATAGACCTCTGAACAATTTGTCCCCCTCACTTCTGAAAAGAGAGCTACGCCCCTGTCTACGTGTGTCTTTACACACTAATTTACAGGCCAGCAACGTGCAAATGAATGCTCACTTAAGATTGCATGGATTTTGGGGCAACATACAAAAAGGAGTGCTTGAACGCCGCTGCCGAGACGTTACTTGAAGGTAAACAAAGGGATGAATGGTGTGAAAAAATAAAGCAAATCCCAATGTGAGCTGCAACGACAACCAGAAAATCCGAAATGTTAACAGATGACGCACTGTCACAGCCTCATGCGGCTGTTCAGAGTGCCCCATCCTTAGCCATTGATGAGTCTTCAGATGTAACGGATAATGCCCAGCTTTTGGTTTTTGTGTGATTGTTTCATCAAGACAAGAAAGAGATCTGTGAGGACCTGTTGGGTCTAACACCACTTGAGACACTGTTTTGCTTACTTGAATTTAAGGCCTAATGCTCTTTTTGTTTTTATTTGAAATGTAGGTCTGGTGTACCTGTTTTGCTTACTTGAAATGTAGGCCTAATGCACTTTGTGTTTATTTGAAGTGCCGGCCTAGTGTTCCTGTTCTGCTTACTTCACATGTAGGCCTTATGCACTTTTTATGTTCGTTTGAATTGCAGGCCTAATGTACCTGTTGCGTTTACTTGAAATGTTAATATGCGTTACTTTGTCTTACTAGTTTTTCATGGTTAAAAGTAAGCTATTTGGAAATTGAAAATAAATTCATCTGAAATGATAAGGTAATATGCCGTGTTGATTGTATTTGACAAAAGAAGGCTATTAGGACGTGTTCGGACCTTTCTTGGAAGGAATTTTTAGTAACTGGACCTTGTTCAATTTTAATTGAAGACCCCTGTTCTAGATAGTCCTTTTAATTGAAGACCCCTGTTCTAGATAGTCCTTCTGGCAAGAGAATAAACGGTTTATATGTATATATATATATATATATATATATATATATATATATATATATATATATATATATATATATATATATATATATATATATATATATATATATACATATATATACATATATATTATGTATGTATGGTCTGTCTCACTTGTATTCATTTTACTCTGAAATAACTTGAATGGAACGTTACTTTAGATGTCTGGGGATAAACAGCACAGAGGTTAGGTAGCTATTTAAAGCTATAATAAACTGCGTATTTTGTGTATTTAGGTAAAGCATTATGAAAAATGTGCATGCGCAATAAAGCATACAATTGTTTCTGCATTTTCCCTTTCCCTCTGGGCTTAGCCCCGGATATTTTAAAAACCTAGAAACGCCCCTGCTTCAAGCTGACGGGAAACTTCTACAGCCACAGTCAATACCCCACGGTACGTTTCATAAATTTAACCATAAGATTTCTTAAAAGTGCATGGAATGTGATCATTCCTGACAAACATCTGGCTGCATTGCCCCCTCTGTGTATTTTTTAAAAGATGCGCATAGCATCATTGTACGCAACTTTCAGCCTCTGCATGCTAGATTTTTTGTAGCTTGACCATAATTGAGCGCAGTAAAGCGGTGTACAATAGGCTTTGAACAGGGCTACCTTCACCTGTGTTGAACAAAAGCTGAACTTGAGCGCCATAGTGTTTGCCTGGGCATATAGTTTGCAGCATTGTCTGTACGCATCATCATCATCATTCAACTGATCATTTATAAAATGTCCATGGTATTTAATCCTACACGTCAAGAATATTGCCAGACAGTTTGAACGCAGGGAAATCGAGCCATTTATCCAGCTTGGTTCTACATATTAAAACAGCACTCTTGCTAGCATTATATTTAATGTCATGTTTTGATCCATACTCAGTGCAGATATTAAGGAGTTGCTGCACTATTTCCTTGAGTGCATATATACACATGTCTGTCCCATGCTTTAGTTACTCTATCAAGTAGGATTATTTTCACAACTTTTGTTAGTATGCTGGCTAGCGCTATGGGCCTTATGTATGCAATTTACTCTCCCAGCGGTGTCCTTAAGCACTGGGACAAGCATGGGGATAACATTGAATCGGGTAGTATGCCATGGATCATAAAACCAGTCAGGCTGCAAGCTAGGAGATGAGCTAGCCTCAAACTGGCATTTTTGAGATGTTCAGCTGAAATAAGGTCAAAACCACATGCTTTATTGTTTGGCAGTGTATGCTAGCCATAAAAACCGCATGAGTAGGCCTACTTATTGTTTCATGTGTGTGTTCAAATGCAGCATCCTCAGTGAGACCAACAAACAACACAAACAAGAAATTAGGGAAGGAAATTATATCATGCAATTTTGTGCTTGTTATTAATTAAAGTTTTCAGTGCAGTGATTGAAAGGTAAAGGAATCCCCTGTTTCAGCTTTAAATACGAACACTGAGCAAAAAGCTGTTGCAAAAACATCCGCAAGAAAAAAACTGCTGAGACTCGTAGCAGCAGATTCGAGCAGTTGTGTCGATGGACTTGTGCTCGCTCATTAAAATGCTCATTGAACATTGCGATCTATATAATTTCACAGATGTGCAACTTCTGATGCATTAGTTCACATTTGGGTTTACTGGTGAAAATGAACAACCATGTGATTTTCTACTGTACGGTGAGTCTTCACCTGCACATGTGGCGACGGACCACAATGGAGTGGGTTCTAGTGTAACCAAAAAGCTGCAACTAGGTCTTATTCGCTGGCTTTAATGCCATGGCATCATTGCCTACCTGCCTAACCCTTCCTTGCTCCATGATTGCCTATATTCACTGTATGTTGCTTTCAGTGTAGACCCACACCGCATATTGATAAGGAGTATTAGTATTGAAAGTATAAACCAATTTTGAACCTTTAAACCATGGTTTCTCAACGGGGGCGTTCGCACGCTGGGAATGTGATTACATTTTTGGGTGGAGATTTAATAAAAAAAAATTGGGTGAAAAAATAGGCTACCTGAAATAAATAGCCTATTTTCATACATTGTTTTCTAACCCCTCTACCGTCTCAGCTACTTTTTACTGTCTATGCGCAGTGGAACAGTGATAATACAGTTCGGTCCTGCACCCGCCCAGAGTCCCGTTACATCAGCTATCGTCATGATCTGTATAGTAAAAATATATCACATTTTGTTTCATAGCCCGTTTTCCTCCTTCCTCTTGTTCAGTTCCAGCTGCTCTGAGCGTAGTCTCCACGAAAAGACTGTTGCATTTCAAATACAAAATATATAGGCCTTATTAGGCCTCTGCGTGCGTTCTGTTTTCTAGGAGTCCGCGTTGCCCGGGCCGCGGTGCCCGTGGTTCCCGGGCCATTCATTCATTCGTTCACGGGGCATGGCGGGGGTCGCGGGAGACGAGGTAGTGGTCGCGGTGCCCAAGGTCACGGTGCCCGGGCCGCAGGGTGACGCGTTCGGGGCACGACGGGAGACGTGGCGGCTGGGAGTCGGTCACGGTGATGAATGTTCAATCCAATCATTTCTTCCTCAACTCCTCTCCACGCTCTCTCTCTCTCTCTCTCTCTCTCTCTCTCTCTCTCTCTCTCTCTCTCTCTCTCTCTCTCTCTCTCTCTCTCTCTCTCTCTCTCATTAATATTTTTATATTTTTTGTACCAAAACCGACTCAGAGGGCATTCATTGCTATTAGTGACCAATGAAAAAACGATGAACTGACAACTTTAAGCAATATAACACGAGTGTGAGTGGGGTTGTTCGTTTATTTTTATTTTTTTATTGGGGGGGGGGGGGGGGGGCGCCAGAGCATCAGGGTAAGGTCAGGGGGGCGTTTGCTCAAAAAAGGTTGAGAACCACTGCTTTAAACCATAATGCTCACCTCTGTCGCTGTCCATGGTGCTTCTCCAGAAGCTGAATTCGCTTTAGAAAGGAACCTTTCATCTTCTAAGACAGTATTTTTCAACCTTTTTTGTGCCACGGAACACTTCAGACAAGGAAAAAATCCCACGGCACACCAACATGTTTACATTTATTGTTCAAAGACTTAAAACTCACTCAGTGTGAAATCTGGGCCTGTTTAGATGCACACAAACGTGGTATCCTGGCAGAAATTGATGAGCGGCACACGCCTAGTTCCTCATCAATTGATCGCAGACGTTCTCCGTTTGTAGTCTTTATTGCAGTTAGACTTGAAAAGCCAAGCTCGCAGAGGTATGTTGTGAAGAACGGGAGCAATGTTGAGATAGCCTTGTTTGCCACGATTGGGTATTCTTTGGCCGCAGTCAACCCAGCTGTTCTGCATGGAGCAGTGTTAATGTGCGATCTTCTTTCAGTTCAATTATTTGTTCTTGCTCCTGCAAAGTCAAATTCGTGTCTTTATCAACCACATGGGTCCCTGACCCAGTCAAAGGAGTTGGTGTTGGCTGAGGGAAAATAAAAGGATATTTTCTCTTCAAGTGTTTTCAGGTGTTTTTTGATCAATTTGCACAAGGCTGAGGTGTTGACCTGTTCTTGCCATTTTTGGGCGAGGGGGAACATTTCGAGAGTGTCACACCTTTCCAAATGCTGTCGCCAGAGGGCGATCCTTGAACGGAATCCGTTTATTTTGTCCGTGCTTGAAAGAAGGTTTTCATCTCGACGCATTCGCGCATTGAGTTCATTCAGATATGCAAACGTATCTATCATCTACCGCGCACACCATTCATCACTTACAAGCAGATTTGCGTCATCGAACCTCCTCTCTTCAGTCAAAAATATTTTTAATTCCACCCTCAATTCGTATCCGCGGGCCAGAACTTTTCCCCGGGTCAACCACCGGACCTTCGTATGGAGCAATAAGGCCTTATGCTCCGCCCCCATCTCCTCACACAAAATTGCAAACAGTCGGCTTTTCAGGGTTCTAGTTTTAATGTAGTTCACCAGGCTCACAACGTTATCCAACACACTGGCCAGCTCCGTTGGCAAAGTTTTTATCAACAAGTGCCTGTTTCCCAGTGCTTTCACGCAAACTAATAAAATAGTCCGAAGGCTTATTTTGGAGGGATGGGTGTTTGGTTTGCAGGCGTCGCTTAAGCTTGCTAGGGACCATGGCACAGTTTGATAGCTTCTCCCCACATACTACGCACAACGGACACGGTGCAACACGATCCCCAGTAAAGGTAAAACCAAATGACAGATACGTGTCACTGAAGGCCTACAGCCTTGAGCTCACCGTTTTTGCTTTCTTTTGAACCCCACTTGTTGTGGGCTCATCGACTGAATTGGTTATGGGGGCACTTTGATCAGGAGTTTGCATATCTGTCAATTAATTGCGCTGCCTACCGCCACCAACAGGCATATGGGACAGCGCGACCACGCACACTCGGCTCAGACTGGCTCACATGGAGTAGATCAATATATTTTATTTAGAGCTGTCAAGTGATTAAAATATTTAATCGTGATTGATCGCATTAATGTCATAGTTAACTCTAATTAATCGCGATTAACCACAAATTATTTTTCTATGCTAAATATCCCTTGATTTTTTTGTCCCATAATTCTTCTCATTTTAATTCTCTTATCAACATGGTGAAGTGCATCGGCTTGCCTTGTGCAAATGATTTTTACACTTTTATACACTGATCAAAACAGGACGATACAAAAAAAGAGCCTACAGTCCAATTAAACGACTGCTTTGAAAAAATGTCATTTGAACATAGCAGTCAGGCTACTGCTTCTTTGTTTTGAGCCAAAGAAAAAAAATAAAAAAAGTTTTTTTTTTTTTTTTTTAAATAAAATAATTGCGTTAATCGCGCGATAAAAAAATTAACGCCGTTAAATTTGGTTTGCGTTAACGTCGTTAATAACGCGTTTAACTGACAGCTCTAATTTTATTTTTAACCAATGAAGTGAATTTGCATCATTTTTCACGGCACAGTGGTTGAAAAACACTGTTCTAAGATGTCATCATCTATACAACATGAAGTGTTCTGGATACAGAAAGTTAAGCTACACATAAATATATAACCCTATCTATTTATACAGTCCCCTCCAAAAGTATTGGAACGGCAAGGCCAATTTCATTGTTTTTGTTGTTCACTAAAGACATTTGGGTTTAAGATCAAAAGATGAGTATGAGACAAGAGTCCAGAATTTCAGCTTTTATTTGCTGGTATTTACATTTAGATGCATTAAACAACTTAGAATATATCCCCGTTTGTAGCAGACCACAGCATTTTTAGGTGAGCAAAAGTAAAGGAACAAAAATCTTAAGGTAAATAACTTTAATATTTGGTGGCATAACCCTTGCTTGCAATAACTGCCTCAAGCCTGCGACCCATGGACATCACCAAACATCTCATTCTTCTTGTTGGTCGTGTGCTTTGGCTCATTTTCCTGTTGCATGGTAACCTCCTCCCGATGAGGTTAGAAGCATTTCTACGTAAAATTGGCAGACAAAATGTTTCTGTATACTTGTTTCTGTATACTTGCTGCTACCATCATCAGTTACATTGTCAATTAATATGAATGAGCCTGTTCCAGTACCAGCCATGCATGCCTAAGCAATGACATTACCTCCTCCATGCTTCACAGATGAGCTTGCATGCTTCGGCTCAAGAGCAGTTCCTTTCTACCTCCGCAATTTGGCCTTCCCATCATTTTGGTAGAGATTCATCTTGGTCTCATCAGTCAATAAGATTGTGTTCAAGAAGTTTTTTGCCTCATTTACTTCTTTGCAAATTCCAATCTGGCCTTCCGATTCTTACTGCTGATGACTGGTTTGCGTCTTGTGGTATAGCCTCTATATTTATTCTCTTTATTCTCTGGAGGTCGTTTTTGATGTCACATGTTTTTGGTGTTTTCTTCACAGCCCTCACAATATTTCACTCATCAACTACTGTTCCTTGGTCGACCAATTCAATGTCTGTTGCTCAGGTCACCAGTAGTTTCTTTCCTTTTCAGGACATTCCAAATGTTCTGGTTGCAATGCCTAACAATTGTCCAATGGCTCTGATTGATTTTCCTTCTTTTCTCAGCTTCAAAATGGCTCCCTTTTCTCCCTTAGACAGCTCTCTGGTCTTCATCTTGGTTTACCTTCTTTAACAAGAAATGGACTCTTTACTGGTTTGAAAAAGGCAAAAGACTTTGATGAATCAACCTCAAAGGCAAACCTGGGCAAGAAGAAACACCGGTCAGCCACATGTTCCTTTACTTTTGCTCACCTAAAAATGCTGTGGTCTAATACAAACGTTGATATATTCCAAGTTATTTAATGCATCTAAATGTAAATACCAGCAAATAAAAGCTGAAAATCTGAACTCTTGTCTCATACTCATCTTTTAATCTTAAACCCAAATGTCTTTAGTGAACAAAAAAAACAAAGAAATTGGCCTTGCCGTTCCAATACTTTAGGAGGTGCTACAGATAATGTATACAGGGTGCCGTGCGTGATTGGGCCCTATCTACATTAAGTGTAACCCAGCCAAACATTCCTAATAAGGTGTCCAGCACTGAATATGCAGGCATAACAACAAGTTACAGTTGTGACATATTGTACCTTTAATCTCTTATAACATATAATGGTAATGTTATGATTTAGTACAATACATTTGTTACGTATTGTTCCTTTGATCTCTGACATATCATGGTAATGTACATGTAACTGATGCGATAATTACCCAGAATTCTATGTCTAACAATTTAACAATAACATTTTCAGCTGTATAGATACATAGAGAGAAAGAGAAACAACCCAACGCTACTACTGCTTTCTCTTTTCCCTAGCTTACACGTCTCTTCTAAAGATGCCTACATGCTTTTGAGCCCCCTGTGGGTAGTAGCCGAGCCCCAGCGTGCAAAACAGGGTGAATGTGTGCCCTGTGAAGTGTTCATCCATCTGTGGATCAGATGGAGATACACTGCTGTTAAAACTGAAAAACAGACTGCTTTCAAAACTACTACTAACTTCTAGAATCAGTCATAAAAAAGTCCTATAGCCCAGTATCTTTTAGACATTAGGCAGTGTCTCATCTCTGATCCAGAAGTCCTGGAGATAAAACGTGGCCATCCATGATGTCGTCAAGGATACGAGGTAAACCATCAGGGTTCAGGACGCTCGTGTTCACTGTCACCTCTGGGCCCACAGCTTTACCCCCCAGCAACATGGATCTCCAGTTCCGAGCTTCATGCATACAGCCAACCTAAACACACACAGGCACACACACACAGACAAAAACCTGTCTCCGTCATACCTTGACAACACATTCATAAAACTACGCTAAACACATGAAGTTTGGACAATTTGTGGGCACCTCTTGTGGTCCCTGCTATAGTTTAGGTTGAGCACAATGAGCAGGTTGATCACATGGCGCCAGACATAGACATTCACCTTGCCAGCCGAATGTGTTTGGTGGGCAGCCAACGTGAAAATGGGAAATCTGTGTTGGAGACAAAGGGACAGTTGGTTGCAGGAAATAAATAATCTGAGTTAAGAATCAGGGCATTGGGTATAATGAGATGAAACTCAGCCAACTGCCAAATGATGGCAGAGTTTTATACAGGGATTAATGAGAAAGTAGTTAATGCAAAAACAAACATAAATATACTTACACCACAGTGCAAAAAACCTACCCACTTGAAGACCAAACCATCGGAAGTGCTGATAAGTAGGCAAACAATGAGACTTATGGACAGATAACGGATAGATGGCGGAACCAGCTGCTCCTAATTTTGTCCCAGTGCAGGACACTCACATCAATTCAGAGTAGAGGTCTGTCTCACTGTAGTCCACTCTGTGGTACAGAGTCCATGTCTGAAATTAAACATAAATATGAAAGAAACAAGGCAAAATCATAGCAAATAAGAAAAAAATATATATAATCATTATACACACAGACAGACACACACACACACACACACACACATGCACACACACACACACACACACACACACACACACACACACACACACACACACACACACACACACACACACACACACACACACACACACACACACACACATACACACATACGTACATACATAAGATAAGATATACTTTATTCATCTCAGCAGAGAAATGTAGGTGTTCCTGCAGCCAGCATACATACACAACACAACACAACACAAAACAACAAAACCATGCACCCACAATACCTAACCTAGGATGGAAAAAATGGAATGGATGGTCCATGTGCGTAAGTAGAAGTAGCTGTTACTCAGAGATAAAAGTACAAAATGTGTGCAAATATATAGGTGTGCAATAAATAGAAAAAAAATATATATAGATATAAGCATATATAAGTTTGATATATATAAGCAGCGCAAGCTAAAGTTTAAATTAATATTCTTCTCTCCTTACTAAAAGAGGGAGTTATTATAAGGTGCAATTGCCATAGGTAAAAAAGTATTCTTAAATCTGTCCTTTCTGCAGATTAACTGTCCTCCCACTAAAAACCCTCTTTTGTTTACTCACTAGATTGCGCAAGGGATGCGTGTTATCATCCATAATACTCAACAATTTCTGTACCATCCTTCTCTCCATCTCCACCTCCAGAGACACTACAGCAGTCCCCAGCAAATAGCCAGCCCTCCTAATCAGCTTGTTAAGCCTTTTAGAGTCACAAGCCCTGATGCCGCTGCCCCAACTGATGGCTGCAAAGAAAATGGCACTTGCCACAACAGACTGATGCCAAAACATACATAACATTTTGCTGTACACATTAAAAGACCTAAGCTTCCTCAAGAAGTAGAGTCTGCTCTGACCCTTCTTGTAGACAGCCTCCGTTTGTTGCTTCCAGTCCAGTTTATAGTCATGTGCACAAACAAGTATTTATATATATATATGTTACTTATTTTATTTTATTTGAATTTTAAATAAACATAATACCAAGGATCAGACGTTTTACCAGAATTTTGATCTTACAAATTCATGACAGAGGGACTTTGTGTCTTTATTCATGCTTGAAAGATGAACAAGCCTCAAGTCACTAGGTGGCAGCAGTGCTCAAACTAATCAACCCAGTAGAAGAAGTAGGCCTACAACGCGGGTGAAATGCTAATGGCCCTAAAGAAACTGAGCTCACGGAGGAGGAGAGATGGAGAAGTTTCTGAGAGGAGAAACGTCAGAGGGGGAAAAAAGTACTACCCTTTGCCACATCCTATCTCTGTGAGATGGGCTTTTCCACTGTTGCATTCAAAACAAAGTACAGGTCCCAGCATAACATTGAGCAAGAGTTAAGAGTAGCAGAGTCAAGTTTGAAGCCCAGATTTGAAAGGATGTGCAGTGCAAAAAGGGCTGACTGCAGTCACTAAAATAGACAGCAAATTGTATTATTGTGTATAGTGTATATTGTGTATTAAAAGTTTAATGTGTTCATATAAAACAGACGAATAAGGAAATAAGTTTGAAAGAATATAAAAAAAAGTGTTATATAAAAAAATACTCAAACAGATGTAGCTGCCAGATTCAAATATTTCAGGGTTCAAGGCTTTTTTATTGTCTTGTGTTATGTTCAGGGAAAGTATATGCAAATTGTATCTGTACATTTTAAATATTGTTGCAAATGTTGCTCACAAAAAATAGGAATGTTTAGGAATTGTGTTATTTTCTTATTTTGTGTAATATGAGTTAATTGATCTATTATAATATGAATTTCTTAGACGGATCATTTTTGCTCTTGTTTTTGCCATTATTTTAAACAAAATAACAAAAAAATAATTGTGTAGAAAATGTATAAAGAAAGCAAAGTTGTAAAATAATCAATATTGAATTGTTTAATTAATTAATAATATTAAGAGATTTCACGTTACTTTTATTAGTGCTTGGTCTCAGGAGGATAAATAGATTCAATGGACATAGTGCAAAGCATTTAAAAGAAGGCTACTTTTGGAAGAACAAGTAGAATACTGGAATGCCGTCATGCAAGGTTTCAGATGTCTGAAATGGATGTTACAAGAAAAGTATATATCGGCACAGGAATAGCTAATGCATTAACTGCCAACGTCAATACCAACTCTTATCCAATCCTTAACTATGTCTCACCTTATACCTGAACTCAATGCTTATTTATTTATATTTATTTATATCTGTATTTTTGCACATCCATCTGCATTGTTTTTATGTGTGTTTTCGGCTGCTACTGGATACTTGAATTTCCCCCGGGATTAATAAAGTATATATCTATCTATCTATCTATCTAATGCCTTAATCCATGTCCTGCCTTCTTCATCGTCTTTTTAACAACCTCATTGACCTTTGGTTTGAGAAGATCTTTAAATTCCCCTATTCTGGTGTCCAGGATCAGATTTATCCCATTTGCATCCTCATTGTTTTCCTCAGATGGTTTAACCTGTCTGACCCTGGCTATGCTCGACGGAACGTCAACCGTCTCCCCATAGTTTTTAAGGACCTCAAACATGGCCGTTTGAACTACAAGCCGCGGGTTGACCACCATCTTGGAGGAGCCGAAGTCATTCTCCCCGATGGGCTCCCGGTAGAACTGCTCCAGAAGGTCTCGGCCTGGCATGCCCTGGTGGCCTTTGGGCATGGCCCTTGCGGAGGGAAAGAGGTGGGTCTGCACCCTGAACACCGCGGCCTGTGGGTGCTGAGCCTGCAGCTCCTCCACCAGCGCCCGCAGAGAGCTGTGCTTGTACGGCACCAGGAGCTGGTCCACGTCAGCCATGAGCACATAGCGAGACGTGTACGTATGTTCTTGTAGACGCACTCGTTCATGACGCTCAGCTGCCCGTTGAGGTGGATGTCCTCCTGGATCCCCGGCCTCAGTCTCCAGGGGATGACCTCCAGGAAGCCCTCCTGGGCATAGTGGTCCAGGACACCCTGGCAGTCTGCGCTGCAACTGGTGAGATAGAGCACCACTCTGCACCCCCCACAGCCGGTACAGCTCCATGCTCTGCAGGAACTAGAGAGCGTTGCTGTAGTTGCCAGAGACCGTGGCCATGCAGACGGCGAGGAAGACGGGGAAGTGGTCCTCTCTGCGCTCCTGGCTGTGGATGGTCAGAACGAGCGGTGGGGAGGGGGAGGCGGCGGCGGCGGAGGAGGGCTCGCCAGGGTGGGGTGCGCCGCACCGAGCGGACAACGCCACCCGCGTAGCGTTGCAGCCCGCGGGTTCACCGCAGATGATGTCGGCGGCGACGTAGGGGTAGCCGTAGTGCACACTGTGCGTCTGGACCACGCCCTCGCCGGCCGCCGTCGGAGCAGCAGAGCACACAGTCCACGGCGGCCGGGCGGCCCATGTGGACCATGGCCAGGACCCTCACCGCCCCATCCTGCCGATGCTCCCTGTGGGCCGCCATCACCGCATGCTCGGAGCCCGGGAGCTCCATGGGGAGGAGGCCCGTCTGGGTCGGCCCCTGGCAGGGGTCGGAGGGGACGCAGGCAACGGTCAACACGACGAGGGTGCACAAGGAGAGGAAGGCGGCGGTCAGCTGCATGCTGTCTCCTCCAGGCAGGTATTTCTTGTTTTTGGTATTTTAATGTTTAAATATGCAATGAGGCCATATCTCATAAAATCTCATACAAAGATGCAAAATAACTATACAGCATGCACATACACACAAACCAAAAATAATTATACACAGCAAAAGACAGAACTTTATACAGCATGCACACAGACAAACACACAATAACTATATACAAGACCTATATACAGCAAAAGAAAGAACTATATTACACAGCATGCTTACAGGACACACACAATAACTATATACAAGAACTGCAAACAGCATGGACACACACACACTGTAAAATAACTATATGTAGTACACACACACAAACACATATTTACAACAAGAACCACACAATCCCACTCAATAGCCTTCACCATCTTCATAATTTGTTTCCTCATTCCCTTCAGTCTCATCTTCTTGGTCTTTTTGGGTATGTACATGTATTGTGAATGGGTTGCAGCAGCAGACCTCACCCCCTTCACACTTGCAGAAGTCAGTGCAACTGATACTTGCAGCATGGCAGCTGCAGTTTCCTTTGCTACAGGCCGCCTTTAATGTGCTGCAGCTACAGCTGGTGGCATCAAGCAGATTTATTGGAGCCACTGCTGCAAGAGCGGGCATGACAGCCCCTTCTTTAGCAACCTCCCAACCAAACTTACTGATGTCTCTGGCCTCTGCAGGAGGCTCTCTCTGACCTGCAGCCTTCCACAACATGACCTGAAGATGAGCAAGCAGTATGTGCAGCATCAGGTTGGCATCAGTTGGAGGAAGCTCCTTAAGTTTGGGAGGCTTTTTGCTGCGACTGTAGATCTGGTAGCGAGTGTTATTCATCGACTTTGCCTTCTTCTGCCCATACAGTGCGATAAAGAACTCGGCCCCAGTATATTTTAGGTCACTATGAGTGGCATCAGGTTCCCCAATCACTGTATTGAGACCAGGAATGTTTTTTCCTAAGAGTACTTTCAGCGCAGATGTCTTGCCCTTCCCACAGGGATAGGGGGCAGTGTCACATCCCGCCAGCGCATGCATCCCCAGGAGACCTTGACATCTGTCACCCAATTCTCTGATGGTGGCATTTATATCCAGGATGGTGCCATTCCACTTCTCCATCTGCACTGTTGATTGACATTGGCCTTCCATGCCCAGTACACCAACAGGTCAGTGTCATCACATATTGTCGGAGCCCATGCTTCAGCTGCTTGCAGCATGTGGCTAATGAGGGTGATGTCAGCCTCCTCATGCTTCACAATGCAGTCTGTGGTTCACAAAATAAGATGTTATTAGTGGTGAGGTCAAATGTGCACAGAAGGCGCGATAACTGGGTCTTAGTTGATGTGCTCTTCATCACAGCTCCTCGACAAGGAAGGGGTGTGTTGACTGTCAGCTTATAATCAATTGCACCAATTCCTCCTCGCCTTCTCCTCTCATGATCCTTAGCAGTGGGTTTATCATTGTACCGGTCAAAGATGACAAGGGTCTCATTAACTCCAGCTGCAGTGGAGAGGCGTGTATTAATGCTTGAGGCGATGTCCTTAATCGTACCTGCCACTGGCCAGACAATGTGATAGAGCAACTGACTTCCATCAACTAGAACAACATTGGGAAGTGGAGCATTTTCATCAGGTACTCCCAATCTTTTGACAAGGACAGACTTGTCACCCTTCCTCAGGCAACCAAATTCATCATTGAGTGAATCTTTTGGCTCAGGTATGCTGGCCACTTCTGACTTGATCCTCCTGATGAGCTTGTCAACTTCATCTTCATCATCCATCTTTGACCGCTTGACAATTTTCAGTGTTTTAGCTATGTAATTCTTAAAATCAACTACAGTTTCACAGCCTTCCACATTCAGAACTACAATTTCTTTACCAAAATATTCACATAAATTTGCAAACATTTGCTTCTGAGTCAATGCACTTAAGTTTGTACTGTATATTTCATACAACTCCCACATGGTCCACGTCTCCTGCATGTTTCCCTTCATTTCCTCTACTACAAATCATAGAGATTCTTCGATTGCTGGCCTACATGATTCAGAATTGACTGAGTTTTGTGGAATTTTTGCGGAAATTGTCATACCAGCTTTTGTGATACTGAGCATCGCTGGCATGCAAATCTCCTCGTACACCGGCTAATCTTAGAGTCACTGCAGTTGACCAGGCATCTTGCCGCTCATCACATACCTCTTTCAACACCCCATTGAATGTTCTGTTTCCTTTCCCCCTATCAACTGTTCAGCACTGGTTCACTTGCTTCCAACGCTCGGGGTGCTTTGGATCCTTAGGAATGCATTAATCTCCACATAATAGACAGTCTCTTTTAAACTCAAATTTTTGAGTCTGTGACTTGAGTGGCCTATGACCAGGATTATTTGACTCAAAAACCTTCCTCTTCTTCAGACCACTGTTCCTTGATGTGGACATATAATTGCAATAACAGATTTTATGTGCATGAATGGAAACACTGTCTCCCTCAGAAGCAACACGAGATGCTAAGATTGTGTGTAGGTCATCTCCGTTTCTCTTTGCTTCGAGAGATAATTGTGTTGATGCCTGAGATTTTGAAAACTTGACGTTGACCTTTACCATTACATGGGGCGAAGAAGCAGTTTCCCGTTTTGCTGTCCATACGGACCCTGAATGAGAAAAACTAAGCAAAAAGGAGTTGTTAATATTGTGTCAGTATGCTTCTAGGTTATACAAGCAAAAGATGACCTAGCATCAAGGAGTTTAAAGATGTTGCATGAATATGAAGCTATTCATATGCATGCTATACAATAGGGCTGTGCAATTAATTAAATTTTGATTCTTGGGTCTCCAAATTAATAAAATCGAGTTGAAACGATTCTTTTGGAATGTTCCGTTGTCTATGAAGTTTTGTGAAAAAAAAAAAAAAAAAATGCCGGCATTTTTTTAAATGCCGAATAAATGGATTTTATTTTCAAACTCAAAAATAATTCCAAAATCAGGCAGCCCTACTATACGGGAGCGTGTCTTTGTACCCCAGGTCCTATGTTTCCCGGGTCCTATGTTCCCCTCTTTGTATGAGACTGGGGGTCCTATGTTCCCCGCTCTTCCCCAAAAGGGTCCTATGTTCCCCGATATGTATGTGACCGGGGAACATAGGACCCTTTTTAAAAAAAAGGGTTCTTTGTTCCCCGGTCTTTTACTGTTTCCACCATTACTGCCAAATTCCGGCCGAGATAACTACCATTGCATGTCTTTACCTTTTGTGGAAGAGGGAGAGACGTCGGAGAACCTGACGCAGTCTATTCATACGCCGGTAAACAAACCCAGAGAACAAGCCCAATCCCTACGAGAGCTCCCCGCGCTACGGCCATCCGGAGGCGCACAGAGCTTTTGGCCGTGATATTATTATACAATTATATTATATTATATACTATTATATAAAGAGCTGCGGGAGTCGCAAACGGCAACAATCACTTTCTCCTCCATGCTGCAGTTCACCCCGGACTGCACTGCACTGAGTTGGCCAGTTGAACGCTGATTGGCTGTTACGTTACACATCTCACTCAGTGGCCACGCAGTTGAACGCCGATTGGCTGTCATCACGCAAATGTCGCGTCAAAGTTTAAATATTTTTAAAGAATGATAGATTGCGGGGTACATAGGACCTTTTTCCCAGAAAAGGGTCCTATGTTCCCCGCTTTTCCCAAAAAGGGTCCTATGCTCCCCGATATATATGGCTACAGGGGAACATAGGACCCTTTTTGGGAAAAACGGGGAACATAGGACCTTTTTTTTAAAAAAATGGTCCTATGTTCCCCGAGCGGGGAACATGGGACCCGGGGAACATAGGGATGACCCCTACTATACAAGCAAATGATAAGAAACATTAGCTTGCTCTAATGAAACACTTAAAGTATCCACTGCATTTAGTAATGCATTCATTAATTTATAGATAACTTTTCTGGGTTCCTGTGTCTAATGGCTGTGTTAATGTTGCAAGAAAAATGGTTATGGGGATAGCTAGCTAACAAGCAAGCAAACAGAGCAACCAAGTACATTGAAGGATGCTAGCAGTCATACTCATTTGTCAGATAGCTCATTTAAGCTAACGGCAGTTCATTTCAACATACTGTAGATACAGATTCTTAACAGTTACATACCTTTATCCTGCACTCTTTATCCGCATGTAGTTTGTAGTTCAACTCAAGATGGAAATGTCGATGTTAGAGGTATTGTCATTCACAGTGGGAGAGTAGTGCTGAAGTGGAGAGTACAATAGCAAGTGACTGGGAAATTCAGTGTCTGGACTAAATAGATGAATGAAATGTAAAAGCTTCTTATCTAATACCATAGCCTGATCAATAAAACAAAAACTTGTATCGTAAAATCGTATCGATTAGAGACTGGACCACCGAGTCTAGCAATGGTCTAATGTGTCAATACTGTAAATCCTTACAAGGTTCCTTAAAGGTTTTCACCAACTCAGACCCCCTTGGAAAAATAATATTGAGCCTTGCTTTATCACACGTTCGGATTTTGTGTGTATGCAAATTAGAGCATATTTAACGAGATAGGGCCTCATTTGCATATGTAAACATTAAAATACAAAAAACATGCAATATATATCTTTCTCATCTTCTAATCAACTCAAAAAGTTTCATGGTGATATCGTTTTATTTATTTTTTTATTCACCTGTAGGGTCTCGCCTTAATTGCCTATTTATGCTACTTATGCTAATTGCCCAAAATGCTACCTTTAGCAACCAAGTTTAATTCCATCCACTAGGTCTATAGATGACATTTCTGCAATAAAACTTTAGGGTACTCAACATTTCTTGGGTTTACTATTGGGCCTATGGGGATTACGACTAGACTATTATGTCTTATGGAGGACACGTTGGCTTGCCTGCTCCTACTTAGGGACAGGACTATAAGGGTTTGACCAAAGCCCTGCACAGACTATTCGATTATTGCCTTTCTAGTTTGGAGATATATATATACATGTATTATTTTTGTTTCTTTTACATTTCTGTATTATTGTACCTCTATCTGTTTTGTCATGGTGTGATTTTTTCAGTATGTGGTTTTGTAAGAATGTGTTTTACAATAACAAAGTCGACGACAGTATATCTCCCAGCCGCTTGGTCGACCGGTTGGTCAAGGGGATTACTTTGGAGGGTGCAGTCAGGTTGTGTTTATGACGTATTGGAGTTGCCTCATGTTCATTGTCAATATTGTGATGGGTGCTCAATAGGAGGGAGGAGGCCTTGGAAGGGATGTATAAAGGAGTGGAGCCTTGAAGTGGGTATAAATAGTTTGAGAACCACTGCACTAGGCCATCTGAGACTGCTGGGTGACCTCTTGCTGTGAGGCTGGTAGGCTATTGTGATTCTCTCTTTGGAACTTTGCTAGTGAGCAACCTCAGGTAGATTTTGTTTTGTTCTAAACCATTCTAAACCACCGGTGTGGTGCTTGGACGAGTAAAAGCAAGGCTGCTAAAATAATATTACTCTTTTCTAGCTATACATACTCAAAGACCCTTCAGTCTATATAAAGAATAACAAAATACAGGAATAAAAACTATAAAATGCAAGGGCCTTCATAAAAATAAGGTTTTTCTAAAGTTAAACACGAAAAAAACATTAATACGATATTTTGTGTGTTACCTGTTGAAGCGTAATTGTAATCCTTTTTGGTATCGTTGTTTCGGGCTAGGTATGACTTGCACTCTGGAGGTGATTCACGAAGAATCTCTCGAACAAAGGTAAGAATTCAGTTTATATTGGAAGTGTGTAGACGCCCACAGGCTCTTATTTACCCAGGTAAGCCTTAAGTCTGTCTTTGCATGGGCAGAATGGCAAAGAGGCCATGTTTGTAGGGTGTGACTTATCCTAAACCCATAAAACTGTTTATGGTGTTGTGTCGACCACTCTTTGTGTAGAAGAAGAAGCTATTCAGTACTGGCGTTAGCACTACACATGTGTGGTCCAATGACAACTGATGTTAGCTTGAAACATGTGGTCTAAATAAAGCCTAGAATTCATTGATTTACATCATACCGCATCATTGAAATATCGAAACAGTGAAATATCTTGCAATGTGTAATGATTGCATTGGTGTAATTTCCTACAAGATTTAATATGATGGAGAATCCTTGTTTCACATTTAACCACAACTTCTGCTTAACCACACATGATTAGGTGATAGGGAGGCATAATTTCAATTTGATAAAACTTCCATTGTATAGTATATCCTGTAGGCTCATAGTATGGGTCTACCCAGTTGAAGTCCTCGGGCCTCAACCTGCCTGTCTTTTCCTGAGCAGAAAGACTCTGAAAGGAAAAATTTAGGCCCCGTTTACACGATGACGCTTGCGGGTAAAAACAACAAAATATTTTATCGGAAGTGCCTTTTGTTTAGACGGTGACAGCGTTTTTGGGGCATGAAAACGCATAAATCTGTAACCACCCTCCAGAGTGGAAAAATTGAATACGCTCCGCCATAGAGTTTCCGTCTACACTGCCAAGACGCAAAACACTGCTTAGATCTGCTCACGTCGCGCACGCGTTTACGTCACATACATGTGCCAGTACAAGGAAATAAACAAACATGTCCGATTATTTCCATGCGTCGGACCTTCAAGCTGCTCTGGCAGCTCTAACAAGCGTACAGGAGTCTTTCCACGAAATGTACAGGATATGTACAGATAGAATTACTGAACAGAGAAGGATCTTTTTGATTTTTGCGGCACGGATAAGAGAAGAAGGAAGATTCTACGCATGCGCTCAGACATGGCGGTGTTGTGTGATAGTGTTTCACAGCACCACCTAGCCGCCTGGCATGCATACCCATTCGAATTCCACACACTTTTGCGTCACCGTATGCACACAGATTTCCTCCCGAAAACGCTCTTCTAAACGCGGAATAAAAAGTGAATATGCGACGCCACTTTTGCGTCTTCTGTTCAGACCGTCATCGTGTAAACGTAGCCTTAGGCCTATCAACATATGATCACAGGCTTACATGATGGCTGTTTGTGTGTATCTGTGGGTGGGTGATAAGCCTAGAACATACAATGTTAACACATAATTTCCTGTGACCCTGATTTGATATTTCCTCGACTAGAACTCAACACTTGCACTTATCAAGTTCCAATTCCTAAAGAAGATTTTGTTTCTAAATGTAGCATGACTGGTGGCTCTGAGGGAGGTGAGGGGCTGTTCTAGATGCCCGTCAGGGAGTCGCTCCAAACACTCGTGCATTTACATGGGACAGCTAAATCGGATTAAGCCTTATACCGATTTTGCTACTCGAACGGACCATGTCACTTGTCCGAACGTACATGGCCTTTAATGGTCCGTTCAGACTACACGATTTCAGCCCGATTTTGCCCCGATTCTTTCGTCGCAGACAAATTTGTGAATTGTACACGATTTTGACGGGTCGGCGACGAGACGAGGTCTTGTAATGTGACATGCTTGCGATCTGCGATGCTTTCGTCTGCGACGTTCAAAAACCCCACGACGAAAAGTTTGGCATGTCAGAATTTTTTGGGGAATCGCATGATGTATCCATTGTTGACATGAGGGAACCACGCCCCCAGTTGCGTGAGGGAAGCCCGCGAACAGCTGGAGCTCACGCGCAGTGTTTACCAACTGACTTCACTGCACTACGCTGAGTAGGAGTAACTACTGCAAAAATGAATAACAAGAAGAATGCTAATAAAGAAAACGATAGAAAATGGAGCAATATAATGGAGACAACTTTGGTGGAAATGTGGCGGCAGCAACGTCCCTACATTGTCAACCCAAGAACGAGTCCACAATCTTTTCTTCTTTTTCTTCCTTTCCGGCATTATGCTGGACCGCCAGCATAATGCCTAGGTACTCGGGATCCATTGTTGACGCTTTGTTGCTAGGCTACGTTGTTGCTGCGTCTACTTTGTATAGTTCATGTCACGCGCATTACTGTGAGGAATTGCCGCATTGAGCATGTATAAAAACTACTGGAACCTTTATGACAAAAATGTAAAAAGAATTTATGTTAGTTCTAAATCTTAGATTTTCAAAATATCTTGCAAACGTGAATGATACAAAGTAGAGAGCATCGCACCCTCGAATCTTGTAGTGTGGCCAGTCTTACGACGAGACAAGGCCCGATTTCCTGGCTCTGAGATCGTATAGTGTGTATCGTATAGTTAAATCGTGGAGGAATGTCTGAGGATTGTGTATTCTGAACCGGCCATAAGAGAATCAAATAATGGACAGAGCATGGATGACTCCGTTACGCTAGGTGATGCTGTTGCCCATTCAACAAGTGGTAGTAGAGCCACCGGCTGACCTCTTTACGTCACCAGCAACAACAAACTCAGGCGGCTTTCGAGAAAGATGTTTTCAGTAGACAGCCGTCAGTTCACTTCTGGTCCATTTAATTTCTCAGACGATCCATTGTTCCGACCTCTCGGTCGTATGTCGACTCCTCCGGAGGCGGTGAGCGGGAATTTTTCTTATTTTTCTTTTTCTTTTCACAGATATAGGTATAAAGAGAGATAAATCTTCTCCAACGTATAGCATTACATCAAACAGCTTCTCCATCAAACAGCTCAATGTATTGCTTATCAATATAGAATCTATCTATACACTAGGGCTGCAACTAACGATTATTTTAATAATCGATTGATCTGTCGATTTATTTTTTCGATTAATCGATGAATCGGATAGAATAATAATAAAAAAAAATTGGAATTGCCGCATCTTTATTCAAAAACTGAACATTACTTCAAATTCACAGTGCAGACTGAAGTGTAAAAACACCAGGTTATTGCTCCAACGTCCCGGAACTATTAAAAGTAATATACAATGTATGATATATTTTTATATGTATATAAGGGATGTCCATGGTTAACCGGTCAAACCTATTGATACCATTTTCGAGACTCCTTGAAATAGAATTTGTAATATTGCTTTAATTGCTGATAAGATGATGATAGTTCAAGATAGGACATTAAACAGGCCATAATTCTATCTTTGTTATCTATTTTATATTACTGGGAAAACAAGTTTTCACCAAAATCTCAACTATTATTTTTTTTTACTGCTGCATTTGAACGCATCAATCATATTACTGAGCCGACCTGAACACATCACATTTTACACTGTTTGTGACCATTTTTAAGCTAACTAGCAGCTATATCCTGCTGATTTTAACATGGATTTAAAAAAGGCATTACTATTTTTAACTGACGGGACTTTCTACACCGTCCGGTTGTGTGATTACTACCGCTGCTTTGAATGACTGTTGATGCACGCGGTGCCGACTCCGAGCCCGTCTGCACACACAACGTCTGCAGCAGCAGCAGCTGACAGAGTTTTCGGTTGGGTTGGACTAGACGGATACTGAGTTGAAGGAGTTTTTTTAACCCAAAGACAGTGAAGGTACAACACTTTTATGTAGGCCTACAGTCCAGTTTTAAGATATGACCAAAATACAAGCTGTGGTCGCTCACACTAAAGCTCGCTGTGGGCGTCCATGAACCGTGAACCAACCTGTCGGCGGCTGGCTGTAAACAGTGCTGCGCCTATGAGTAACTTATTAATCGCGCGACACAACGAATCGACGACCAAATTCGTTGCCAACGCATTTGGTAATCGATTTTTATCGATTCGTTGTTGCAGCCCTACTATACACCGATTAGTAGGCCTACATTGATATACCTAGCAAAAAAGCAGCATCGAAGACAAGGGCATATTTGATTTATTAGTTAGAATTTGTCAAACAACGTAGACTGACGCAAAACTTCGGAAAAAGCTGATAAAACCCGACCTGCCACACCACAGTGCTGTTGCCACACCACAGTGCTGTTGCCACACCACAGTGCTGTTGCCACACCACAGTGCTGTTGCCACACCACAGTGCTGTTGCCACACCACAGTGCTGTTGCCACACCACAGTGCTGTTGCCACACCACAGTGCCCGGCTCCGGGGCTGCAGCTGGATGCTATTCGTCCTGCGTTCCTCTGTGCAAAGCTGCAAACTTGTCGCTTTTCGGCGACAATCGCCGTTTTCTTGGTCAATTTGGTCATTCACGTGATTCGTGTAGAACCGGGGGGGGTCCAGAATTGCGAAGAATTATTGGATCATTCTTATAATTGACATTTCTCTGGGCCAATCGGAATCTCAGCACTTGCTTCAGAATCTTTCTTATAATCGACATTTCTCTGGGCCAATCGGAATCTTGAAGCACACAGCGCCAACTGAGCTCGCCATTGGATGAGACGGTCGCCTGGCTACCGCGCATGCGGCCAAACAACGCAAGAGAGCTTGCAAAACACTCGTCCAGGGGCCTGTACTACGAAGCACGATTAGAGGGTTAGCAAGGTATGTTGAGCTGAAAGCCTGGGTTAGCTGTACCACGAAAGTCGATCTCTTTAAGCGTCGCTCTATCACCATGGGGACTTATGCTCGCAACCAAACCTGGTCGGGAGCAGCTTTTCAGCTAGCCGGAGATCGGCCACTTACATCGGCGTGTGCATTTTCCTAGCCCCTCCTCCGACAATGGCGTCACCATTTTTGGGTGTTCCGGTGGACCACGGCGCACTTATCGTACAGGCGTCTCTCCGGAGACAGGGTTTTTCGGGACAGAACCGATCCCTCGGCATTGTCTGACGATATTCTTTATGAGAGATACAGATTCTCATCAGAGGGTATTCGTTATTTGATCGTCCTTGTTTGACCGTGTGTAGGCAATGCTGCACAAAGAAGCCGTGCACTTACTGTTGCGCAGTGTGTCTGTGTTTCAAGTTCGAAGGTGGCCCCGCACGTTCAACGTACATTAACCATAGTCAAGTGCCGTGTTTTCCATTATCCCTTACATAACCGCTATGTAGGCGTAGGCATTTTTTATTCTACAAATTCATATTATAGCTGTGAGAATTGTTAAAAAAAACCACCTCCATAGTCGCCCTGGAGTCACAGGGTGACAGTCTCCTGCAAGAATCAGGGAAACCTAGACATTCTTTGCAAAAATTAAACATTTAGAAGAATACGTGATACTTTGCTTTGATAGTTATATACCTCTGATTGGAGATTGATTGTCGGCGGCTCCTCCAAAATAATGTTACCTTCAACTAAAAATGACACAATTATTTTACCCTCAATCATTTCACATTTGATTAGCAAGACAATTATTTATGTCCTTTGCCAATACATGAATACTCATTACAAACGCCTTGGATGTTGAGGCAGTGGGGTGAGAGGGCATCCCCCCTTCCACCATCATCGGCCGACCTTCGATATTGGCGAGAGCCAGCTCCTCCGAAGTGGTGAAGGGTGGTGGTCGGAGCAGTATTAATTTGGGTTTTCTTTTTATTTGCTACAGGTAATCAACATGAGATTAAAGGTTGGAGCCTAGGCCATTGCAAGTCATAGGCTAGATTCATCTGAAATGATCAAATGGATGCTTACAACTTACCACATTGAATAATATTTTTATATTTATTTTTGACTTGGCCCCATGTTTGTAGGAGTGTGCTGGCACCACATATGGGGGTAAAACACATGATAATACATGATATTTTTTAGACAATATGCAGAATCATTTCACTTACGAAATAACACGGTAGGCTATTTTTTGCCAGCACACCACCCTAGCCATATTATGGGCAACCGTGTTCCCCTTGGCTGTGATTTGAACTTTGAATTCCTCGTAGGAGTTCATAATAATTCACTGCTCGCCTTGGGTGAAATACACCGCTCTCGCTCGATTCATTTTGTGTAAGGGTGAGTCAAATGACGCGATAAACGCCCCTTTTATGTGAACGCGCATTGAACCTAAAGCGGAAAACCTGGTTCAACTAATTGAATCTAAAGTGAGCGTCGTGGTACCATTTAACTCTGATTGCGAGTTGCGGCTCTGTCGAGCCAGGTTTTCCCAAGAAAGCCTGGGTATGTTCAGCGAGGTTCGTGGTATACCCCCTCAGGCTAAGAGACAAAAAAATAAAATTGTGACAGTTGTAAATAAAATATTTTTTATAAGCCTCAAGGATGTTTTGACATTGGTTTTTGATAAAGTATGCTGAGTTTTGTTAAGTCACGCTCAGACTAGTGTCATTTGCATATTACAATCAAAAAAAATCCCCCGTGACACTGTCACTTTTTTTCCTCTGAGGAGTTTGCAGGTCTGTCTGTGTCCGAGGTGCCAGATTACAAAATATGCAACGATGCATTCACTTCCTCCAACTGAAACGCAAATGTAGTCAAACCGTTTTCTTCAATATGAATAACCCTCAGCTCCTTTCTCCTCTCATCTGCCCTCATCGCAACGATAATAATGAACAAGAAGTAATGAACAATGAAAGTCCTTTGTTTGGCTCCTCCAAACAAAGGACAAAGGGTGGTGATATTAAGATGGATTATTGTAGGCCTACAGTTTTCAGGAACATGGCAAGGTTGCTCCGCTGCCACGCTGAAGATCTCTCCCTGCGTGCGTGTGTGGCGTAACCTGTTTAACTGGGCAACAGGTGCACAGCCTCACCCAGCCCCAGAGTCCAATCAGTCTGACTCTGGCCAGATGAGGCTGCTTAAACCAACCGTCATCCACACACACTGCGAGTCGCGTGCTATGGAAATGAGGCTAGAGTGCTGCCTAGTAGTGGTGCCGAGATGATACCTCATGAATCGTCAAAGCCTCTCAGCCAGGTGAACCACCAAAGTGGTTCGTGATCGAAGCTTCAAATGAGTACTCACCTAGTGGTGAATAAAATTATGATGAAAGTGTTTCCAGTCAACCCAACCCAAAATGTGATTTTTGCTTCGTGTGCCGATACAACAAAAAAACATCTGAGAATTGAAGTCATTTCCGTGATACATGTGTGTGGTTGTGCCATTCAGAAATATCTCCAGAGCTCATGCTAGAAAATGATTTTGGCAAAAGAGAATGTCTTATCAGTTACAGTACTAATTATTGTAATACTCGAAGAAATTGATAGATTAAAGTGGTATTACACTGCATGATGACTGAGAATGAGTGTGATTAATTTAATAGCCATTAAAGTGTTCTTTGAATTGGGTAGTGTCTTCTTTTTGTGAATGATGTGTTTAGGCAACAGGACAAACGGAAGTGCTTTGGTTATTGACAATTTTCTGGGCAAAATGATAGTTTAACTGATTTTATAAAAGGGGAAATGTGGTTGCGATGTGGGACAGTGTTTTGTGTAACTTTGGAGGGGGTCTAATGATTTCTATTCAGAAACAGCATTTGCTCAAAAACCTTTGGGCTTACCCGGTATCTCTTTTTTGAGACAACCTCTCCTGCCTTCTAAAAAACCCGCTCGCAGGGGACAGAGGATGCAGACAACAATTTCAATGAAAAAATGCAGAGGTGTTGAAATAGTAGTTTGTGCATTTCCCAGTGTTGGAGTGGATCATAATTTCTGTGTGAGGTTCTCTTAAATAGCGCTGGACCTCTACGATGGCATCGGCTGTGGCACTATGACTTTGTCTGCTCCTCTGCACAGTTGCACCTAAATGGCGCCACAGTCGACCAAGGGAAAATAAACAGAAGATTGATTAAATATCATAACAAAGGAGGAGGAGGTGGAAGGGACTTCATCTTAATGTGGTCGATAGGGTTTAAATGTGGTCGATAGGGTTTACATGTTTAAATGTGGTCGATTGGGTTTACATGTTTAAATGTGGTCGATAGTGTTTAAATATGGTCGATAGGGTTTACATGTGGTCGATAGTGTTTAAATGTGGGCGATAGTGTTTAAATGTGGTCGATAGGGTTTACATGTGGTCCATAGTGTTTAAATATGGTCGATAGTGTTTGCATGTGGACTGTGGTCGATAGTGTTTAAATGTGATCGTTAGTGTTTAATTATGGTCGATAGTGTTTAAATGTTCTTTTCCCTCTCTCCACCTCATCCCTCACTCTTCACCTCAAGCTGGTGTGTGGTGAGCGTTCTGGCGCCGATTGGCTGCCGTGCATCACCCAAATGGGTGCTACATACTGGTGGTGGTTAGTGAGGTTCCCCCCCCCCCCCCCCTTCACTGTAGGCGTCTTTGAGTGTCTAGAAAAGCGCTAAATAAATTCAATGAATTATTATTATTATTATCTTCATGGATCGCTGCTGATTCAAGTCGAGATGATTGTAACGGTATATCACTTATCACTTGACCACACTCAGTGGTGAGCCTTTTCACAGCTTCATCAGCCTTGGATGGAGTGAGGAAGCCGAGAGATTTGAAACGTGGGTCCAGCAGAGTGGGAGGGTCAGGATAATGGTCTTTTGGTAGTGGTTAAGGGATTCCATTAACTTCAGTTGTATTGATTTGGTGAGATGTTTGGCCATGTCAGTGTGTAAGAATCTTAGAGGCTGATGTCGTATATTCTATTTGAGGAATATTAATTCAGCGCGGACAACTGTGTCTTGACATTACAGGCACTTTATTAAACTGACATGAAGACGCACGAACCCAGCATCATGTGACCACACACACATAATCCTATTGGTCGACTGTAGCGTAACCCGCGTAACCATTAACCCTTAATGTACTGCATTCAGATACACCACATCTCCCTTTTTTACGAACATGTGAAACACATTTTTTTCAAAGTCCATCAAAACCTGTGAAAGAAAACAGGGTTAAACAAATCCTGGTAAACTGATACTCTTTCTAAACATAACATTTTCCAACTTATTTTCTAAAGTAAATATCTACCCTGTAAAACTGGTACATTGGAAAAACATTTTCTGCTCAGCATGAACATATGACAAACTCTTTTTTTTCACATTGAACATTTTTTTTTCCTTTTCTCAGCCACTTATAAGTTCAGTCTAGTGGGCTGTATGATTGCTCTCCCAGACCTGGTTCTGGGAGTGGAAACCCCAGGAGAGGGAACAGGAGACCCCAAAGCAGGTGGAGTGTCACCCTGCTCTAGGACCGGCAGTGGCTCCTGTTGCTGCTGTCCAGCCTCGTCTCGTGACGGAGACTGGAGTGGTATAAGATGCAGGCGGTTGCGTCTAACCACCCCATGTGGCGCATCCACAAGGTAAGATCTCGGCGAGGTGTGACTCTGGATCACAGTCCCTGGTGTTTTTGTGTCAGTCACCCACACCTCCTGACCTGGAGACAGGCTGCTGAGTGGCTTTGCACGATGTCGCCTGTTGAAGTTTGCAGCATCTGACGACCTCTTCTCCCCTTCTTTCTGGAACAGAGTGCTGCGGTCGGGCAGTGTAGGTTGCAGCTCAGAGGAATGTGTCGGCACTGTGGTGCGGAGACGTCGACCCATGAGCAACTGGGCCGGGCTGTATCCATTCTGAAGAGGTGTGGCTCTGTATGCAAGCAGAGCCATGTACGGATCAGTTGCCTTTTTCAGCAGACCCTTTATGGTCTGTACTGCTCGCTCAGCCTCGCCATTGCTTTGTGGGAATTTGGGGCTACTGGTAAGGTGTTTGAACCCATATGCAGAGGCGAAGGAAGCGAATGCCTGGCCGGAGAATTGAGGGCCGTTGTCAGACATGAGCACCTCCGGGATGCCGTGTCTGGCAAACATAGATTTCAGATGGTTAATCAAATCATTGCATTTTGTGTGTGTCAGCAGGGCAAGTTCGACGTACCTGGAGAGGTAATCAACGACGAGCAGGTAAGTTTTTCCCCCCAGTTCAAAGAGATCGGCCCCCAGCTTTTGCCATGGGCGCTCGGGGCAGTCTGACGGCATGAGTGGCTCACTGTGATTGCGGCGCTCTTGCAGACACGTTCTGCATTTGAGCACCATCTCTGTGATTTGATGTCCCAGCCCAGGCCACCACACAGTCTGACGGGCACGTGCTTTGCACTTCACGACCCCTTGATGGCCCTCATGCAGTCTGTCCAGCACATCGTTCCGCATTGCTGCTGGAATGACCAGACGTGTGTCTTTCAGCAACAGTCCATCTTGTAGTGTGAGTGTAGCCTGCTCGGGCCAGAAGTGTTTCAGGAGTGGTTCCTGCTGTGCGTGATCTGGCCATCCGTCTGCACACATTTTCATGACACGAGAGCATACACTGTCAGCTTCCAGCTGTGCCTTGAGTGTGTCCATGAACGTGGGACTGACAGGTAAGTTGTTGACAATGCAGTCCACGTAAATGTTCGTGCTCTCCATCAGTTCAGTGTCATTTGCGGTCATTTTTTTCTGTACAGGTGAACGTGACAATGTGTCAGCAGTCCAGAGTGACTTTCCAGGAACGTGCACAATGTCATAGGAGTAGCGCATGAGCCGCATTCAAAAGCGCTGTATCCTTGGTGGCAACAGGTCGAGTGCTTGTGCGCCTAGTAAGGAGAGGAGCGGCTTATGGTCAGTCTCTAGGCAGAAGTGCTTTCCTAACAAAAAGTCCCGGAAGCGCTCACATGCCCAGGTTAGACCCAGGGCCTCCTTTTCTACTTGCGCGTAGCTTTGCTCAGTGGCTGAGAGTGAGCGGGATGCGTAAGCTACCGGCCTCCATTCGCTGTCCCATTTCTGGAGGAGCACGCCCCCCAGTCCATAAGATGAAGCGTCTGCCGATACTTTGGTGTCCCTGCTCGTGTCATACATGGCCAGGACCGGTGGAGAGATTAGTGCTTCCTTCAGCACCCTGAAAGCCGCCGCCTGGTCGACACCCCACAGCCAGCAGTTCTTCTTTGAGAGAAGGTCACGGAGAGCTTTGTCTTTCTCTGATAGCTGGGGTATGAATTTTCCCACCTGGTTTACCATCCCCAGGAAACTCCTCAACTCACTCACGTTTGTAGGCTCTTTCATGTCCCTGATGGCCTCTGTCTTTTCTGGATCGGGGCTGATGCCTGACGTGGTGATGACATGCCCGAGGAACACCAACTCACTCCTGGAGAGCTCGCACTTGTCTGCATTCAAAGTCACCCCTGCTTGTTCAAGCTTTTTCAACAAGGCATGGAGACGAGCGTCGTGCTGTTCTTGGTCTTTTCCCCACACCAGCAGGTCATCGATGTGGCAGACCACCCCGTCGAGTCCATCTATCACCTCCGCCATGACACGCTGGAAGTGCTCGGGCGCAGAGTTGATCCCAAACGGAAGACGCTGGAAGTGATACCGTCCGAAGGGTGTTATAAATGTTGTGTATTTGGCTGACTCCTCAGCTAAAGGAATCTGCCAGAATCCCATGTTCGCGTCTAGTTTACTGAAGATTCTGGCTCCAGCTAGCATTCCTAGACTCTGGTCGACTGATGGCAGGACATACTTCTCTCGACACACATACTGGTTCAAGCCCGTGAAGTCCACACACAGGCGTAGTTGCTGGCTGTTCTTCTTTGGGACGACGACGATGCCGGCGCACCACTCCATAGGCTCCTCAACGCGCCTGATGACCCCCATCTCTTCCATCCGCTGGAGCTCCTCCTTCACCTTTCCTATCAGAGGCAGGGGAATTCTCCGTGGAGTCTTTAAAGAGAATGGCACGGCCTCTGGCTTGAGCAGGATGTGGTATGGACGCCTGATGTCGCCTAGGCCCTTGCAGAGTTTTGGGTAGGTTGCCTTTAAAGAGTCCATGGTGACGCTGTCGACTCGAATGAGTAGACCCAGGGCAGTAATGGCCGGTAGCCCGAGCAAAGGTGTGCTCAGGTTTTTGACCACATAGACCTTCTCCTCTGTCTGCTTGGCTCTGTAAGTCAGCTGCATTTTTGCATAGCCAGCTACCTCCAGCTGAATCTTTCCTGGACCCAGCAAGGGTTTCTCTGGCTTGTGGAGGACAGGCATTTGTGCCCCCGGGAACAAGTCTTTCAGGTCACTGTCCGAAATGGCGGTTACATCTGCGCCGGTGTCAAGTTTGAATTTCAGCACTTTCCCTTTTATCTGCACATCAGCCGCCCACATGTTGTTTTCACATGACACAGAGCCCAAGAAGAAACTTTTCCCCTCTTCTTCCTCAATGTACACTACCACAGACTTGCTTCTGCAGACACGCTGGTAATGGCCTTTTTTTCCGCAGCCCCGACAGGTTGCATCGTTGGCGGGACACTTGGCGGGAAACTCGTGAGAAGGCCCCCCACACTTGTAGCACTGGGCGCTGTGCTGCATGCCTTTGTCTCTGCCTTGCGTGTGTTGGCGGGAATGTGCGCCGCTGCTTTTCCAGTTGGTATATTGCTGTCCCTTTTTTATCAGCCTGTCTATGGAGCTCCCCTCCATCTGCATCACACTGCTAGCGTCACCCCTAAGTGTGCTCTGTTGCTTTTTGACTTCTTCAGACTGTCTTGCCATATCAATGGCTTCTTGCAAAGTCAGTTTTTCCTCCATCTGCAAGCGTTCAGAAAGTCTGGTGTTTGCAAGCCCCACTACGATCCGATCTCGTATGAGTTCATCATGCAAGTCCCCATATTGACAGTGTTCTGCTAAAGCATGCAGGGCAGTGACGAATGCCTCGACAGTCTCATTTGGTTCTTGTTTTCGCATATTGAAGCATGCACGTTCAAACACAATATTCTTCTTCACAACAAAGAAATCCCGGAATCCGTCTTTTACTTTGTCATACATTTTCATGTCAGCATCACTCAGTTTTAATCCTCTCAATACATCGTCGGCCTCATCCCCCATACAATATATCAGAGTGTTAACCTGAGTTTCCTCGGAGTTCGTAGTCAAGTTGCTCGCTTGCCGAAACCTCTCGAACCTCCGGATCCATTTTGTCCAATCGAGCGGTTTGTTGAAATCAAAGGGCTCCGGTGGCTGGATGTTGAATGTAGCAGTTGGTGCACTAGCCGCCATGCTCGCTTGTTGCACGTTAACGTTTCCCTCACGTTGTTCGCTCTTAACATCCACCAATGTCTCTCCCTCTGTCTCTGTCGCCGTGGACCGTTGAGTCCTGTGCTTTTTCTTTCGGGTCATAGACACAGCACTTCTGACACCATGTCGTATATTCTATTTGAGGAATATTAATTCAGCGCGGACAACTGTGTCTTGACATTACAGGCACTTTATTAAACTGACATGAAGACGCACGAACCCAGCATCATGTGACCACACACACATAATCCTATTGGTCGACTGTAACGTAACCCGCGTAACCATTAACCCTTAATGTACTGCATTCAGATACACCACAGCTGACACCCTCTTTTTCTCGGACAATTCAATTGTAACCTGATTAAATGGGCCAAGCACACCAAGGCAATCCTTAATTATGGTAAACTCCATTGGAGTCAACATGGTGACTTCAGAAGGGAGAAAACAGCCATAGCTGCACTTACAGCTTCTCTCTCTGAATGCAGGCTCTCCAACATTGGTGATGTTCCACCTTGTCTCAACCTCCTTCAGCAGCTTAGGCAGTGTTCTTCCCATGCGTTGCTGCATCTTGGCTAAACTTTGCTTTACACAGAGAAGAACATATAAAATCGGAACATTTGTTTCACTACGACTCCTTTCAGCTGCCCACCCCTCCTTATCCTGCAAAAAATAAATAAATAAAATGGCTAATAAAACACTTGAGGTGGCGTTTTGAAAAGAGAAAACTCCATTGGAGCCTTCGGCGCCGTCAAAAAGTTGAAAAGCTTTTTCGGCAGCGACGGATCCGTCATCCAATCAGATCACGTATGCAAATTTAAGCAACGCTAACCCTTTCCAGGGTCGTCAGAGCCCGAGTAGTGTCATCACAGTGCTTCAATTGCATGCGTGATCTGATTGGATGACGGATCCGTCGCTGCCGAACAAGTTGAAAATCTTTCAACTTTTTGACGGAGCCTTCAGCGCACGGATCCACAATGCATTATGCGTCCGTCCCCATTCAAAGTAAATGGGGATCAGTCAACGGACGGAGGCAGTGGGCACGAGGCGTAATACGAAAGACGTCAGAAATTCCACTTTCAGTGGTCAATTATGCTTAGCAACAGTGAATTATCAAATATAATTCACCGCCGGAAGTTGTGTAGGGCCCATGCAAGTGAACGGAGCGTTCCATGGCATTGAGAAGAGCCGTGTAATAAGTAAGGGATAATGTATAGAACGCCGGTCAATATCGTGAAAATAAGCCCGACGGGGCTTATTTTCGATAATAACCAACGTTCTATACATTATCCCGTTTATTAAACGGCTAATTGCCAAGACGAAAAAATAACTTCACATGGTGTGTCTTTTTACAATTTATTTGTTACCAGCATTCGTAGTTCTGATCAGCAGAGAAATAGTCCGCCAAAGACGTTGACGTCGCTTAGCGACCGAAGACGCTGGGTTTGACAAGTTACCGGACTACTTGCGGAGTGATACCAAAGACGTCATTAGATGCAAAAAAATCCTTTGTTTTCCTTGACAGCAGTCAATTATACTTCGCAACTATAATTATAAAATATAATTCAACGCCGGAAGTTGTGAAGGGCCGATGCAAGTGAACGGAGGGTTCCGCGACATTGAGAAGACACGTGTAATACATTTTTACAGGGCTCTCTAGTCTCATGCATTGGGCGTGCGACGCACAAATTTCAAACCATTCACATGCTCACATGCCACACTTTGTAGTTCTCATGCAGAGAAATTACAAGGATAGCGCCCACCAAGTTGCGCCGATATTTATTTTATAAACGTGAAACAGGTAGGAATAAAATGGTTTCTCCGTACAGTAGGGTGAACAGACGTCCTCTTTTCCCCGGACAAAATTTGTCAGGGATTTTATTAAAGCCTAAAACATGTTCACATCGAATTTGCGTTGCGTTTCTCTGGGTCATTCTCAAAATATATTAAGACTGAACTATTATGACCTCCCCTACTAAGTTCTGTTCGCTTTGCATTGGTGGAAGTGAGTAGGTGGAGTGGTGAAGTAGAGCCTTCGGATTGTACGTTTTGGCTCATCATGTTTTGTATTTTTTTTTTTACTATTATTGTTTTATAGGGACAAACATTAACAAATTTCTCCTCCTATTGATAATGTTGTTTCTATTGAACAGAAAGAAACACTTGGTCATCTGAAAGAGAGAACCACACATTACTTGACACACTTTACCACAGCATTAGTCGACTGAATGTCACAGATATATTTTAGGCATTGGACTGAATGCCACATAAATGTATAATTAGGTTGTTGCACATTCGCAACAAAAGACTAGGGAAAAGTATATTCCCCTACTGGTGTTGCTTAGGCCAATAGCCTTTTGAGGCAGTGTTGTTTCTGCATATCAGTGTTTTTAAGGGTCATTAAAGTTCATTATTATACATTATTCACCATGTCTGTGGACACATTTGTTTCAGTTACATTTTACTATACTACCCACCCCCCCCCCCCCCCCCTCCACCAAATCAGGTCACCCTTATCAGACCCCGTCCCGTCCCTAGCCAAACCAAGCCCCCACCCCAACCGCCGCCGACAAAATCTCACTCTGAACTCAGTTCAAAGATTGAGAGCCCTGCATTTATATGTAACATATCTAGACTACGTTATGTATGAATATACATAAAATATAAACGATATATTTGTTTAAGTTCCATCACAAGGGGGTGCTGTGGCACCACTTATCTTCCTCTAAATTTGGCGAGGCATCCATGAGTATTCTTCATAAGCCAACCGATAACATTAGACAATCCATTAAATTAAGGGATATGGCCAAGAAGTTTTTATAGATGGTGAGGCCCTTGTGAAGTATTCAAAACTTGGCATTAACTAAGAATTAAAAAAAGTGCATGAAGTAATGATAATGAGTTGATTTGTATCTTTATTCTTGGTCGGGAAAAGGGATAATGGTAAGGGTAATATAATATAAAATGTTTTTTTTAATTAAATTGCCCAATCTTTTTTATTATATCATTGTT
This sequence comes from Gadus morhua, assembly GCF_902167405.1. NCBI lineage: Eukaryota > Metazoa > Chordata > Actinopteri > Gadiformes > Gadidae > Gadus > Gadus morhua. Next base: position 19,924,898 of record NC_044062.1, on the reverse strand, counting down.
TATTGCAATTTATAATTTTTCGACGTGGACGGATATCGGACACAGAAGAAGAGGTAGCAGAAGTCAGAGGAGCACTTTAAGTGAGTCAATCGATCAGGAACATAAAATAAAATGGCAAGCGCATTCTACTCGTAAACAACCTTCTCAGTGCATTTCACTTACTAAGAGCTGCCTAACAAAGATAATAGCAGCGATCAAGACTTACCTACAGCCCTTTGCAAATACATAACCCCCTTGGCAGAGGTTTAGAATGTCTTGCACATGCCCTGTTAATTTACTAATATAACATTTAACTTACATACATTAATTAACATTACTTTAGCATGAATTATATTAAAAATGACAAAATATAGGTATAGAAACAGAACAAAAAACGTTTGGCTAGCTGGCAGACTAACATGCAAAGGAAGAAGGAGAATTTTATTTTTAGAGTTTATTTGTTTTGTGTTACCGCATATTTTAAATATAAATTAGTTAGTAGTAGTAATGTAGACAGTGAAATAACCTTACCATTTGTCATAATGGTACAGGCCTACTACTTTCATAGGTAAACCAAAGGTTTGATATGGTTTAGATCCTTGTTGTTTTACATTTCAGGTGGAAAAACACTGGTATTAGACTCTGTGGAAGTAATGTTTTCAGTTTCTGAGTTGTTAGGGACAGGTTTAGGGTTAACGAGGGATGCAAATAACGATAATGCACAATATTACCCACATCGGAAAAATAAACCCTGGAATGAATCGTATACTGATTTAGGGTGGTCTATAACAATGTCAAAGTGTTATAGTGTTATATCTTATCATATTAACAACCAAAAGAAGGCTGTTTGGTGCCAGGCACATTCATACCGATAGTGGTCCATGTTATGGTAGGTCAATGGTATTACGTTACAACTGTTTATTAGCAGAGTACCTTCGCTTGCTCTGTCTTCATCTCATTTAGTTGAGCTGTTGTGATAGCTGCAAGGACCCTCACTTTGAAGAAAATAGCTCCCTGAAGCTTGGATTTGTAAATAATCTGACAGAGTTCACAGCATGCATCAGTGTGAGAATATAACCTATCACACATGTCCACGCACACATACACAAACACACACACGCACGCACGCACACACAGACACACACACACACACACACACACACACACACACACACACACACACACACACACACACACACAGACACACATATCAAGAGATCCTTGAAAGAGGTCCAAGAATAGTGAAGAAGTATGAAGTATGAATCCATTCAAATCAGGGTGCAGTTTCCAAGTCGCTGGTCCCAAATGGATCATAGATACAACGTTCAATGTTCAAGCCTTTATTTGCAAACGCTTAACGCAAACCAATTTTAACGGCATTATTATTTTTATGCCGTGATCAACGCTCTTTTGCCTTGGGCAGACGTTTTTTCAACTGCTGTCTAGCAACAACTAGTCAGGTTAGAAAAACTACAACACCAAACCGGATCTAGCTACATTTGAAACAAAACAACAAGCACGCCGCACAAACTTGTTGGGGCAAGCGAGGATTCGAAGCGGGTGAAAAACTCCTTAAAAGTGTGTGTGTGTGTGTTTGTGTGTCACTCTGTTCGAGCCTCCACGAGAGTTCATTATTGTCATTAGCTGTTACGTCTTTCTGACCAATCGCAGAAACCTGAAATGCTGACTAAATTCTCAGAATTCTGTCTCTGCAAATTTTGCGCGCTTCCATACCGCTCTAGATTCCCCCACCACCACAAAGATTTTTTCCTGCCAGTCACCTTTCCACTGATGCGTCATTGCTGTGTGGACCGGGACACACTCCATGCTCGTGATAAGAGGTGCACACTCACCCTAATTCCTTTCTTTGCTCCCTCCCTGTATTCTTCTAAGGCACCCTTTATCCTCTCCTTTTTCCACAGATTGTAGTTTGGCCTTCCTTTTCCTCCCTGTTTTATCTTTGTACCCACTCCTCTCTGGTCCTTGCTCCTCCTCTCATTTCCTCTGCATTCCTTTCTCCTCACCTGTTCTCCCTCTTTCTGTCTCCTCTGCTTGTTTCCTCTCTTATCCTTCCTCCTCCTCTCACTTCCTCTCTCTTTCCTTCTCCCTCTCTCGTCTCCTCCTTCTCGTTTGCCATACCCACTGTAAATAAAATATCTACAAGCATTAATATTGGTGGGGGGTCATGGTGAGTGTGTGAGTGTTTGTGTGCACATGTGTGTTTGGGTGCGTGTGTGTGTGCGTGTGTTGGTCGGTGTGCGAGTGTCTGGGTGCATGTCTGTGCATGGGTGTGTGTGTAGGCACGTATGTACACACACACACACACACACACACAGAGACACACATACACACACACACACACATTGGTATACATACATGAGCTAAGATATCAGTTAGCCTACTCTTCCAAAAATAAAGCATCACTACACAAAAGCTACCACCCAGTCATATGTAACAAGCTAAGTTACACAAACACAGCAAAAGTAGTTCACTACATTGGAAGCTGGGCTACTTTGAGTTGCGCTAATTTCACATGACAATCAACATACAGGTTTTAGTTGAACCAAATGTCATACACATGTGTGTATGTGAGTGACACAGAGGATGGCCCATTTTAGCTGAAATCAAGTGGCCCATTTTACCTCAGTGGGTAAAGGTAAATTGGGCCGCCAAGATAAACATAACTTTTCCCAAAAATATGTTCATACACCCAACTAACAGCATTATTCTGATGGATGCCATCAAGACACATATTATGTATATGCTTTTTTTATGTGTATGTTTGTTTTTATTAGATGTATCATCCTTATAATAGTTGAGTTAGATTTGGTATGGCAGGCTACTTACCATGCAGCTTTCTGGTGCAGTCTAGATTTGAAGTATTGCCCTGCCCACCATAGCAACCATAAACCAATCAAATCACCTATTACTTGTCAAGCACAGTTATGGCAACAGTTTGAAATCCTTTGCAGTCATTGGCCCTAAATTCCAGAGGGGCTGGGACCCCCAAACCTTAAATGGCCCATTTTACCTGATGGCCCATTTTACCTGATATCACCCTACATGAAATGCTCTGACAAAAAATAATGAGAGAAATGCGGAAAAGCAAGAAGCCTGTCCAATCATTTCATTCTGGCCATATGAGACTACGATTGATCCTACAATGCGTGTTGTCTCGTCACTGTGTGTTTGCTATTTGTTGTTGGTTTCATGTTAATAACAGAGTTGGAAACTAACCCTGCAAATTTAACTGATGCAATTGAAATTGCAATTTGTGTGTTCAACCAGTGAACACACACTCCAGTGTTGACCAATCACCAATCACTCAACTTTGTTATATAGATTACATCTGAGAACTAAAATAGTATCTAGTTCCACTTTGCAGAGCAATAAGAGGGGTACTAACTCTGGTGTTTATTTGTGACAGAGGAACTTCTGGTAGTTCTAAGAATCATGAAGGAATGTTTCCTTTTTGTTTCCTCACTTTACAAAAAAATGTTCATGAAGTTTAGCGCACTTGTCTTGCATCAATGCTTATTTGCCAGGTGACCACTATGTTTGTCTTCTATAGTTTTTTCATGGGGATCACCGGCACTAAATCGTGATTCAAAATCGGAATATCTTTCAAACAGCACAACCACACTGAACGCCCTGCTGACGAGGTACCAGTGGCCTGTGTGGAGGTGGTGGTGGTGCAGGTGGTGTTCTCTTTGGGGGTCATTGGGTTTCTGACCCCGGGAGGATGTTATGTTGTTTGTAAGGAGGGGTGTGGAGCATCGGTACCGTGCTCAAGAGGGTATTGCCAGTTGCGTTCTGCATTCCTTGGAGCAGCAGCCTCTGCCTGGCTCCAGCTCTGGTGTTCGGAGGTGTACTGGAAGACCGTTCAGTGGGGTGCTACCAGCTGCTCCCAGCTGCTCCCAGCTGCTTCCAGTTGCTCTGTGGTGGTTTGTGTTGGCCAGGCCGGGCATGGGAGGGGCAGGTGTGGCTCCCTGGAGTGTTAGCTTGTGCATTTTTGTATTGAGTTCGTGGCTTTTATTTGTATCTGTCTTTTTAACAGCATCAATCATAGGGCTGAATTTTTTGCTTAGAATTGAGAACATGATATTTCTTCAACAGAAATGTTTAGTGTTCTCATATACATGAGACAGCAACAAGATGTGGTGCATCCATTTAAGGATTTACCGACAGCCATGGATTTAATGGATTTCTAATGAAACATTAAATCAACACTAAGTTTACCAATAGAGTCGAAAAGTTAAGTTAAAACCTATTTATCTGGGTAGCCGCCAACTTTGAAATATGCCACTAAGTTGTTCCGACACAACAAATCATTAAGATAAGCATTCCAAAGTGTTCCTTATGTCAAAAGACATATACTTGACACAAAGGGCCCTATCTTGCATCCGGCCCAATTGACTTTCTCACTGGCGCATGTGTCGTTGCTAGTTTGCAACTAGCGCAGAGAGTGCTATTCCCTCCTGCGCCACACGTCGGTAAATTAGGGAATGATCTTGCCCCCCAACGGGCGGTTCGGCGAAAGGACGAGGCTTGTTCTGGCGAAACCGTTCCCTGGTGCTATTTTGCAGTTTCAGAAATCACTTGCGCCACAAACCAGGCAATACCTGGTTTAAAGTCAGTGGCGCGTTGTTAAGACGCTATTTTAAGGGCGCATGCATAATGTTGCTTGTGCATCTCGCGCAAACACTTTGCTTCTCTCATCTACCTAGCCACACATTCTTGGTAAATTATTTGGGAAAGAACAGCTGATACAGCAGTAATAAGTTGTACTTTTAAATCAATGCATCTGCAACACTGTACAGCCAAAACATAATTTCTTGACACAGACTCGTGTACATGCCCATAACTTTTAGGTTTGATGAGTATTTGATCGTGAGAAAACATTGTTTTACCGCGAGTGAGTGTTAAAAATAATGAATGAATGCGGGCGGGCGTGTGTGTATGTGTAAAAGAATTAAGGAATGCGGGCGCGCGTGTGTGCGTCCATCTGTTTAAACACACGCAAACTAAACACGTAACGCATAATACAGTCCATGGCAATGTATAGTAACGGGAGGACACATGCATATAAGGAACACGTCGATAAAGATAATGCATACAATACTGATAAGAAATTATGTTTATAATGTATTGCATATATCATTAAATAGAACCACAGTTACCGCATATAATATGTGTGTTAAGTTTTCTTTGCCGAAATGTATTTGAGGATTCAGTGTTTCTGAAGTTGTGGAAGAAAACCTTATTCCATGTGTGAATTAGGCCATATTATTTGGCCATAAACTGAGCCATTTGAAGTTTGAAATTCATGTGCATCCGTCTCATCGGAGACTGCAGACGCGCTGTCAAAATATTCAAATGCGCTCTTGGCTCTTAAAGGGGATGGGAGCTGGCACTCTCATTAGTATATCGCACGTTACGCCCAAACCACACCTAGGCCTACGGGTAATTAGGCTACCTCAGATGAACCCTTGCGCCTGGCGCAAGAGTCATTTTTGCGGCGGTAAAATAGCAACATCACCATAGAACCGACCGCAAAGCTACTTGCGCTTGGCGCTTCTCACTTGCACTTCAGACCGTTAAAATAGGCCCCAAATTTTGCATTTGTCGCTTATCTGGTTTAAAAGTTATAGCCTAGACCTTTTTCAGGCAGCACCATATTGAATTTGGCCGCCATGAGTAAAATAGTGCAGCGACGAGTGGATGACGGGACTATAATAATTGAAACTGCAATCAGTGTTTTGGAGATGTGAGGTTTTGAGATAGTTTCTCTGTTTGTTAACTAAAAGTTGGCTCGCACTCTTTCTGAGAAAGTCTGTATCTTAAACGAGACAATTGCGATACAACAGCACACCGTTAAAAGCAACCCATATTCACGTACCAAGGTGCCATCGAACCGCCATTGAGATGATAATGCCTTGGCGCGAACGGGATTGACCAGCAAGAAGCCTTCCACAAACCAAATCGGTAAAAAAGGACGCCGTTATCTGTGTAAAATCGAAATGGGCTCATAGAGAGACCGGAACACTGTCCACCAGAAACCATATCTGACCAAGCATTTCCTCCACTAATAGCTGCCGGATGGCTGTGGCATTGTACGTGTGGGAAAACACGCACACAGAGACTGTGCGTACACTGTCTGCATGTGTGCGCACTACGTGTGTGATGACTTTAAAAGATGACTTCCACACACCTGGGGATCAAGCAAACAAAGCTTTGGTCCCGGGCAATCAGACTCTCATTTGTTGGTCAGGTTGCCCTTGACAAAGAAATGATTTTCTTTCCATGTGCTTCCCAGAACAATCCCACCTCGTTAATTGCAGAGGTCAACAGGATGGCCTAATGGATTCAGCGTTCCAAAACGTTCCTTGTGTCCTGCAGCTTTATTCCTTGGTCTTATCGGGGCGTCCCGACAGGAAGGCTGCAGATCTCAGGATAAATCCCCTGGATGTGTTGGAGGATCCCTGAAGTCCGGAGATGATTTATTACGATGGTTGTTATGACAGATGTTAGGGGTGGGATGATCGGGAAAGTTTAGACGTACACATAAATCGCCGCACTACTGACAGACATAGGTTGACGGTTTTATCTAGTGTTACAACATGGCGTGTAGGAATCTTGGCACCTAGGACTGCCGATAGGCTCCATATCCACAAACACCCCCACACACACACACACACACAAACACACACACACACACACACACACACACACACACACACACACACACACACACACACACACACACACACAGACACACAAACACACACACACATACACACACACACTAATGCCAATGTGTACAGTGTGGCATGCAGTTGGAATGGTTTCAGCTGGCCCTCTGCGCGGCATAAGCTCTGAGACGGTTCTTGAGCGTAATGAACAGAATGTACTCACTAGCCACTTCCACTCTCTAGTCTCTACACTAACACACAACCTCAGCCAACAACTTCTTAACAATATCCCCTCATTGTCCTAGTCAAGACTTATTGTTAGGTACTATTTGAAGCAGTACTGAAATATTTTACGCATAACAAATATTTTATTATTATAATATATATATAACGCATGTAATATGTTATATTTATTGTTTCCTCTGCTTTGCTTCTTTAACTCAGACTGTGTGGTAAATTGTTCAGGATATTATGCTATTGAAATACACTCACACACACAAACACACTTACACAGACACAATGCATAGAAAAACAAATACACCATTTCCTGATCATAAATACAGCAGCTTGCATAATTCCAAACAAAAGGCTGTCTATAGGGATGTTAAGAGGCTAATGTTAAAAACAGATCTGAGTCTCACTAGGGATGATGTGCGTAGGATTTGTTTAAGGTCCTAACACCTCAATAAGGGTTCACCAGGAATCTGTTCATCTTCAACACATACACTACACATGCACCAACTCATCAGCTGGGACACATCACGAATGAGCCTTCTCCAGATGTATGTCTTGGACCTAATGAGCGCTGGTAAAGGATAAAACAAAACAAACACAATTCTTTGGTGGCAATTGAGGAATTTGCTCATGGAAATCAAGGGGAAGTTTCTAAGACTTGATAGAGAAAAGACTGTCCTGTTCAATCCTTTATGAGAGGGCTCTTGCAGGCAGTGGCGGCTGCTGGTCTTTCAGAGAGGGGAAGCTCATTTTCGGCCTACATCATAAAGATTTTCAATTTATTTCTGCTCTCCGTTCCTTTTCAAGGAAATGGTCTCTGAAACTGTCATACCAACTAGCTGTCTTTTCCAGTGCCTTGACCAGTGTCCTCTCAATGGCCAGCAGAGCTAGGCTGATTTAAACGGCCTTGACCCATTATGTTACGGGTGGACTTGAGCCGCTTTTAACAGGAGACGCTCCTTTCTACACCTGCAGATGTAGCTCCAATAGTTGCCACTAATTAAAACAGTTTGTAAAGCTGAGGCATTGCATTGTCCAACTCCATGTCTTTAAGGAACACCAAGAAATCACACAGCTTTCCCCTGTCACCCTGCAAGAATTATGTATATAATTATGTTAAACTGAACCAAGGAATTGTGAGTATAAGTGTATGAAGTGTACGATGAAAATTGTCGGGACTGAAGACAGCGAGAGCTCAGGCAACGTTTTATAGTTAAAAATTGCTGTCAATCAAACAGTAACTTTCGACAGACCCTCCAATCATCACGGTGAAGCCAACTCCTCCATTCACCCCCAGAGACGCTGAGCATTTATCCAATGACCGTCGACTTTCGACACACTAACAAAAGCTGTTCTGTGTAGCCCCATAGACCTCTGAAGAATAAGCCGCCTCTGAGGCTCCCAGTTCCCTTGGTCAAATGTCTATGGGAAATAACATGACGTTTTTGAATGATCGTATATAACCAACTCTGTAGATGGCGAAGAAGTAAAGCTGTGTCACGTTTGAACTACAGACTTTTCCAACTAGTTTCCACTGGGGTTTTGGATTTTGCGATAAATTGCTGTTTCTGGATGTGGATGGATGTGTTGTAATGCATTTTTAGTCAAAGAAATGTTACCACCACTGTATATATTTCCGGTAAATGGTTGTCTCTCGGAAAGGCGTGTCTCTTCCACTGGCTCTCCCCAGGGTTGTGTACTTTCCCCTCTACTGTATATCCTCTACACTAATGACTGTAGAAGTCAACATATAAATAGACACATCCTGAAATTTGCTGATGACACAGTTATTGTTAGTTTACTGCATAAGCATGAATCTCAGCATGGTCCAGTGGTTGATGAGTTTGTCAGTTGGTGTGACAAGTCTTTTCTTCAGCTTAACTTCTCAAAGACAAAAAATATGGCCATTGATTTTAGAAGAAACCAATCTTGTTCTCCACCACCTACATACATAAATGGAAACTGCATAGAGATGGTTGACCAGTATAAATATCTGGGAACAATGATAGACAATAAACTCAAATTTGACGTTAATACTGATACTATTTGCAAGAAGGGGCAACAACGATTGTACTTCCTTCGGAAGCTTAACTCCTTCAATGTCGATAAGGTTATGTTGTCTTTATTTTATAAATCTTTTATAGAATCTGTTCTCACTTTTTCTTTTATTGCCTGGTATGGGGGCATCAGCCTTAGGGACAAAAAAAAGGAAAAAAAAAAAAGGAAAGCTCTACAACCTTCCCCATACTGCTATATGGTCTTCTTTTCACACCCTTGCTGTGTTTTGGCCAATAAGTTGCACTTGAACACACTGCAAAGACTACAGCCAACCGCCAATTAGAGCGTACATTCTGCGCCTGCATGAAGGGAAATTACTCTTCCTATCAGCAGGTGGCGTCAGTCTGTATTCATCATTCGAAAAGGGGCACTGGAAGACCTATAAACATGAAAAGAATTACTAAATTAAACTAAGTAGGGATTGCCTACCATTTCACACCACTCTCACTCACCACTTCTAATCGATAACATGTGGAAATGATGAATGATCAGACGAAAGGCAGTGGATAAATTATGCCATTTTCTTTTGTGTGTCGTCTTTGCGAACACGTTTTGCTGCTTTGCTCACTTCCGTGTCTCTTCTCGTGCACTGAAAGAAGCTGAACAGCCAATCCCATTTATTTCACTCACCTCCGTCCATGATTCAACATGTCGAACCGGCCAAAAAAATGCAAACAATGGCCGACTAGTGCCAATGGGCAGGACAGACCGAAGACAGTAGGGCCTCAGACGCTCACTGTTGGCACGACGTTGTCTGATCCATTGGCCCAGTGTGTCGGGACTCGGGGCGTTTACCTTCTGTTTAACAAACACAGAATGTCACAACACATGACAAGGGCGGGGCTATCGGATACCTTCCAATCATTACCTGTTCTCTAAGTTAAACATACAAAACGTTATACAGCAGAGGCGGATCACAAACCGCCCTCCACCCTCTCTAGGTTGGGCAGTTGGCGGGGTGTGATGCCTGGGGACACTGATCAACTGATCAATGAGGGAAGGCCTTTCAATGCTTTTCCAACCCCAGCAAAAGCTTCCTGATCGACTCATCAAGGGCAGTGAGAGACAGAGGTCTGGGAGGGAGGGGAATGGGAACAGGACAAAGGGGACACCATCTTAACAGTTGGATCAACTCCTCAAGAACGGTGGGGGGTAGGAGACAAATGTCAGGGAGGGAGGGGTATAAAAATAGGGGGGGTCAAAACCAGATTTACTGTCGGATCAACTGACATTGGGGGTCAGAGACAGGGTTGTTGACCTACTTTGGTAATGCAATTGTATATTTCTCATGCCAATAAAGCTTTTTTGAATTGAATTGAGTTGAATTGTATTGACAGGGGTCTGGCTGGGAGGGGGTGAGGGCAGGGCAAAGGTGTAATCTTATGAACTGTTTGATCAGCTAACAGTAGGGTCAGCGAGAGGGCTGTGGCAGGGAGGGGGATCAACACAGAATGAGGGGAAACCATATTAACTGTTTAGGAACAATTACAATCTCCAAAATGAATCACAACTCAGTAGAAATCAATGCATCCGTCTTAAAAGAGTTTAAGAGTTTCACTGATTGCACTTCCTGTACCTGTTGATGCTGTAAGTAATACAGCAGTCAGCCACAACCCAGTTCATTACAGATGATCTGCTAAATCAATTAGGAGGGTAGAGCACAAAGACTTAAATTGTTCTTCTGTTTTTTGTATGGTACCACAGTTTAATTAAATGGTTAATTAAAAGCCTCAGGTCCAATGAGCCCCTCTGAGCACATTCTAAGCTCAACCCTAATGATGGCATTCCCACACGTCCCATACACATGTGCACACCTGGCCAGTCCTGCAACCCGGCTTTCCCAACATAAGCAGGAGCACCGACTCTTGGGTCCCTAAGGTGGGACCGATTCACCGCCCATTCACCCAGACCCCCTCCCCTTCCCCTCTGTTCTATCGCCCCTGTCCTGTTCAGGGGTGAAAGAGGCCATGCATTGGAATTCCTTGTTCTCTGTATGTCAGCTTAACGCTCAGTATGTGGTCCCAAAGCCACTTCCACCACTTCTAAGTCACTCTTTCCCCCTTATGCCAGCAAACCGGATATTCCTATGTTTAGTGTTCACGTAATAAACTTCAGTTCTGTATGTTGTTGGGGAATGGTTGGTGGAATAAGAAGAATTGAAAATGTACTTGACAAAATATGCATCAGCCTGTAACTGTTTGGAAAAGGCGACAATGGGAAAGTCTGATTTGCATTGGTCACACAACTATAGTTTCCATTGTCTTGAAAAATAATATACATGAAAATAGAACAGTGGAGCAAAGCTGGATGGGGGCGACACATTGAAACAATGTCTTGCTTTGTCTTCACCCATTCTAGTGATTTTGTTCTTTCTTTATCTGTTTTAGTCACTCCTCATATTCTGAGTCTTGGATTTCTGGTGTCACTTTTTTCATGGAAAGAAAAATCCAACTTTATAACTGTTTACTGACTTGACTCATTTGGCTCTGCAGACCACAGACCTGGCTAGGGCACCAACAAATGAGTATGAGAGGACGGGCAGAAAGAGCCAGTCAAAAACAAATTACCCGACTTAACCTTCAGCCTATTTAAACGTGACACAACAGCCATCCAGACTAGCAGGTCTCCAACAAACTCTTTCCAAAACCACACTGTTCTTAATATAGCTAGTGGAGACAGGGTGTGGAGGTGCACTGTGACTGTGTGAGCAAACAGCAGCCACCAACATGCATTCAAGCCCTGTGTACCACAACCCAAACCCCAGATGTCCAAACAGTGAATTAGAGTTTGTTCCGTCGCCTTTTAAATCCCTTGTTGGTTAATAGAATAGCTTTTATCGTTCCTTACTGAATATGTTTCCCTCTAAACATCACATACTGTATATAGATATGTAGACAATTTAAAGGGGAATGTTACTCTAATGATACTGTTTCCTGAAATTCAACAATGAGCAAATGGCAATCACATATATCTCCTGATCCACCTGGCTGACTTCCTGTTATCAACCCTTTGCCTGCCGACATCGAGTCCCTGTCGGTCTGTCTGCTCTAAGTCTATCCTATCCTGTACCAGAATAAATACTTGAAACTGTCCTACAACTGTCGTCTGTCTGTGCACTTGGGTTCTGCCTAACCCCCCCGGTACAGTTCAGAGGCCGAAACTATGTCTGGGAATATTGGATGGTTCTCAAATTAAAACAACAACCTATGTTGAGTACAGGTTGCAGAAATGAGTGTAGGTCACCACTGGAGAAAGTAGAAGGATCATTACACAACACAAGTGTTGTCACCATAGTTTGCGTGACCTAAATATAGTGGCATCTTGTGATCTGAGTTGACAGCAACATGCTTAATGGTCTTGTGGACACAGCTGTTTGAGCAATTAAACATTGCATTCATGTTGTCTCAGACTACAAATATTATCGATCTATGCCTCAATGTTTAGTTATCCTACAGCCCGACACAATGGCGTTCTTTGTTTTCGTAAAATACAATACTTGCATGATGGAATTGAAACTATAATGGCTGATTTCAGAACCCAGTGTCAAGATTAGGGAATGTGATGGAAAAAACGATCACACCATGGAGAGCTACTCAATCAATGCTTTGTAATTTCAGTCTACTGAATTTGTCCGTCAAAGCGAGTCACTTGGTAAAAACTGTACATTTTATCACCTACATGGTGTAGAAGCAAATGTCACCGACCCTTAATGGGCTTTGGGGCAAACAAGTTTTCCTGCAACATGCCATAGCTCTAGTGGCTACAGCCCAGCGCTACTGGAATGGCTGTTTGACCTGAACAACAATTTGATATACATCTAATTGGACTGAAATCTAATTGTGCTGGTCAAACCTTAGTTGACTTCAAATACAAGTCCAGATTCAGTTAAAATCCAGATCAGCCCCTGGATTTGTGCATATATTCTAAATACTGGCCAGTGCTGTGGTCTCATGTTTAGTCTATAATAGCTCTGGTTACTGCAGTTAACTAATGAACTTGATTACAGGCTCTACCCTGAACGTGATGTACCCTATACATCACAAGGCAGACTTGTGACCAACCAGGTTGCAAGGCAGAGGGAAAGAAAGCTAGAATGCCAAATAGAGGAACCACAAGATTTCCCTTTTTCAGAGGCTTCTGGTCGGCCTCAAAAGGCTTCTTCAGGTTGCCTGGGAATGTGGAAATGTCACGGATGTTATCAGTGCTGTTTAAGTAATAGAAAGTCATTCTTGAGTAAAAGTACAGATGTCTCGTTATCTGTAAGAAAATATTTTTTGTAAATGTCATCAAGTAAGCTCAAATTAAATGTACTTAGATATCAGTATTTATATAAGTATTAATTTCGGTTCGCATTTTCTTAAAATTGCAATCTCAAAGATTTTCATGGAAATACATGTCTGATATGCCGAGTGAGTTATTGGTGGTTGAGCTATGGCCCACTAATGAAAGCCCTTATATTTTCAGTATTATTAATGTTATGAACTTGGTGTCAGTGGCAACAATGTTGGGAACTAACTATGGGAACAATTACCTCCAATTGCCAAAGATATCATCAAAGACAAGAAAACTGAAATCTTCGAGATGGCAACTTTTAGCATCAAAAGTAAAAAAAGTAAAAATAAACAAAACTTGTTTCTTTTACTTGTTATTCGTTACTCGTTTTGGTGCAGACACAAGCCAATCCTAAATATAAAGGGAAACGTTTGAAACCTACATAAGAAGCTTAACTAGGCTGTGAATAAAGTCCTAGTTGTTTGTCTTGGGGGGAGTCATGGAGAATGTGTTCATACTGATTTCTCTGTAGTTTACGGACATGCGGTTGTGACTTTGTGATGATCTTTTAAATGTAGTGAAGTCAAAGTGAAAGTCAAGTAGATTTCAGATACTTTAGAAAAATAACTTACGTTCTGTATAAAAGTTGTTATAGGCCTCCTTGCCTAACTTTACACCCCTGGTTGTTACAGGGGTACGGGGGGGGGGGGGGGGGGGGGGTCCAGGTGTTGGTCAGGAGGAGGGAAATTGGTTCAGAGTCTCGGCCCATCTGCTCAGCTTTAGCTCTCCTTTATGGACCCAGGGTGGGGTGGGGGCCGCGGCCGTGTGGTCTGTTGGGGGGATGGTCTCAGGCTGGTGTTTGGCCGGGGGTCTCATGTCTATTAGACTTGAGGTTGTGGCGTTATTGATGGCTGGTTCTGTGTTCTAGTTCTTATGGTTCTGTGTGTGTGTGTGTGTGTGTGTGTGTGTGTGTGTGTGTGTGTGTGTGTGTGTGTGTGTGTGTGTGTGTGTGTGTGTGTGTGTGTGTTGTACTTCAGATGCCATCTAGGCATACAATACAGAATGCATTTGTAGGTGTCTAACAACGTGTGTTCTTACAGTGTATTCAGTGTGTCCAATCTCCAACGGTGTAGGAATATTATTTCAGAAATGTGAGGAAAAAGGCTATCCAGATATCAAGATAAAATTAATGCGGATTATGTTCATGCATCCCCCTTGTACCATGGCCTCAACGAGGGGGCGATGCTTGTTCCCTCCCCCTACTCTAGGGACGCTAAAGTGATCCTTTCCCCCTCACACACTCACATGTGTTCGGGGACCGAAACACACGCCATCTCTCACTGAAGCTCAAGGTAGGTTTTTATCACGCGTTGACAGATCCTTTCTTAAAGTCACCCATGTGTGGCGCTGGTTTATATTTTGGTAGTATTTTTCCTATTAATATTTTCTATTTTTAACGTTAGTTGAAACTAGGTATTCTACGTTTTCCTTCGCATGCGATGTATTTATTCGTGGCGGGTTAACGCTGTGCTTCACAACAAGCTATACTTACCCATACAAGTTATGTGTTCCGCTGAAGAGAGTCACCCACTGGTGTTTCGTTACCAGTCATCAGCATGCTTGCTTTGTTTACCAGGGATTAGCGCCAACGAACACCCCCGAGTGCTCCACACACTTTAAACGTCCTTGCTGTGGTTAGCATTGTGTACCATTGTGTTGTTTTAAATACTAAAGTCATTGATCCGTGTTACCATTCATACTCGATCGTCCCGTGACTATTAAAGCATGTGATTTGCGTTATAGCCTAAATGTAATCAAATGTACTGTAAGGGCATGTGGGCTTGCGATTTCACGTCATTGTTTATGATCCGATCCGATGAAATCGATGCAGAGTGAAGCATGCGGAGTGCATGCATAGTTGAGCATGCACAGCGGAGCATGCAGACTGGATCATGCAGAGTGGTTGGCCGACTCGGTCGGGAGATATGCCCTCTGTAGGTGGGCGCACCGTGCTTTGGGAAGCGGAACGCGGGGTTCCAGATCCGGGACATCTTCACACATCCATATCTGTTTAAATCCTTGTCCGGTGGGGGTCACAGAACAGAAGAGGGTCTTTGTTTATACTACACAGCGGTCTTGCATCAGATTCATTGCTGGTTAGATTGAACTGTTCCTTCTCTGGAAACAGTTCACAACTAGCCAGTTGGTGACTTGATATTCATAGCCTGATATAAAGAAGCTGATGTTTGAAGTCGGCATATTCATCCAAGTAGGCTATGCTGACCTGTTCATCAAAGTGTGTGTGCGTTTGTGTGTTAATTTGACTGGCGGGAAATTGGATAAGGCGGAAGAGAGAGATGACAAAAGAATTGGCGATGCGTGCGTGTGTGTGTGTGTGTGCGTGTGCGTGTGCGTGTGTGTGTAGTCACATTGTTTTTTGCTGAGTGCCCCATTTTCCTTCTTGCCTCGATGGGTCACAGTATTTTATCTGCTCAGTAAATGCAATGGTGAAATGGGACTGGTATATTTCTTTAGATACTCATACAATTGAATGTGCTGTTGAAGAATTACCATTCAATGGATCAAAGTAAGGTGAATGTATAAATGGCTGGGACAGCCAAAGGTCTTGCATTAGATAATTTTGAAGAGTGGACGTTTACATGAATCTAAGAAAGTATATTGTATATGATTGCGGAGACAGCCAGACGTCTTGTATTAAATTAATCGTATCTTAATTTGAAAATTGTATGATGGGAAATAATTGTGCTATTTAATTTACCGCAGCTGTCATGGCTTAATATTTAAATTGCGATCCTGTCCTTGGTCTTAGGTCAGAGAAACCCAGAATGAGGTGAGGGAAGATGGAGTGTGAAATTTGATTTGGGATTATTAAAGTCAGTGTACTGTAACAGCGCTGTGAAGGTTCGCTGAAGTATGTAGACACACGAGGCTGCTCGTTCTCAGTAGGATGAGATTGATGGTTTCTGCGAGAAGTTAAAAAATTAAACGTCAAACGTGGGACATGTGGGACTCAACAAACTGTGAGTGTCACTCCTGCACACATTTGGCCTTGGAACGTGTCTGTAATAAATCCAAGCATCATATTTCACCATTGAAATGGAGGGCCCCACCCATTTCACCATTGAAATGTGTGTGTGTGTGTGTGGGGGGGGGGGGGGGGGGGGGGGGGGATAAAACGCAAGGTAGTTCGTAAATTGCCCACCTGAAAGATCACTATGTGCCATGAATCACACTTTGAAACTCAGTTTCATCTTAATGAAAATGTGTCCAAAAGGTTATAGACTTCTCCATGCTTTTGTTGAATTTAAATTGCTACGGATACCAAAAATGGCTGTTTTCCCTCAAATGGGTGCAATTGATTCACTGGACAGTTCTGCTCAAACCTGACATAACATGGCAGAACGCTCAGTTCAACACAGCGAGGCAGAAGCCTATGGGCCTTTCAGAAAACCTTGCGACACATCGCTGCAGCTGTAATTTCATTGGCTATAATAAACCGTGGCCAAGTTGTCGTAAACAAGACCACAAGTTTGGGTTAGCCTCTAGCATAACAATCTATTTGGTTGTCGAAAGGAGGCAACAACGGACATGATGAGTCTACGTTATTCTTACTCCTGGACTCCTGTGTGGCTCTAATGTTAATAAGCATCTACTCAGTTATAATTTCCTCAGAATTTGCTTGGAAATACTGTAATTTCCCCATTGACTACATCCAGCTAATGAATCGTACAAATGCATCATGTGCTTTTCATCTACTGGGGTCAAACTGAACTCTGGGGGGGGTATCAGCACATGGCCTTTGTTTCATTATGCTGCAGCTGGGCATGTGTAGCGAGTAGCGACCCTCAAGCCTGCTCCCAGATGCTAGGCCTTGTCACTGCGCGGACTGTCTTCACAGTGGGTGTGCTACACTCTAAAGCACACAGTGTCGTTTGGATACAAACAAAAGGCTTTATTGAAGGTCTCCAGCTGCACTAATGACCGGCTTCTAAAGGTTAGGATGATGTCAGTTGACTGTGGGAACTACCGTGCACGGCAGATTAAATAAAATGCTCTTCCAACGCCTCCATCCCACAATGATACTTTGACCATTTGACAATGTGAAAATCCTATCTGGACCGGTGGCCGTGATTGTCGGATGGACATCTCTATTCTAACATAAACTAAATTCTTCATGTTTCTCAGCGACTTAATGCTGTTGTGTATAAGATTAAGATATAAGATATAAGATTGTGTTTGTATAAGTCAAATTTTGTATTCTTTAATGGGCCAATGAGATGCTTCTCTCTCTCCGCGAGAGAGAGAGAGAGAGAGAGAGAGAGAGAGAGAGAGAGAGAGAGAGAGAGAGAGAGAGAGAGAGAGAGAGAGAGAGAGAGAGAGAGAGAGAGAGAGAGAGAGAGAGAGAGAGAGAGAGAGAGAGAGAGAGAGAGAGAGAGAGAGAGAGAGAGAGAGAGAGAGAGAGAGAGAGAGAGAGAGAGAGAGAGAGAGAGAGACGCCGGCCGGCCTCACCAGAAGTTGTACAAAACCATTTGGCCCAAGCTGAACATGGTTCCAAATAAGTTGATCACTAAGATAAGAATACATGTTTTAGGCTGGAAAAACTAAACGGTTTCATATTGAAATATTTGACACTCATCAATAGAACTGTTGAAGAATGTAGATCAGTTTGGCCGTTCACGCTGGTGTGGTTGGAATTCTTAAAGTCATCTCTCAATAGAACACATTGTTTTAGTTTGGCTGTCTTGAGCAATTTGAACCACTTGAGACTGCTGTTCTTTTCTCTTGTGTTTGCTGAGAATGTGTCCAACAACCACCAGGATTGCAGGCAGGAAAGCAATCTTTTTTTTCTTTGCATGCAACAAGTTCCTGTTAGTAGAGATTTATTTGTTGCAGTGGTACACCCTTGTTGCTTATCGCGATCTCATTAGCAACAACTTGCTGCACCGTTAGTTTCTTCCGAAATATGTTACTTGTTACAACATATCTTTGTTTCGTCCTGGCATGAATTGGATTATGCATTCAGATGAACCGATCATCACTCTGTGCATGATCTCCACTGGCACTGACTCAGGGATGCCCATTTAGTTAACCTAAACTTGACTGATGTTTTTGGCTGACATTTCAGAACTATTCCCAAACCTGTGAACCAGGAATCATGACGGCCATCACAGCCCCGAGCGACAGGTAACCATGGAAGAACTGCCCGTGCTGTTACAGCTGTAATGAGCCCTAGCAAAAAAAAAAGAGGCTACGCAAAATGCATCTCGTATTACGTGTGTATTAGCACGGCATTCAACCCTCTCATTTGAAGTAGGCATGGGTGGTATTGATGTCTTCTTTCATTCCTTTGTGTTAACAAGTTTGTGTTTTCATTTTCCAGATACAATGCTGTGTGGATCATCTTCTTCGTCCTGGGCCTGGGAACCCTTTTGCCATGGAATTTCTTCATGACCGCTACCATGGTAACCCTGAGAACTTTCTATCTTTTTAAACAAATAATTCATGTACATTTTTCCATTAAAATGTTCCTCAGGGATGCGTCCTCTGCTGATGGAAGTGCTTCCCTGATGGGATGCTGAGCGTCTAAAGGCTGGGGGGTTAGGCTGTACTCAGGAGGGTGAAGCAAAGAATTCTTTATCTGCGGTCCCGCCCAAAACCCCCTTATTTCATTGGGCCCTGTTGGCTGACCCCAGCTAGGTGGGCTTATAAGGGGCCCTGCATACTTTCTTTAATCCCCCATCGTGCCCCTGGGCATGAAAGGTGACTCCACAGTAACACCCCATGCCGGCTTATCCCAGGGTGGATAAACATGGGATGAATCTCAGCTGGGGGGTGGGGGGACACGTAGCCGTTGGGCTGAGAGTTGTTTATTTATCGTCTTAGTATCTCTTCCGCTTGTTTTGAGAGTCTTTTTTTCAGGGGGACCCATGGAATGTTTCCTCAGATTTATTTTATTTGTTTCTAAACAAGCAGTGTTCATTGCCCCAAGTGTTTATTCATTCACCATCGAGGCTCAGTAGAAGTAAATAGAAACCTCTCTCTATTTACTAATCATGTGTCTTCCTCTGTGCCCAGTACTTCACCAGCAGGCTAAAGGACCAAGACCTGTCCCTCAACCACACCGCCAACATGACCGACGCAGCCTCATCGGACACTCGCAATATCCTGGAGTCAAAGTTCAACAACGTGATGACGCTGTGCGCCATGGTGCCGCTGCTGATCTTCACCTGCCTCAACTCCTTCATCCACCAGAGGTCAGCCCCTAAACACAGCAGCCCCGGGGGCCATGGGCTCCTGTTAACACCAGCATCAGCCCATGAGTGTGAACACTGTCACTCATGGGCCAGTGCTGATCCCCATCTCATACAACAATCGCCACCACAGAGGCCATCTCTGTGACGCTTCCCTTCTTTTTGCAAGGAATGCGTAGCTGGATGCATGAGCTGTAAGCACGCGATGGGACTGTGAGTGTGATGTAAAATGATGAGGGCGGACCGAGTTGATGAGATGCTGGTCTTTGGTTTGGGCTTCTTAAGGCTGGGGGGTTCGACTGTACTAATGAGGATGCACACTTCCTGTAGTGAAGGGGAGAATTCTTTATCTGCGGTCCCACCCTAAATCCCCTTATTTCATTGAGCCCTGTTGGCTGAGTGCAGAGTGTAAAAGCTGCAAATTCTCTGACCCCTGGAGCAGCCCTTAGCCCGGCTCTGCAGGTTGTGTTTGCATATCAGAACGCTCCAGCCTTGGCATGTTTGCTTTAATTAGGGTTGGAAAGAGAGGACTTAGGGCTGGCTGACACACAAATACTCCTTGACCTCCACAAACACACCCAGGAATGTTATGCATCTCCCCTGACCCATGCGCACACACACTTTGTTTTTTTCTGTTTTAGTTTGTTTCTTTATGATGGACTCTGACTCTACCTTTGTTCATCTATTCTTCTACATAAAATGTCTATGTTTTTAAATAGGCTCCACTGGTTCTAATTCGGTCCCTGGTGATCAGGTGGCTGCGTGGCTCCCCCCGTCTGGGTCAGTGTAGCCAGATTGGGCCGGATTTCCCGTTCAATCTGGCAATGCTGGCTGCTGCATGCTGCAGCCGGCAGTCTCGACCAATCTGGCACAACTGGTCTGGGTCCCTGGGGCAGGCCGCACTCCTTGGCGTGAGCGTGGACTCGGGCATGGAAAAAGACGTTCACACATATCTCCCAGCTGCGTGTGCTCTCTTCTCTCATAGCATGTGGTTATTTATGTGTGTGGTTACTCGGAGAGTCTCCAAACTACCTTGATGCCAAGACGACTGCTCGCACAGCTGATGGAAATGTTGATGTCCATGTTTGGACATTTTTATACCAGTCGTATCTCTATCCCTCTCGCTGTTGACCCCTTTCTCTGTCCATCTCCCCCCCGTGTCTCTCTCTCTCGCTCTTTCTCCTCGATTATTATGCAACTAATGCATAAAATATACCGATTTTTACAGAAATAACCAGCCCCAAACAGTAACCTATCTGCTTGTAGGTAGTGCAATGTGAACCCCTCTCTAGTGCCCTACAAAGAGTATTACAAAGGTGTAATAAATCCAAGTCATGAATAATCATTTCCTCCCTCCCTCCCTCCCTCCCTCCCAGGATCTCCCAGAAGCTGCGTATTTGCGGGTGTCTGGCGGTCATCTTGGGTGTGTTCCTGCTGACGGCCATCTTGGTCAAGGTGAAAGTGGATCCCCTGGCCTTCTTCACCATCACCATGATCAAGATCGTCATCATCAACTGTGAGTGTAGGGGTTTTGCCTGGGGTCGCAAACGTCATTCCTTCTCTCTCAACCCACCTTCCTGTCTTCACCTTCCTGTCCATAAAAATGTTATGGCAGAGAATGATTTGTGCACACAAAAAAGTCTGGAGACTGTTTCCGAGCTATAGCTTTGTTTTTTGTCACAGTGTGATGAAAATTCTCAAACCATATGTAAGCTTTGTTTTCTTCAGGTTCTGTTATCTCCACCCCAACTGTTAACTAGTGTTATGTTTCCCTTTGTTTTTAACCTTTTGCCTGGCGTGAACCAAACTTTACAGAGAAGAGTCCATCTGCAGGCTTGGGCGTTTCCGTCATGACACAAGAACGCCCTTTAGGCGTTCCTGGTAGCGACCAATCACGAGGTGTTTTGAAAGGCATACTGGGTTTCGCAAGGCATACTGCGATGCACAGTCGCAAGGCATACTATGCATTCCTTCCTTAATGGCAATTTTACCTCTCATTAGATTTAGCAATCATGGAGCCCCCTCTTGCTACCTGTACTTACTACTAGATCTTATTTTGCAACTTCTGTTTGAGAAAATCGAACTAGCGAATGTTCCGGATGTTGACCGCCGTGCGAAGAAGAAAGGGTTCGGTGTTGACGGTGAAGTCAGGCCGGTTTATAGCAGAGTTTCCCTTGTCCGGTCATTGACCGGAAAAAATGAGGAAGACCGAAATTTCTAAATGACCCCGGTCAGAATGACCAATGGAAATAATTCCTTGCACAATTTGAATCATGTTTAAATATGCTACAGTGGCATTTGATAAGCCAATTCATGTTCCACAATGTGGCCTTTGATTGACCCGACCCGGGCCGGGCCTCAAGCGTTTTTTTTGTTTTTGTTATCATTGCTTCATTGGCCTAATCTAACGAGAAATATATGCCATAAACAGAATACTATAGGCCTTTATTACACGGGTCTTCTCAATGCCGTGGAACGCTCCGTTCACTTGCATGGGTAGTAGTCCGGTAACTTGTCAACCCCTCTTCGGTTGCTAAGCGACGTTAACATCTTTGGCAGACTATTTCCCTGCTGATCAACACTACGAATGTAAATTGTAAAAAGACACACCATGTGAAGTTATTTTCCAAATAAGAATTGAAAAGGTTTGGAAGTTTATTCACAACACTATATACATGGTTTTTGAGTAGTATACTGTGACATTTTAATACAGTTCAGCGAGAAAGGCGACGAAGAATAAGAAGGGGGTGTTCCAGTCTGTAAACAGGAACAACCCACCACACGAGAACGCCCATTTGTGTCTGCAGTGGGATGATATTGCATTTCACAAGGAAGCAGTAACCCCCTTATCTATACGAGAAGAACTCCTTGATGTCAGAACTTCCCTCATATGATGTACGGACAATTGCATCACGTGGAGGGGGTGAAGCTGTTAAAAGGCTGTGTGAGAATAAGCCGAGAACTGTATTCTGTATTCTTCTCGAGAACGGCTTATTCTACTGGAGAGGAGACTGGTGTTTGCAAGCGTTAAATAGGCACGCACAACTATTGTGCTTGTTTGCATTCTGAGTCTTCTCTCCAAGCCGCAATATCCTAAAGGAATTGCCTTGACAACACGCACGCACGCGCGCACGCACGCACACACAAAAACAAACCTTTCCCCACGGCCCGCCCCAGCTGTGATCAAAACCATGTGCTGGGGCTTGTGGGTAATCCCCCTCCAGTGTGTGTGCGCAGGGTGCAGACGAGTTGCCCTGCACCCGCCGGGCCCTGGCGCGCTCACGCCCCCGTCCCACTGGGAGGGTTTATAGACAGTAGGGTGTGGAGCAGCAGGGAAAAGCTCACCCCTCCCTAGCCCCGCTCCCGTCCCCAACACCCTGAGGCAGGACCAGGCAGCTTGTGTGGTTTGATGGGAGTACTTCCTCCTGTCTCTTCCTCTTTCTATCTATCTATGTCTCATTCCCTCCATCCCTCCAGCGCTGAGACTGCATCGCTGTAAGCAAGGAAGCCTTGAAACAAATGGATGGATCTCTCTCGCTGTCTCCCACTCTCTCACTCTCCCTCTGTCTCTGTCCGTCTCACCCTGGGGAGATGAGCGGAGGGGAAGAAACACTTGAGTTATTGTGCTTCACGTCTCTCAGAGTGTCCACATGTTGTTACGGGTCAGTGGGACTGAGCAGGTTTCCTTTTTGAGGGGGGTTTCCGCTGGCTCTCTCCCAATTCCTGAGCGTCCTTGTGGTTTTCGTTGTGCTTCTCCTCCTCCTCAGCGTTCGGCGCGGTGCTCCAGGGGAGTCTGTTCGGCCTGGCGGGGCGTCTGCCCGCCTCCTACACCACCCCCATCATGAGTGGCCAAGGCCTGGCCGGAACCTTCGCCGCCTTCTCCATGATCTGCGCCTTGGCCAGTACGCAACGCCTTCCACTGCTCTGGAAACACTCCCTGCTCTGTTAAACACAGCCTCTCTAAAACACACTCTACCCTCTCCCACACCTTCCCATCCCGGCTACCATGCTCTCCCACTGTTAAACAAGTTTGATCACTATTTCTGACACACTCACCGAGTGACACTTTATATTTACATTTACGGGCATTTAGCAGATGCTTATATCCAAACCGACTTACAATGTTTTCACACACATTGACACACCGACGGCGGAACCCATCACGCAGGGCGACAGGCAGCTCGTCAGGAGCAGTTGGGGGAAAAGTGACATGCTCAGGGACACCGCAACACTCGGGGAGCCGGAGATCGAACTAGCAACCTTCTGGTTACAAGTCAACCTGCTCCATCTCCTGAGCCGAGCCGACACCGTCTGTCCTTTCCTCCGTGCAGGTGGCTCCGAGCTGAACGACAGCGCCGTGGGCTACTTCATCACGGCCTGCGTGGTCATCTTCCTGGCCATCCTGGCCTACATCGCCCTGCCCAAGATGGTATGCCCCGTCTTCAATCACACTCGACCTCCGTCTGTAAACGATCCCACCGCCATGGCCCAACGTGCATCTCCTCGCTGCAGCGACGATGGAGTTGCTGCAAGCAGACGAGGCATGCAGCCGAATCGATGCTGCAGGGGGGATTCATGTTGACCATCTGTGGCTCGCTAATTAGATGTTGTAGTTGTTTACACTGTGGTTTGTCGTGCAGGAGTTCTTCCAGTACTACATGGAGAGTATTGGATCCAGTCTCACGGGGGAGGAGGAGAACAGGATGGATCTGCTTAAGAAAGGTAGATTTTGAACTCAATTCTGTACTTATGAATCCTATAGAAACGTGCATCCACTGAAGTACTTCCAATCCACACATTCCAGTGGGGCTTATGATCAACACCGTTGAGGAGTGGGCAGCAGCTATTTAGGGTCACTAGTGTCCCTCTGGGGGTGACCACGTCCACTTGTGGGTTAGAAAGGTTAATGCTTTAAAGCCGTGTTCCATATCCTAAGTCCTTGTTTAAACAAATACAACTATTAACTTTTAATTCTTTTTTTACGGCTGTTGGTTAGGTTAAATGATGCTTGTATAAAATTAAATGAAATCTCTTGAATTATTAACTTTGTTTTTCAGTCTAGTCTAGCACGTGGGCGGGATAATGGGCTGTTTGGTTGTCTGGTCTCTATGGAATACTCTCTAAAGCAGCCAGGAAGCCCTAACCACTAAGAAGCATTTAAAACGGCCCTCGAGACAGAATGACAACTGCCTCTTTGTGAGCAGTATAGTTTAAATTTAGGAGAGGTGTCTATGACCGAAATTATAGATAGGCTCAAAACTATCTCAAGTCTCTGTGCTACTGTTGGGTTGCGTGGGCGTAAGCACCTCAAGAAATAAATGAATGGCTGTTGTTCTGTGTTCTGTTTATCTCCCCGCCAGTGTTCATGATCCTGTCTGTCTAAAAGTGTGTGTTTGTTTTTTCCTCAGACGGCTCTGGGGAGAAGGGCACTGCAGCGGCGGGAGGCAGGCAGAGCCCGTCGGTCTTGGGCATCTTTAAACAGGTCGGGACCCATGCACACACACACACACACACACACGTGTAAATTATGTATTTGTATAATCACTTCCCAAATATGAATGCATTTCGAAATGAATGTCAAATATTGAAGTCCTTGTACTGTAATTAAACCTTGTGCTCATCCTCTATTTGCACGGCGACTAAATGCATTGAAATTAGAGTTATTGATGATACCGGGCCTGTCTTGGTCTCTTCGTCCAATAGATCTGGGTGATGGCATTGTCTGTGTGCTTCATCTTCACCATCACCATCGGAACGTTCCCTGCCGTGACGGTGGAGGTGAAGTCCTCCGTGGCCGCGGGCAGTGCCTGGGGTACGTGTCCTCATGTTAGCACGCTAGCTAATGCTAACACCCAAGTTTTCAGATTATGAAATTTAACATTTAGTTCATGGTTAGGGCTAGATCCAATGTGGTCTGCTGTGCTTAAGAAGCATTACAATAATTGTTATGTCTAAAAAACACTTTTTAACTGGTCTTTTGGCCTTGGAGGACTGAAGTCTTGGGTATAACAGCATTATGTTTTGTTGTTAACGACGTACAGACACCTACTTCATCCCCGTGTCCTGCTTTCTGCTCTTCAACCTGATGGACTGGGCCGGCCGCAGTCTCACTGCCGTCTGTATGTGGGTGGGTACCAAAACACTGGATTATTACACCACTGGATTAATACGCCACACCACTGGATTAATACACCGCACCACTGGATTATTACAACGCCACACCACTGGATTAATACACCACACCACTGGATTAATACACCACACCACTGGATTAATACGCCACACCACTGGATTAATACACCACACCAATGGATTAATACGCCACACCACTGGATTAATACACCACACCACTGGATTAATACACCACACCACTGGATTAATACACCACACCACTGGATTATTACAACACCACACCACTGGATTATTACAACACCATACCCCTGGATCATTACACCACACCACTGGATTAATACTAACTGTATTAACACCAAACCACTGGATTATTATCAACTGTATGCACACCCCAACACTGGATTATTACCAACATAGTTGATCATCCAGATTGGATCATTATCAATATAGGGGATAGATGAAGCACACAGACAATGCCATCACCCAGATCAAAACTGCCGCTGTCACCCCCATATTATTATTATCACTAACGAGCTCCTCATTGCAGCTGACTCTGGTTCCTTCTCCATCCTCATCCTCCTCGATCTGAGTGCAGCGTTCGACACCATCTCACACCCCATCCTTCTCAGTAGACTCTCCTCGATTGGCCTCTCCCACACCCCCCTCAGTTGGTTCCACTCCTACCTCACAGGCCGCACCCAGTTCATCCAGCTTAAATCCTTCACCTCCAATCCCTCCCAAGTCACTACTGGTGTGCCCCAGGGATCTGTCCTGGGGCCTCTTCTATTCATCATCTATCTCCTCCCCCTCGGCCACATCCTCCGCAAATACAATATCCAGTTCCACTGCTTCGCGGATGACACCCAGCTCTACCTTTCCTGCAAACCCAATTCCTCACTCCCACCCCCCTCCCTCACCGACTGTCTCTCCGAAATAAAAACCTGGTTCACCTCAAACTTCCTTAAACTAAACTGCAATAAAACTGAAATGCTCCTCCTCGGCACTAAATCCACACTAGCGAAAGCCAATACCTTCTCTCTCACCATCGACAGCTCCTCAGTTTCCCCCTCCCCTCAGGTTAAGAGCTTGGGTGTCATCCTCGATAGCACACTTTCCTTCCATTCTCATATCAACACCATTACCCGCACTGCATATTTCCATCTCCGCAACATCAACAGACTCCGCCCCTCCCTCACCCCCCACACCACCACCATCCTTGTTCACAGCCTCGTCACCTCCCGTCCGGACTACTGCAATTCTCTCCTCTTCGGCCTCCCCCACAAGTCCCTCCGCAAACTACAACTGGTCCAAAACTCTGCCGCCCGCATCATCACAAAGACCCCCTCATACCATCACATCACCCCTGTCCTCCAGCAGCTCCACTGGCTCCCCGTAACCCACCGCATTAACTACAAACTCCTAGTGTTTACATTCATGGCCATCCACAACCTCGCCCCTCCCTACCTCTCTGATCTCCTGCACATTAACATCCCCACCCGTTCCCTTCGATCCTCCTCCTCCATCCACCTCTCTGTGCCCCCTGCCCGCCTCAGCACTATGGGGGGCAGAGCCTTCAGTCGCTCTGCTCCCCAGCTCTGGAACTCTCTACCACCCGACAGGGGTGGACTGGGACAAAAATTCAGCCCTGGCATTTTCTGTCCAGACCAGCCCACTACATTATCAGCACTAGGGGTGGGACGAGACGAACGGGAAGAACCCTGTATGTACTTTATTAAAACAATTTAATCAAGTACATACATCCTGCTATTTGCACTGCAAATAGCAGTGCAAATTGCTATTTGTGTCTCTTGTGCTGTTGACAAGGAAGGTGTGAAACCTGAACAGGAAGTTAACGGACATCCTGTGGTCGCTGCATCTCCATCCCCCATATCTACATAGCTACAAAACGCTTGTTAAATATTACACTTGATCCAACGCTGATTTCTCTCTTGCAGTTTTTAGTCTGTGAATGGGAAAATGTTTTTGTGTAAGCCCAGCATTAGTTAAAACCAGACTCGGACAATAATAACAAAATATCCTGACAAATAATCTAAATAGAAACATATTACAGACAGTAGCAGCATTAGAGCTGAAACGCATTTGTTTCAACTGTGACTCAGTCATTGTGAAACCATAAATAGAGAATTATTTTTTTTTATCTGTAGCTGCGAGAAAAAGTCTAAGACATGAATTACTTACTCGTGGGAGTCGCGGACTCCCACGATTCCGGCCCATGCCATGAGGTCCCGCCCACCCTGGTTTGTGTTGTGATTGACAGCACTGTCAGGGCTCTCTGAGCCTGTCAGCCCATGATTGATTGACAATGACAAACATAGACCAATAATATGTGTCGATGCTGGCAACACACTGCTAGCCCTCTGTAGCCAATTGGCCGGCCTAATTGGAGGGAATTTAGAGAGAGAGAAAAAAACGAAACATAGCGGACCGGACCGGCCCACATTGGGTCAACGGCCCACCGGGACGATGCCCGGTGTGCCAGATGGCCAGTCCACCCCTGCCACCCGACCTCCGAAACTGTGACTCTCTCCCCATTTTCAAAGCACAACTAAAAACCCACCTGTTTCGGACTGCCTACTCTCTAACCTCCATGCTTCCTGCCATTCTGCCCTATGTATTTTAACTTATTATGTTGTCCTTTCTATGTCTATTTTATCATGTTTTTTGTATATTTCATTGTGTGTTTTATTGTGTGTGATGTACAGTGTCCTTGATGGCCTGAAAGGCGCTTTTCTAAATAAAATGCATTATTATTATTATTATTATTATAAGAACAGAAGAGCTAAAAGCAGTATGATCAGGTTGGTCAGTTGCTGGATAAGAGGCCAGTGTTCCAGTCTTGCCCTTCAGATGTTTTATACTTATGCTTTACCCATAAAAGTGACTTCTGGTTTTGAAAAGGAGGTGTGGATTGTTGGGATGGGATTGCTGGAAAAAGCAGAGATGATTCACAGCGTCTTCAGTGCGACACCGCTGGAATCAGATCCATTGGGTTTTCTGCAGTGAAATCATGGAAAAACATCTGGTCACTAGAGAGCGAACTGAGGAAAACAGGGAACCCAAGCTTTGATACGTGTGTGTGTGTGTGTGTGTGTCCAAGGCTGTTCTCAAGGAAGTGGTTTTGGAGTTCAAATAGCTGTACATTTGCCTCAAAACGGGCGGTTGCCGCCAACACTAACACACTAATGGAAACAAATTGTTAAAGTGGATATCTGCTCGGATAAATCCTAACAAAAATCCTTACAACCAGCCACGACATAGGAAAGTTCAATTCATATTTCAGCAAATTACTTTCTGCCAAGAATGACTTGATCTCAGATCAGAGAGAGCTATCTCTCTTTTAGACTCGCTCGGTGTGTGTGTGTGTGTGTGTGTGTGTGTGTGTGTGTGTGTGTGTGTGTGTGTGTGTGTGTGTGTGTGTGTGTGTGTGTGTGTGTGTGTGTGTGTGTGTGTGTGTGTGTGTGTGTGTGTGTGTGTGATGCACTTACTGAACCAAAATATTCCTTTTGAATGTTCCCAAATGAGAGCACTCATTTGATCTTTTACATACGCAAACCTTTAATCAAATGGAAATACTCAAACAAATTCCAGGGAGTCCGGCTTAGGAGCAATATTAGCATTCCTTCTCTGTAAAGTTTTCCAAACAGCAACCTTATCCTGCTGTTTGGAATATCCTGTACACTTTGCCCTGTGGATAGTTATGTTGGAGGCTATAGAACATTGGAGAGCTAATTGGGTTCTGGGTGGGGGAAATGTAGGTGCGTGGGTCTGCACGTACAGAAGAAGTAGTGCAGACTCACATGGTGAGGTTACTCAGACTACACCATGTGAGTTGACTTACTGTCCTGTCAGACCGGTCTCATCAGGCTCCTCGCTGCTCCACTCAGGCGCTCTGTCACAAGGTCACAGGCAGGCGCTTCCCAGCACATGGGGCAGGGAAGACACTGGAGGGTTGCTGTTGGGAGCAGCCTCCCAGCCCCCTATCCTGGTTAATGTGTTCTGGAGCTAGACACATATAAGGAAATGCCACTGCAGCAACCATAAGACAGTCATAGAAAAAAGAGATGAGTTTTTATTATTATCGAAACAAATGATACATCAAATAAACAGATTATTTTAAAAACATTTAAATATTCAGATTATTAAACATTTGATGCATAAAATATACAGATTATTATACAAATGATACATAAAATACACAGATTATTGTACAAACAAAACATCAAATATACAGATTATTATGCAAATGATACATCAAATGTACAGATTACTACAGCGTTTACCCGAAAGGAGCAGTTAGCCACCTGCTTGGATGTGGTGCCATGTGAACCCCTCTCTAGCGCCCTAGAAAGGCCCTAGAGAGGGGTGTGTGGCACTCATAAATCAAAGTCATTAATCTCCCTCTCCCTCCCTCTCCCCCTCCCCCCCCCCCCCTCCAGCCGGGGAAGGACAGCCTGTGGCTGCCGGTGCTGGTGGGTCTGCGGGTGGTCTTCGTACCGCTGTTCATGCTGTGTAACGTGCAGCCGCGAAGCTACCTGCCCGTGCTGTTCGGGCACGACGCCTGGTACATCCTCTTCATCGTCCTCTTCTCCTTCTCCAACGGCTACCTGGCCAGCCTCTGCATGTGCTTCGGACCCAAGTAAGGAATCCAAACACCTAAACGGGGGATTTGATTGGTTTACTGAGGAGGAGGGGGGGGGGGGCGGGGGGGGGGTTAGGGTTAGGGCTTTGTCCTGCCCATAGTGGTGCCGTGCCAATGGCTCCTTTCACCGTCGGGTAAACTTTCAAACTAAGCACTGAGGAAATGCAGTGGAGCTTCGGTTCTGAATCCACACATTTGTATTCCAGCTCATGGTTTCCTCCTTTACATCGATGTTTCTGCCTCAAAGTGAAGGTCTCACTAAAAGATTTTTGAGTAAACTTGACGATGCTAGTATTGTGGATCAAAGGATGTGAATCCTGAGCGCCGCTCAGCCGCCCTGCTCTGCTGTGTCTCCCCCCCACAGGAAGGTGGCGCAACATGAAGCTGAGACGGCCGGCGCGGTCATGGCCTTCTTCCTGTCCCTGGGTCTGGCCATGGGGGCTGCCCTGTCCTTTGGCTTCCGAGCCATGATCTAATAACCCCCCCACCCCCAAGCCCCCCTCGCCTCCTCCCCCACGGTATGGACACCCTACTGTCCCCCCCTCCCCCCTCCTGTTTGTTGAACGTTCTCACAGAGCCGTCTTCCCCCACTCCCCCCGGCCGAGGGCTGGAGGGAGTGGGTCACAAATACTAGACCGACTGAATCACCAAAACCTTTCTCCTATTGCGGGTGCTGAATGTGCCAAACGGTTGTGGAGCGAGCCTAATTTCTCTGAGCCCCGGGGTGGAAAGTCACGGAAAAGTGTTGAGTCAGCCCCGTCTGGTGACGTCAGAGAAGAAGAACAGCGGCCCTCTGTGTCCCCGTTGTGACCGAGTGTTTAAAGGGATACTCTAGGGGCAAACGGCAGTAGCATGTAGACAGAAGGAACTTCTCTGATTCTATTCAATGGTACATATTGTCCGACGTAAATATGTGTCTGCTTTTTATATAGACTATAGGCATACTTTTTTGTTGATTCTTTCTCATAAATTTCCTGTTTCAAACAGCTAACGGCTTTAGGTTCTGCACAAAGTGAGAATCTAACAGCGGACGTGTTATGGCACTGGCAACCGAGTCGGGGGCCAGCGATGTGAAATTAGAGCTGTACCAATAAGCAGGTTGATCTCTACCAAATATAAGACGTTACCTGACAACCCACACAGCTAGGTGTGTCTATACGTACTCGCCCAATACTGCCCTCAGATAACAGACGTGTGTGTGTGTGTACGTGGGTGTGTGTGTGTGTGTGATAGTTACTGATGGTAGTTGCAGATTGTACAACTAGGGGGCAGCAGCGGTAAGGTCCTCATCCCCTAAAGATACATGCTATTTCCAGTGTCCTACAATTAATGCTGTGACGTTGTTACTGTTATTGGTGACCTCAATATTTCCATGGGGATGGGAAATTCTTTGGAACGTGACCCAGTCATTTCCATAAGGAGACCTGGGCGATGTGCTCGTATCGGGACTGTATGTGTGTGAAGATCTCTCCTTTCTCACTGTGATTACTTGTTTTGGAGTCGTTTGTTAATTTACTTTTTATCCTCCCAGACGTTAGAATGCAATACATTTAGTTTTTATGATACTGTTCGGCCATCCCATTATTCAGTGCCTAGTCGGTGGAGACTGCCTTTGGTCTAATGGTAGTCAATGTTTAAAAGGCCTGTTTGGTTTTTTTGTGTTTAAGGCCTGTTTTGGTTTTTAGTGTCTTGATACACATGGCAGTGATTGTCAGCATTATTATTATCAGCAAAACATACATATTTGCATTGTTTCGCCTTCACCAGGTGTGTTTCTGCCATCTCTTATCAAGATGTTCTTATGAGTTTGACAAAAATTGTTTTATCTAGTTATTTTTAATTGATCAACAATTTATTTGGGATTTTCAATCAGAATGAAGGAAACCAATAACCTCAACAGTTTTATCCGTTTTATATTTTTACATATCTGATTATTTTTTTATAATTTTTTGTTTTACCTGCAGATATAATGCATTACCAGATGTATTCAATGACGTGGTGCTTGGCACTGTCCTGTTTACAGGACGGTGATGAGGTATAGCAAGGACCATAGCAATGTTACCCAACAAAGAAAATAAATGTTTTTGTAAGACTCACATTTTGCTGCAAGATTGATGATATACACTAGCATTTCACCTACTACTAAAGAAAATTCAAAGGCAATAAAAAAATGTTAATACAGCATACGTTTTCCCATTAGCAACCTCTAGTGGTATACAGTTTTGTAATTTAATTTCCAACCAGAATAAAAAGAGAAATTCCCTGGATGGATTAACTCTGTGTCTCCCCCTCCCCTCCCCCCTAACTTGCTACCTATTAGCGGCAATGATTCTTTACTATACTGATACAATTAGGACTGCATGGTCTGTAGAAAGTGAGGGGCTTTCTGAACCAGCCCCAGTAAATAGTGCTGGATGGCAGTGCTCCACATCCTGTGACCAACACCAGGGACGTGTGTCACATGCCAAGTGTTCCCCTGCAGCATGTGACCCAAATCAACGTCAGAGGGACGCACAAGTTTTTTACTAATCTTAACATCCAACCTTTCCCATTACTTTCCAAAAGGCCACTTCTAATATATGACCTACACTCATGATTAGGTCTATTTTTTTTGGTCTGGTGATGCCGACTTAATAATACGGCACAAAATACTGAAAGCTTTGTATCTTTAAATCCGAACCAAACAAACTGGGGGTCACGTGTGTGTGTGTAGACCAGCTACAGTGAAGATTACTATGATGATACCAAGGGGGGGGGGGGGGGGGCCCTGGCCCCCATGTGGCTGCGCCCCTGCTCCAGAGCCATAGGTTCCTGACCCCCGCTTGTTGGGTCCTGTCCCCAGTCCGGCACAGAGGATTTATGAAGCTGGTTCTACCGCTCCGGCCTCTGCATTCTACAATGTGTGGCCCATCTGGGAGGAGGAACCAAGAGCATTCTGTTCAACAAATACACTTAGCTAAGGATCTGCACTTTTTGCATTCTTACTGAAATCTACTTGTATTGTAAGTGTTGAACTTAAAATACACAATATTTACTTCCTCCCCAACAAAAAAAAGATTTGATACGATTGCCTTCTAACCCGTTCATCAAAGAACAACAAGTTAGTGAGAATCGTCTCGTCGTCCTTGATGCTGTGGGTGCCAGTGCCTCATGGTTCATTCATTTACTACTATGAATATTTGTACAAAGGTATTACTGGATAATGACCAAAGGTTTGGTCTGGGAACGGATCTGAACTGTCAAAATAGATCATGTTGATGAGAACTGAAATACATGTAATTTATATGTGGCTAAACTTGGTGCCCACCATTCAACCTCAACACATCCTTGCGCAAAGTCATCCAAACAGTTTAACTTTTTTGGGAAGACCTTTTAAGTGGGTCACATTTAATGCTTCAAATGTGATTACCCTTCAGGGTTCATAGGTCAGTGTCTCAGTTAAGGCTGACATACCTCAAACTCACATGTAAGTCTACAGGCTGGGACCGTCATAAGAATGAAGATAAAGTACGATAAAATACAAGATGTCCAGTCCTTCCCTAACATTCATGTGTGGATTCCAGCAACACTGACCATCCAAATGGAATCAATACAAATGTTGTATCTTTTTATGGTCAAATCATTAGATTAGTGTATACGTTTTCTTTTATCACATACCTGTAAATAAAAAGAAGCAAAAACAACAAATTAAATCCGAGTTTATTCAATCAGATCAGTTTCTCTATAAATTAGGTGGCAGTTGTTCAAAAAGCTGCTGATTTAAAAACTAAACCTTAATAGGCCTACTGCCGACCGAGTTTGTGTTATCAAATTACAGATCCGCTAACCTTGCCTCAAGCAACGTAATTTGCTAATTCTAACTTCCATAACGTTAACCAGCATGCGTGCAGAGAGCTGCATTAGGCCTATATAATCGTTGCAGACCTGGGTTCAAGCCCCGCCCACGATGCTCTCCTAAAAAATCGAATGACTTGGATGTAATGTGATTTGAAGGGATGAAAGAGTTAAATTCCAACAGAATGCCTTCTCCATCCAAAATATTATTTAAGAAACCTAACAATTTATACATATATCTTATCTTTAAAATATAATTGAGGAGACAGTATGATAAATCATAATAATTGCAGGTTGGCTTCTTTGGCTTGATCTGCCAGGCCACAAATATAATTTGGGAGCCGATATCATTTTTGACCACTGGATGATCGTGGTCAAAAAAATTGATATTCATCCACTCCTCCCCACTTCTGCAATCACTTAGCAACCCTTCTCTCCACCCTCGAATCATTTTAGGCTTGTTTGTTGAATTTTCTTAAGGTAGAAACCTTGAATAGTTTACAGCGTAATACAAGACGAAGAATAACCCTCCTTTCTCTTAACCCTATCATTCCAGTCTGTATACATTGCAATGATTGTAGGACTTTTTTGCCACGTCAAAAATGTGGTGTGTCATATTTTCTTATTTCTGTTGCACAAATGTCAGAACAGGGTCTCATCTGTTGAATTTGCCAGAACGTGTGAATGTTAACATAGCGAAAAATGAATCGATGAGACGATGCCAAAATAAAAAGCAGAGGGGAGTTAGTTCCATTGTCTTACAAAAAAGAGAAAAAACGTTTGGATAATAAAAAAAAGATTCCAGCATTGTTCCACAGAACTCTTAGTATAATGGCTCCCTCTAGTGTCCATCATTATGTACTGACAAAATAAATTCGAAGTCAAAGGAAGTCAGTATATATAAATCTAAATATATTCATATTCATAAAAGTGCATTTAACTTGGGATATAAAAGTCTGAAATTCAAACCTAAATCAGCTCGAATTGCAAATCTGCATCTAGGGTGCATAAGCTAATGAATGTGCATAACCAGTTATTATTGAAAGGTGTTTCCCAATCCTATAAACTAATCCTGGTTTATTAGCCTTCAAACTTGTTAATGTATATATTTCCCATTGATGGCATAATTCTATCTTGTTTTGTATATTTTACTACTTGCAATATAGGCTGAAATCATGCACATAACTATATGACACGTTCAAGATCAAGTTTGTTAATAGAGAAAAAAAAAAAAAAAGGTTAATACCAAAGTGCTGTACAGATTATGAGTACAGGTGCACACAGACAATGCACATGCAGCAATATTTAGGGATGCAATAAAAACAGGAAATAAGGTGCAAACACAAATCCTATAAACATGTGGCAAGAGCCATAGGCAAATGGAAATACTGTTTTTAGTCTAGTTAAAGTTTAATAATATAAATGTAATATAAGTGACCTAATATTAATTAAGGTCACTGCCAAGCACACATTAGCTTACGTTTTTGAATGGCAACACTTGCTGGTGGATAGCAGAGAAATCACTAAATACACACACACATGACACGGCACACGGCACATACACACACGAATAGGGCCCCCCCACACACACACACACACACACACACACACACACACACACACACACACACACACACACACACATAGGGCACACACACACACACACACACACACACACACACAGACACACACACACACACGCACGCACGCACGCACGCACGCACGCACGCACGCACGCACGCACACACACACACACACACACACACACACACACACACACACACACACACACATATAGGGCAAACACACACACACACACACACACACACATATAGGGCAAACACACACACACACACACACACACATATAGGGCAAATATAGGCCACAGACACACACACACACACACACACACACACACACACACACACACACACACACACACACACACACACACGCACACACACACACATATAGGGCAAACACACACACACACACACACACACACACACACACACATATAGGGCAAACACACACACACACACACACACACACATATAGGGCAAATATAGGCCACACACACACACACACGCACGCACGC
This sequence comes from Gadus morhua, assembly GCF_902167405.1. Lineage (NCBI taxonomy): Eukaryota > Metazoa > Chordata > Actinopteri > Gadiformes > Gadidae > Gadus > Gadus morhua. The sequence continues at coordinate 19,888,667 of NC_044062.1, read as the reverse complement.
ACGCACGCACGCACGCACGCACGCACGCACGCACGCACGCACGCACGCACGCACGCACGCACACACACACACACACACACACACACACACACACACACACACACACACACACACACACACACACTCATTCCTGATGCCCTGACTAACTGTGTTGTCTGGTGACTCACTCTAAATTTAGTGCAGGCTTTTGCTCTCATCTTTCTACAGACTAAGAATAGGGGTATAGCGTCATGCAAGTGCTGCTCCCCAGACGTCAGCTACTCCTCCGCTCCGGCAACACTCTGACCCGCCGCCTACAACCCTCTCTGACCTCAATCCCCCCCGTTCTGCTGGTTTACAAAGGACGAATACTGTAATGCAACTCCACAAACGCACATGTGAGAAGGGAGGGAGATTGGACATGATGTTTATTTTGGTTTAGGTCGTTTATTCAAATTGCAGGCCGTGACTTATAAGTGGGTCACAGCAGGGGACAAAGTTGATCATGGGATCATGACCACAAAAAACGTATTTAATATTATATGCTCAGCTTCTCTGTTTCCTTTTTTATGCCAGTAATATGTTTGATAAATGAGAAAGGGAAACCAGTACTGATATGAAATTCACGTAAAGAAACAAATACGTGGTAAGTCCTGGGCACAAAAAAGGGGTTGCATGAAGATGTTTGGCAACCCCTGGTTTAGTCAAACAAAATGTATTTCCGTTCCCTCGTCGACCACTAGGACACGCTAGTTCCCAATCGAGCAGAAGGAAAGAGGACACCGTGGAAAAGAAATGGCCATGAATATAACTTAGAATAGTAAAATACATAAATTAAATAGCTACGTTTAAAGCCTCTGGTTTTTCTTAAGAGTATTTAAGATATTGCATTGGATTTATCCTTATTATAGGCTTTAATGTCACTTTCAAACATCACTGACGGCAAATCACTGAAAACATGCTTTCAAAGAAAAAAAAATGTTGCTCAACATCACAATCACTGTACCATTCATTAATTAATGACCACTTTTTTTTTTAACTTGTAGCTCAAACAGAATACGCAGACAATATCAATCCTTATTATAATGAAATAATAGTAATAATGATAATTGTTTTTTTAGAGCATTTTCATAAACTCTGAGAAAAAACACCCAGAGAAAAAAAGGACAAAATAGAGACCGTCAGAATAAGAATAGGAAAGTTTAACAGAAGAAAAAAGTTGATGGAGGACCGGTCCACTGTCCTCCGTCACTGAGATCCGGTGTTTATCAAACCAGACCTCATCAAGGTCCTCGACAGAGTTCTAAATGTCACATCTAATCATAGGACGAAGAGTCCCTGGATGAGCAGAGTAGTCCCCCTTACTGTCGAGGGAGGGAGGGTGTTGATCCAGTGCCCTACATTCAGCCAATCAATGAACTTCATGCAGGGTGCAGTAAAGCCTGATTGGCCTATGTGTGAAGTTTTTCAGGGCCATCTCTGAATCAACAGACAGACAGACAGACAGACAGACAGACAGACAGACAGACAGACAGACAGACAGACAGACAGACACACACACACACAGACACACACACACACACACACACACACACACACACACACACACACACACACACACACACACACACACACACAGTGGCGGATTTAGCTAATTGTGGGCCCATTTTTTTTAGCGACTGAATGGTGGATAGGCAGGTTAAGATAATCTACTAATTAGAGTTAACTCAGAGTTCTCAGAGTAAAGGTAAGCATTTTTGTACTGCTGCGTTATTCTCTAATAGACAGGGTTATTTTCTTCCTCGATTTCTCGTCAATGAGTCATCTTGTTGGGTTGGATTCTTCTTGTCTTACTTCCTTCTTATCTTGTTACACCCTTTACACGCAGGTATTTAGATTAAAGGTCCAATGGCTTGCTTCTTTATGGATGCTTAAATATAGGTGTTAGTGGGACCTTAATACAGTATTTGAGGATGTTCAAGAAATTCAGCCTTGGTGCAGAATTACAGCCACTACGAGCCAGTCCTACAATGAGCTTTCCACAAACATGCCGTTTTTTAGAGGTGGGTCAAGGTGGAGGGTGTGGGCAACAATCCCTTTGTCCTCCATGACGCAGTTCATGTACTTCAGGGTGTCAAAGCCAAAGTTCCTTTCCCCCAATTCCTTCTCAACCATGGCGGATCAAGGTGGAGGGTGTGGCCCTCAGCAGCTTGTGGCCACGGTACCATGCACTAGTGTTTACCGTGGATTTATCGCAATGGCTCGGATTCATAATATCATCCGGAGTCGCACACAGCTTTTGGCCCTGTTCTGTAAATATTTTAGAACACTCAGGGTGCTCTAGCGGGAGTCCTGGAGCTCTAGATCTAAAAAATATAATATAATACATAGATATCTATATCATATAATATATATTATCACAGCCAAAAGCTGTGTGCGCCTCCAGACGATATTATGAATCTCTAACGACTGTCTCGGGTTCTCCGACGTCTCTGGTTCTTCCACTTCCACATCAATCTAAAGTAGACTGCAATTGTTGACCGCGATTGTCTCCCACCGGAGCCCCGCTGCCTGCTACTGAGTCACCACCGCCTCGGAAGCCAGCAGCGGGCAGCGCCAAGGCACCTCCGCTGCGGCCGCGCCATGGTGGTGCCTCGCAGTGGTGATGCCTCATGGCGGTGGTGCCTCATGGCGGTGGTGCTTCATGGCGGTGGTGCCTCACGGTGGTGGTGCCTCACGGCGGTGGTGCCTCACGGCGGTTGTGCCTCATGGCGGTGGTGCTTTGCAGCAGCGGGCAGCGGTCAGCGCCGAAGCACCACCAGCCCGCGGCGGTGGTGCCTCGCGGTGCCTCGGTACTTGACCGTTATTGTCTCCCGCCGGATCCCCCCTGCCGAAGCACCACCGCCTCGGAAGTGGGCAGCGGGCAGCGCCGAGGCACCATCGCCTCGCGGCGGGGATGAAAAAAATAAAAGATTAGTTCGTTTACTGACAGAATGGTGGATAGGCAGGTAGAGCTAATCTACGCGGAAGTAAAGGTTGGAGATGAGAAAAAAAACCTTCCCCTTTAAACCCTGCGTACACTTCTTTAATCCAAAATGAAGATGGAAAGCAGAGAACACACAAAGTGTAGCACTACACCAGCTAATAGTCACGATGGAACCCAAAAGAGAATAAGGGTTCAGATAACACCTTTCTTTGCCAAAGTGCCAGGAAAACAAGCATTGTTTATTGTTATTTTTTAAAGATCAATCAATATCAAAATAACCAGCAAGACAATAGACAATATTTATAGAGCATCAAGCCATTAAGCACAGATAATATAACTGTATATTAGTCAGTCATTTGTATTAGGTTAAACAAGGATTTGATAACGTTTTTAATTTAATGACCACCCACAATTAGTCTGGCCCAACCACAACTGGAATCCTGGCGCCGTGCCTGACGTGGCTACCAGGAGACAGTAGATGCTAAAGGTGAGCTGTGACTATTTTGACTCTAGCAAACGCACACTACACATTTTATTTTTGTAAATAGTTCATATCTTTTCATGAATAAAACTTCAAATTCATGTTGGTTGTTGTGATTTGTCTACTGATCCAAGTGCTGTTATACTAAAGTAGGCCTACTGTGTAAGATAAACACTTATTGCAACTGGGGAGAAAAGGTTGAGTACAAATACTTGATATGCTGAGCTACTGTAATTAGCTAATGTTTTTATCCTGTACAGTAATATACAAATGAAGCGTTTGAACAAAAACGAGAGTAGAAGTCTAAACAAGTCAACATATCACGGATATGTTTGCTCGCGCTACCAGTCGCGCTAGTATAATGGGTCCTTCCCCTCCAAACGGAAACAGGCGGGCGGTGCAGCGAGTGCAATGCCCTGTGGTAGATGGAAGATTTCTCACTTTTGAGCCAGAGACGCTTTCCGCCTTTTCTCAGGCTAGGCTGTTTTTTTGCACATTTATAATACATAGAATTATTTACTTTTTATAACCTTCATATCTCCACCGGTGAAGTATCCATTCAAGATTGACATTTCATCATTCTACAAAAAATAAAGGATTTGTAAGTGAATTGACGTTACAGTTGAGATTGAACATTTCAAACATTCTACAAAAACCTATGAGAGAGAGAGAGAGAGAGAGAGAGAGAGAGAGAGAGAGAGAGAGAGAGAGAGAGAGAGAGAGAGAGAGAGAGAGAGAGAGAGAGAGAGAGAGAGAGAGAGAGAGAGAGAGAGAGAGAGAGAGAGAGAGAGAGAGAGAGAGTCTAGGAGAGAGAAAAGATAGATTGTTCTCCTTATCACACGCTTCTAACAATACTTCCTATTGAAGTCTTCTCACAGGTCTTCACCTAGCGCCACTTCACAGCTAGCTGCTGCTGTAGCGGCATGTTCAACGCTTTGGACGTTGTTATTCCTGTCTGTATCCCCAACAGTAGCCGTTAAAAAGTGTGTCATCTTTGGAAGCGTTGCCAAATACCTACCGGTGTCTTTTCGCTTTTTTATTTTATTTGAGCTGCTTTGGTAACTTTATTTCCTAACCCTTAATTTTATTTTAGCGTTTAGACTTATCTTGATTCGTCTCTGTTTGTGCACTTAAAAATAAGTGTGGTTGGGGTCCCTCCCACTATGGGGGCCCCATGCAGCTGCCTACCTATGCCTCTGGTTAAAACCACCACTGCACACTCACACGCACAAACACAACACATTTTTATTTGCTCCTGCTGAACCCCAATAAGTGTGTTTGTGTTTGTCTGTATGTGCATGTGAGTGCGCGCTTATGCCAAGGAAGAGGGCACAATAGAATAAAAGGAACCCTAACACTATTATTAGTAATATTATGTGTGCTTATGCATGATTTTTTTATTTTGAATTAATTTACTCACAATTTGATGACAATAACTTCCGGCCTATTTATAATCACTCACAGTGAGATCTGGGTGAGTAATAAACAGTGAAAAAACCTGAGAAAAAGAAAACCCTTATGCATGGATAATGTGTAAAATAATGTATCCATAAAATAACAAACACATATTTAACGAACAATTTTCACAAGTATATAATTGCAATAAATAAATGGGCGTCATTCATATTATGAGACTGACTACGATGACTCCATAAAAAACTATGATTTTTATTATGCATTTTGGCGAATAAGTGATATTTATTTAATACAGTACATGATTCAGATGCTTCTATTTTAATATTATTTTCCAAAAAAAAGAGAGCAGTCCTCTTTACTTCTGCGAGAGCAAGCTGCTTGACTTGAAGCCGTCCCAGATTCTGGTTGGCAGGAGCTCGACGAGCAGGCTACAGAAAGACGCTCCTGACGTCAGCCACGTTCAAATTCAGTACATACAAGATCCAAGATGGCGGAGGTGAGCGGGCTGAGGAATCGGAACCCCTTTGAATCAAACTGTCAACCCCGACCATTTGACAAAGGTAATCCACCATAAAAACTGAAACTAATTTCGGCAAAGCGGACGCAGGACCCGGTTGGACAGTAGTTAACTTGCATTGTTTGTGATTGAGTGTTTGCAGTTGAATGCCAGAGACGAACTGCTGTGTGTGGTAACTCGTCACGTAACGTTAAGTTGGACCACCGTATGGCCCGATAAGTAGCTCGCGGTGCGGCTCTGGGTGTCTCGTGAGGGTCGGGGTAGCAGGTGACAGGACTCGCGCCTCGACATGGCCGTGACTCTGAGCCGAGCGGTGTCTTTATCCAGTGTAAGGCGGCCGGAATGCTTACTTTCTAATAAACTTTAGGAGTCGGTTGGCCTCTTTCCCCATGGCCAGGGTTGTGTTTTTCGCACTGTGCAGAAAACACCGGCTCCTCGCTTCACTAATGACTCGTTTATTTTTAAATAAGCTATTATTAGTCCGACATACTTATCCACCTGAGGCTAATTTACAAGCTAATGTGGTCGTCGGATTCCAGTTGAACTAGTCCCTGGGTGTTTCACTATTTCAACAACCGTTTCGGGGTCAACTGAAGCTTGGTGTCAATATACATTGCTGTGATTAGATTACAGTATACAATGTAGTACTAGGTGAAAGCTCAATTACAAGTTAAGATGGTAGCTAACGATGCTAACAGTCCCTCGGTTCAGTCAGGTAACGTTACGAGTTGTGTCTATTGGAGCCCTGGTTTACAACAACAATGCGCATAAACTGGTAATCCTAGAGCTCAATTGAGGGGAAAAACATTAACATGTGTCGACATATAGCGCCGCTGAACTGTCATATTGATTAATGCTTTAAGTGGTGTCAGGAAAACCAGAATTGAAAGTTGTGGTGGCTTTTATGAAGTAAGTACACACACACAGGTATACACTACCAACGTCCTAGAGATAGGATTAGGAAGGCTCTTTTCACAACCCCTGCTGTTATGATACTGTTAAGTAAAAGTCACAATAATCCGCACTCTGTCTTCGGTACAAAGAGTCAGAGCTCTGCCTGTTTATTTGTCTGAGTTGTGTCATGCGTTGTGTAAATTAGATGCAGGCCTTAGTTGACCTATGGCCACATCACTTAGTGTGAACGCTAACCAACCAACTAAATAAGTTTCAGCTTATACAACAAATAGGGCCCCTTATATTTAGCAGTAAAGCGAAAATACGCTACCGAGAACCGAGGAAGACTTATTTTCATCAGCGCAATTGGTGTGAAGTTACAGCTGCCGGATACGTTTTCATTTAACTTGTTGTTGGAGCATCTTTAATGGTTTCGAAAAACTGGCTTTCCTTCTAGAAAAGCCTCTACTTTGAAAAGAAAATGATGGATTGAAATGAAATGATGAAACTTCTATTACATAAACAAGGGTTACCAAACATACAATAAGGACATTTATTGAAAGCAAACAACACGGCAAATTGCATACACAAGACTTGGTCCACCTCCACAAAAAGAGCATTGTATAACTTATAGGCTTTGCTTCCTAGAAGCCAAGCAATGCTGTGGACAAATTGTAGGCATACTTACTCATTGGGATTTGGTCCATTCTTTTACAGTTTTGGATTATTTCATGCATAATAATTGGAATTAAAGAGTTTAAACCAAATACATAAACCTTTCTGATTTAACACCATACTTGTGACGTTTGACATTCTTTCAATATATAAAGATGTATGACTATAGTTGACTATTATTTGGGATGGATTAGTTTAGTCGACAAAGGAAATTCTTATCCTTTTGACTTTGGCACCTTAAAAGAAAAGTGAGGGAATCGATTACTGCTATTCTTATATTAGCCCGTGGTTTGGGACTGACCCAGATTTCGATCTAGTGCAGTATTGGGTGTAGTTTATGTTATACTGGTAGTAGGTTGACTGGCCCTGGCCTCGAAGCAAGGATGTAGCTAGCTACTCCAACTAGTGTTTACCACAGTAACATAAGCCCCTTTAACCAGAAGTGGAGTGGTGCAATACTGGAAGGGTAATTGTGGATGACCTGGTGTACACCTGCTAATTCACACAATGCAACCTGTTCAATGTTGACTAAACGTCCCGTTACCACCTTTTCGGGGTTTATGTGCTTATATGTATTTTTGAATTGCAATGTATGTCAGTCTGCTCATCAACATCTCGGGGGTTGGAAAGACAAGAAATGAGGACTCTAATTTTAACTTTGTCCTATATTCAACATGTGGAGAAATGGCCTTTCACCTTCTCAATCAAGAGGTAAACTAGTCAGGATTATCTTCTGTGCTAAAAATAGCCATCTTGATACATCTTGGTGTGTAACATAAAGGCTGTGTCCTTTGATTATTTGGTCCTTCTTTGATTCTTGTTTTGTAACTTGCATGCTGTGTCTTGATTATTTGGTCTTTGATTCAAAATATTTTTTTAAATATTGCATTAGTGGTAAGAGAGGTCTCCAGTCCAAGTATCGTTGTTGACGATGTATGTGCCTAGATCCGAAACCCTAATGTCGACAAATAATGGCCCGTCTGGCCCCAAATGCACAGTGCTGCGATGCACAAATGCTGCTATCCCAGCAGAGCAGTGGCTTTTGAGTGGCTGCCTGGCTTCTCCACTTCCTCATGCTGAGGGGTTCGAGCTACCCCTGACCTCGATACAAACACTTTTCTCTCGTCGACAGAGGAGGTGATGGCCTAATTTGTAAGCATGTTAGTGTAACCGCCTGTTAGTTGGATAGCCCTGCACATATAAAATAATTGCATAGGTCGTAGGGGGACAGCACTAGGCTTAACGTGCATGGTAGGTTGGTTATGTATTACAGCAGTCTTAAATCCCCCCCCTCATAAAGACCGTATGTGCAGGCGAAGCCATGAAAAAAAAATGCTTCATGGGATGTGTTGACATTGCTTGACGCTGAGGGCTGTTACTTACCAGCCCCCCTACTGTTACGTAGTGACTTTATCAACCAGTGTAGGTACACGCAGTGCCTCACTAACTGCAAGCCTCACATGTTGTTCTTTCTCCATGGCTTAGCAGCATTGATTAGGACCATGCTGAGCCATTTCTCCAAGTCTCTTCTGTGACCGGTGCTGTTCATTTGTCTTGCTGACTCTCTGAATTCTCAGATGATGAGCCAAGGAGTGTTTTATATTTCTCATTAACCCCATGTTTTCGCTCAAATTTGAGAGTGCAAGAAAGGAGGGCGGATGTTACTGATGGTATTATGTTGATATTATCACTTTGAAATAAAGCGATTTATTAAACTCATTCAAATAGCTGGCGTTACATGTACCACGTGTTGTGCTGGAGTAGACATTCCTGAAGATTTCCAGGAGTAGCCTATGCCATAAGTAGCCTTGATGGGACTCGTTCAAGACAGGTGTTTCTTTGTCATACACAGACCTAGTTTTGTAACGATTTAGGCTGTTTATAGAATGTGGGAGGGGTTTTTAATGAGTGGAGCTCAAAGATAAATACTCCTGCAGTCAACCCCTATTTTAGATAATCTGAGCTCTAATATGACTAAAGGTTGTTGAGTGGTTCATGTTCTGTAAAGCCAGAGGATTAGATGTTTTTAGGGTCCTTTTTGTTCAAATTATAGCATCAGAAATGATTGCATTTAATTTATTAAACCTTTTCAACATTCCATATATTTATGGTAAAAACGTTCAATTTGCCTAAACGAAAAGATTAGGCAAAAATAAATTATCTAATTATTGCCGTTCTTTTTTTATTAATAACTAAGGATGGGCAACAATCGTCGAATAGTCGGAGTCACGTAGAAAATCGAATAATGAATGTGACTATCGTTATTTATTACACGGCTCTCCTCAATGCTGTTGAACGCTACGTTCACTTGCATGGGCCTTCGGAACTTCCGGTGGTGAATAATCTTTTGATAATTCACCATTGCTAAGCATATAATGACCGCTGTCAAGGAAAGTGGATATTGTTTTTCTGTCGTACCACTCCGCAAGTAATCGGTTAATTTATCAACCCAAGCGTCCTCGGTTGCTAAGCGACTTCAGCGTCTTTGGCGTACTATTTCTCTGCTGATCAACACTACGAATGCTGGTAACGAATAAATTGTAAAGACACAACGTGTGAAGCAATGGCCATAGTTTCCATATGCTCAAGCCGTGTCTAGTTCACCGTCATGCAGGCTGTGTTCAGTAAAATAAATAGCGTTTCGGCGCATGTAGGCCTATTTGCCTAAGCCCACGTTGAAATAATTTTTATGTTTTTGAGGAAATAAACAGATTGATTCCATACAAGTCATAAAAGCCTCTCCCTGTGTCATTGTGTGTGCGTGTATCTCAGGTGCGTGTGTGCGCGTGCATGGGGGGGTTCTTGATTGGCCGATTTTCGAATATTATTCTAATACTTCTCAGCGAATATCGAACATTGTGATTGTGCGATTGTATAAATCGGCATAATAACAAAATAATCAATTGTGTAACCATACTTGCAATATGAACAATTATTTTTCTCTTTAAAAAAAATGTGGTTGTGAAAAGCTATCAAAGGCCTTTATGGGGCATTTATCTGGCTTCAACCACACACATTCTGATTTGTTTACATGAGATACTGTGATAAGGATGGTAGATAAAGAATAGACGGCTAACTATATGCAAAGGCAGTTTTTTTCCTTTTGCTTATCTTTCTGATGCACTTCAGTGATACTTTTTTAGTAACGCGGTTGTCTATGAGCGTCATAATGACCAGCGCTGTGCAGGAAAACGTACCGTTATACTGAGAAGCTTAACAATCACTTGGACATCAAAATAAATCGCTGCTCAAACAGAGCTCCACACATCAACACGCGAAGCATTATACTATAGTTGCCTAGGAAGCCTCTCTCATTGACGAAATCATCCAAATCACCGGCTTTCCAGAAAAAGCGTGACGTATCCGCACATTACACACACTGTGGCTTCATACTGTAAGAGCCTGAGAAGCTTATCCCTCTGTCTGACGCCAGAGTCAACCGCTGCCCAGACAGAGCGCTAGACACACCCCGCCACCAATGTCGCTGGTTGAGTATATTAACAGGCACTTCATCGTTACGAGAAGACTCTTACTTGCATTAGCAGAGTTGAAAGTAAATGTAGTGTTTTGGGGAGACTGGCCAAAACAGGATTTTACTCCTGTTTTCGCTTAGTGGAGGTCCCCTGTTTTGATATGTCATTTTCACTAACGGTGATCAAATGGAATAGATAACCATGAGGTGTGTGCAGCACCAAGGTATGCAGATGCCTGCTCAAGCCATAAAGTGCCTGCAAAAACGATGGACCATACATTTTGGTCTTTCTAGTTTGTTTAGAAAAAAACTGAAAAGAATCAAGGTTTCAATCACATTGTTAGGGATGTCCCGATACCACTTTTTCACTTCTGATACCGATGCCCCATCTTTTGTTAGCTACCGATTCCGATCAGTCCGATACTTTGTTTTACTCTTGAACAAATAATAATAATAATAATATAATATAAAGCACTTTGCTCATGATTGCCAATAAGCCAAAAAACAATAAAACATCTTACCAAAGAAAAGTTGAATGGCTTGAATCTAATAAAGATTTGAACAGAGTTCAAAAGTAAACAATGTAAACATGCAAAAATGATTGGAAACAAGAGTTAAACAAATGGCTAAATGGTTAAAGTTTGAATACATTTGAGATAATGTATAGAATAGCAGGGCTATTACAGCTGATGGTTGAAATGGTTGAATCAAGTGTGTGTGTGCTTGTGCATGGGTGTGTGTCATCACTGGTAGTAACCAGGAAGTGTTATTGACGATATTCTTTCACATCTTGGTAATCGAGATAAGCTCACAAAATGATATGGCTTGTACTGTTCATATGGCATATCGTTTGTATCCAATCCAGCGTAATGGGCCAACATCGGACAGATTCCGTGGATCGGATCGGGACATCCCTTTAAAATTGTCCATTAGTTTGAAAGAATCAAGGTTTTATTTTAGACCAAATCGTCCCTATGCTTTCTATTTACCTGAAATCTCCTGGTCAAAATAATACTGCTTTCTCATTGACTGGGCATTATTAGGACCAACATTATTTTTATATCTGAATTTTGACCATGGCATGGCAACCTTTTGTTGGCATTATAAGTAATGCACATTTTAAAGTGTTTGAAAAAGAGGAGCGCTCCACTTTCCTAGAAGGACATAGAAGGCGTTGGAGACGAGGAATGACCTAAAGGAGCCTCCGGGACCGGACACGCCAGGCTGCTGTTTCTTTTTATCTCGCCCTTTGTGCTTTTCAGTGCAGTTCTATTTTTAAGCATTACGTGCATCCAGATGTAGCTTTGCACAGAGCTCCCTGGAAGACTTCCAAACCAAAATATGACCCACATATCTCCTGTACACAGTTTAATATGGCTTTTTACACATTTCTTTCATTTTCCATGTCTATTAAGGTGTTACTGAGGTAGGGGATGTCCCGACTTCCCATCATAAACCCAGGCCACCCATGGCCCTACCTGAAGACCTGGAGGTGGAGGAGGGTGGATTGACGCTGCAGTCCCAAAAACTGACCTTGAAATCGGGTACAGATGGAGCCACAACCCCCTCCCCTGATGAAGGTTTTCAGGAAGAGGAGAAGGTAAAGTGCAACCATGTTCGCTGCGGTCTACAAAATAATTTCACATCTAGAACATAGGACAGTAAACCTCTCATCTTCTCCAGAAGGTTGCAGCGAAGGAAGCGGCCAGGCCCATCCAGATCGTCCTGGCCAATGAAGAGGAGCACAGCTTTGAGCTGGACGAGGCGGCTCTGGAGAACATCCTGCTGCAGGACCACGTGAAGGACCTCAACGTGGTGGTGGTGTCGGTGGCCGGGGCCTTCCGCAAGGGCAAGTCCTTCCTGTTGGACTTCATGCTGCGCTACATGCATAACCCGGTAACTAAATGTACAGGTTGCACTCTGATGAATTTGCAAGGGCATCACAATACGATATTACGAGATTGCGGCCAATTCGAAATGTATTGTGATCTGTTAATATATTTTTTTTTTCTCATTCGTGTGGTTTAACGTATCATTTTGGGTTATAGGGCCAGCGATGTCTGCCATTGTTTTTATTTAATGACTGAGACGGAACGGAAAGTATTTGAGACTATTGGAGAATACACTATAAAGCTCTGTGTAGGGCGGTTTCATTATTAATGAATAAAAAAAAGTCAACCTGACAAAGTATTACGGGCGGTAAATAATCGACATACTCGTGTGAAATCATTGATTCTCTCATTGATTCTCGTCCAGAGTAAAAAAGGTTTTTACTCTGAGGAGTTTGCAGGTCTGGTATATACTTGTGCAATACTGTAATATATTATTGCGCTCTGAGGCGTTGAGAAATGTGGTCTGTCTGCTCTGACTTGCCAGTACGAATAACCATTGTGTTAACACTATTTAGCATACCTCAGTATTCTATTTGCATTCATTGGTCTGAGCAAATGTGAGGGGTCTACCACAAACAAAAAAGTTTGTAAGAAAAAAAAAAAAAATATTGGAAAGACAACGCGACACACAATCAGGGTCAGCAGCTGTGTGCCATGTTCTCCAACACTCGGCGCGTTGGACACCCAGGCCCCCGGAGCTCCTAGCAGCAGCTGGACACGAAAGCGGGAGAGCTCACCTTACATCACACGTGCACAGCCAGGAAAACAGTTCATGGAAGACCCGTGTCCCCCAGCTGTTGCCAAGCATGTTTATGCGCAGTTGGAACTTGACCACCTCTAAACTGAAGGAGCATTCTTCAGCTTCATTTTTTCTCGTGTATTTGCTCTTCAGCAGAGACTTTCTAGTTATCGTATGTCAGTAAAATGCATGCTAACTTCATACTTTGTTATGAATAATATATTTGACTTCCCAGAAGCCGATCTCAGAAGCTTATCCGTAGAGCTAGGGTGGCAGTTTGGTTTCCGTTGCTGGAAGTCTTTTGTAACGCATACTTTGACTTGCAAATCTATCCAATGGCTTGGAGTGTTATTCAAACAGGTTAATATTGCGGTTACTGACTCACATCAGCAACCACTAATGTATGTTCTGCTGCGTATACATACGAAAGCCTACGACAAGTAGGAGTTGGTTTTTCTAGGTTCGTAACTGTAGGTTTGTGAATGGTATTCAGAAGTCATGTCCATACTTGTAACTCACTTTCACCCCTGTTTTATTTGACCAATGCATGGCTCCAGCCTCCCCCTATTCATCCTTGAATCACTTGCCCATCTCCTCCTCACCCTCGTTCTGCCTTGTCTCGCTCCTGCAGGGCGAGTCTTGGATGGGGGGTGAGGATGAGCCTCTGTCAGGCTTCTCCTGGAGGGGAGGCTGTGAGAGAGAGACTACAGGCATCCAGGCCTGGAGCGAGGTGTTCGTGGTTGAGCGGTCAGACGGCAGTAAGGTGAGCTGGGAGACTTCTCCTTACACATCGATATGCTACGAGCTGGGGGACTGCTCCTTACACATCGATATGCTACGAGCTGGGGGACTCCTCCTTACACATCGCTATGCTACGAGCTGGGGGACTCCTCCTTACACATCGCTATGCTACGAGCTGGGTGACTCCTCCTTACACATCGCTATGCTACGAGCTGGGGGACTTCTCCTTACACATCAATATGCTACGTCCACGATTGGAATTTGGACATGAACTCTATTCTCTCGCACACATGCACTGGTGTACAAACACCCCGGTCACATGGATGCACACACTGCGTGTGTCAAAGGTGCGTTGCGTTTTGCGGGTCTTGCGGATTAATGTTTACCTGTCTTTTGTCCGTGTTTGCTGTTCTCCTTTACCAGGTTGCAGTACTGCTCGTAGACACACAGGGGGCGTTTGACAGCCAATCCACCATCAAAGACTGCGCAACTGTGTTTGCCCTGAGCACCATGACCAGTTCTGTACAGGTACAACAACAATCATTCAGTAAATGTACCAGGGTGGGAAGATATTGCACGTCCACTATTGGCATGCCATGTATACATATTTTATACTGGGCAGGCGAAGCATGCAACGTGAGTCTGCTTTGCATTCGATAAAAACATGGCCGAAGGCGGTGTCGGGGCTCCACAGATTTTTCAGCATTTGGAAAGGCCGTCTTACCTGTAATGTGCAGCTACATCAACAACACATAATGCCATGTATAATGTTTTATTCATCCTGAAGTGTCCAGGCAAAGCCCCTGCAATCTCAAAGCAGTTTTTAGGCAGTCAAACACATCAGAAAGGCATGCGAAACGTCCCTAGAAAGATTCGACTTAAATCTATCAAAGACAGTGCTACACAAAAAGACAATTCCAACCCCAAAATAAATCAACATGTAACAAATGAGTTGTGTATTTCCTAACTGCACAGCAAGGGTTAACTTTCTCACGTGATTTTATCTACACAAATTATATCATATGAAAGCTGACTCTCCTTATTCCAACCATATCGCTCTGTGACTAAACCTTGCAGAACTAGAACAAAAAACAATGAAAAACAAACGACCAAAAATTTGTTTCTGTTTTTGATCGCATTAAAACTACCCAAACGGATAATCCAGTGTCTGCCCAATTTTGAGCCTAACATGTTTTTTACAATCATGTATAATAACTAAGAGGGATTCAGAGGAAATGGGTAAATTGCCTTTGAACAGAACACACAATATTTATCGCCATCTGATGGCTGTATGGTGCAATTGCACTTGTTTGATCAACTATATTCACCCTGACCATTCTATAGAGGGGGCAATTGTCAAAATTGTACAATGGGTTCTCAAAATATCTACCTGTTTATGTTGTCAATTCGCATTCAATTTATTTGAAGATTTCGCCTCAATCTACCTCTACTAAAACCTCTACCGATACCCGTACTTCAATTTATTGACGTCAAATATTGACCAATGTACTAATCAGATGTTGTGCTATGACCCAATAGTACCATAAAACATGATAATTATTTCAGGCAGTCATTCAATATTTACACATATTTACACCTGATTCTAGCTTGATTTACTCAAACCATTATTATCCACAGGCATTATTTCACTAGCGCAACAATCTATATTCTCCCTAACCTATCTTTATTTTGGAAGCAAGACTAAATAGTATAGCCCTTGCTGTCGTGGAGATACTCCATTTACTTTGAGCATGTTATTTTCTGACAGAAACCTATACTATTTAATGATAATGCATAGTGCTACTTTTTTGTGGTTTTCAATATAAAACTTGGCAAAATGATTTCAGTGTGTTTTTACTTTTGAAAAATGTCAGCACATTTAATTATACTAATAACCGTATAATACTGATAAACTAACAAAATGGAGCAGAGGTCAATGTTCCTGTTTCATGTTGCTAACATATGTTGAATATGCTTGCTTCTCCAGGTGTATAATCTCACCCAGAACGTCCAAGAAGATGACCTACAGCACCTGCAGGTCAGAACCACTCGACCATGTAGCACCCAACCCTAGCTCTCCATGATGTTGTTGTCTCTGCATATGCTAACGCTGTGTATCTTCATGTCTGCAGCTGTTTACAGAGTACGGGCGCCTGGCCATGGAGGAAATCTACCTGAAGCCTTTCCAGGTTTTGTCGGTTCTTATTAGATTAGTCTATTTCTTCCTCTAAGACAGTGAATGAGGTCATCAGATCTTCTTTTTAAAACATAATGCGTTTGGCCCGTGCCTCTGTCCTTCTGTGTCTCCGCTGCAGTCCCTGATGTTCCTGATCCGGGACTGGTGCTATCCCTATGAACACGGCTATGGCCTAGAGGGAGGCAATGCCTTCCTGAAGAAACGGCTGCAGGTAAACCCCTGCTCCCTGTAGCCTTCATGGAGAAACTGCTACTGTGCCTGGTGGTGTAGAAGGAGATGGATTCTTCTGGAGATCTCTGAACATGCAACCTCCTGAACCCGTCTGGTTCCTCCTGTAGACATGAGCCAGAGCTAAAGTCTGATGCTTGCCCCCCCAGGTGAAGCAGAACCAGCACGAAGAGCTGCAGAACGTGAGGAAGCACATCCACTCTTGTTTCTCCAACATCGGCTGCTTCCTCCAGCCCCACCCTGGCCTCAAGGTGGCCACCAACCCATACTTTGACGGTAGACTCAGGGGTGAGAGACGCACACACACACACCTCCAACATGCATCACTTTTGGAGAGATATTTCGCAAATATCAGTCAAAGGAGCTTATATCGTCTACACCACCACTGATTGACCATCAAAGAGGGAAAATTCAATCACCCCAAAAAGAGTCTACACATGTCGCAGTCTTTGATGCCCCAAAGTTAGGAAGAGAAAACGATCTTTGCTTTTATTCTACCCTTTGTTTGGCCGATAGAGCTCAGAGTGAGGAAAGGGATATGTCTGTAATGTTGTCTCCCTCTCAGACATCGATGACGACTTTAAGACTCACCTGGCGGAGCTGGTGCCTCTCCTCCTGGCCCCCGACCGACTGGTGGAGAAGGAGATCGGCGGGAACAAGGTCACCTGCAGGGACCTGGTGGAGTATTTCAAGGTGTGCAAGCACAGGTCACATCGTGCTCTGTTTGGTTGGTCGTCTGCAACGTGTTATACCTAGTTTGCTAACGCAAAGATTACTCTCCTTATCACTCTTAGTGTCGAGTCTGGGAAGATATTTGGTTATAGTCGTTATATTTAAGCATAAAAAAAAGAATGTTTTTTATATATTTCTTCTTTTGTTAATACCTGATTTTAATTTCAGAGCTACATCAAGATCTACCAAGGAGAGGAGCTGCCTCATCCTAAATCCATGCTACAGGTCTGTTAAGATCCCCTTATAGCCCATGAATTAATCAAACCTTTTCAGGTTTGGATCTGCATATAATCTTCAACCAATGTCCTTCTTGCTTATTTCCTTGTCTCCCAGGCAACGGCAGAAGCCAACAATCTGACTGCGGTGGCCGGAGCCAAGGACCTGTACGGGAAGAGCATGGAGGCGGTAAGGAAGCCCCGACTCCCTCAGTCCCGCCCAACACATTTCCCATGAGGCCGTCTCGCAACGCCACGTTATTATCCGTTATTCGGAAGGACCATATCGGGACCGCTCAAATACTACCACGAGGGAAGGCTATAATGATCTCGGGTGGACCTTCCTGTTGTTTCCTGCTATTTAGGTTTTATATACCATAACTGTAAAGGATGAGGACATCATTTAGTGCCAAAGTCCTTCTACATATCTCCATCTCCACCAGTGTTGAACCCTGCTCAGCTCCCTCTCTCTGGTGCTCTCAGGTGTGCGGCGGGGACAAGCCCTACATCGCGCCGGCCGACCTGGAGCGCTGCCACGAGGAGTTCCGCGAGTGCTCGGTGCGCCACTTCCGCTCGGTCAAGAAGATGGGCGGCGACGAGTTCTGCCAGCGCTACCAGAGCCAGCTGGAGGGGGAACTAGATGAGGTCTACGCCAACTTCACCAAGCACAACGACGGCAAGAACATCTTCTACGCCGCGCGCACGCCGGCCACCCTGTTCGCCGTCATGTTCGCCGCCTACGTGGTGTCAGGCGTCACGGGCTTCGTGGGACTAGGCACCCTGGCGGCGCTGGCCAACCTGCTGATGGGCGTGGCGCTACTGTCCCTCTGCGCCTGGGCCTACGTCAAGTACTCCGGGGAGTTCCGCGAGATTGGCGCGGTCATCGACCTGGTGGCGGAGAACCTCTGGGAACAGGTGGGTCCGCTGCGAGGGGGCGAATCAGAGGGCTCCCCCCCCGGTCACGGCTGGGTGTCCGTGAGGATGTGTCCACTGGGAGGATTTTGTGTGTGTGCCCTGTGTTTGTTTGTGCTTTAACGTACGTCTGTGTCAGTGACATGTACGTGTTTAGCTTTCTGGCTCGCTGAAAATGGTCGACAGGCTTGGGGGTGGTTGCCATGCTTTTTTTCCTATTTTTTGATCGTTTGATCGGTCGTTTCCACTCCTCTGTATTATGTTTTCCTTCCTACTATTTGCTTCTGGCTATTCCTGCCGTTCACTCTGCGGTTTTCCACCGGGCTTCCACTTTATCTGCTGATTTAATCGGAGGTTGATACATCATGATAAATGCTCCTATCTAGCGCAACCCTCCTTTCTCCTGCTTCTCCCAGCCTGCATGTCTTTCTCTCTCTAGCCTCCGTTCCAACTCAAGAGTAAGGTGTACCCCCACTACTTCATCCCCCATCCCTGCAATTCTTTTCGCTGTTTGAAGCCTCCTTAAACCTAAATTACACTTCCACGTCAGACCGTATGTGAAGTACAACGGCGCCATGCAGAGACCTATAGACGCCCCTTTTACCAGGTGCAGACCAACACGTACGCAAAAGAAGGGCTGCCGACGAGCGGATAGCAACATGGCGTCTCTGGGGACGTAGATGTCAAATGATAACTGATTAGTCAAGCACAGAACCAACGTCTTTTGTTTTCAAAAAGTATAATAATATTGTAATAATACAATATTAACTGCTTTCCATAATGGGTACATCAGAACTATATTCAGTAGAGCGGTATGAAGGGACTCCGGTACCTGGTTTACCAGGTTCAGCAAAGCCTGTGCACACGTTCAAGTGACGTGGAAGTGTGAATCCTGGCAGCTCTGCAATCTCGGCCGACATGCTGTATGTAGAAGAGTAAATCCGGCTGAATCCGTCCTTTTGCGTCTCATGGATAACAAGTTGAAATGCAGTTTATCCCTGCTGGGCATGTCTCTCACAGACGGTTTAACTCTGCTCCCCCTCCCTCCCTCCTGCTCTTCGTCCAATCGCAGGTGTTTTCAAGGCTCAGGCAGCCGATCGAGGGAGGCCTGGCTCAGCCCGCCTCTCTCCTCTGCTCCCTCTCGCCGGGCGGAGCAATGGGCTCTCTCGCAGCGCTACTCAACAACCGCTCCAAAAAACACTAGCTGCCTCGTTCTGGTGTTTTTTGTTCCTGGTCACAGAGACTGCTTCCCAAGCTTTCTGTGGTGTGCTGACTTCCTCTGTGTCCACATTACACTTCTCTGCTTTGCCTCGGCTGCTTTGTGCTCGCCTTGCGGTGTTGAGGCGCCAGGGGGGCGTTCTGTCTGCAGGCATTTACCTCTGAACCCCTGAATACGGACCAAAACAGGCTCTCCTCAGGACCTCCCGGACATGCACCTTGCCTCACGGTTTTTAAACCCCTATTTTGTGATGGATGTGATTTGGTGGGTTGGGTTATGGTTGTTAATTATGTGTTTTTGTGTCCGTTTGTTGTTTGAATTTTTATGCCATCTTGTACATATATTTCCGTTTTGGAATGCATGTTGGATTGCAGAGCACTTCTTAGTTTTCCGCCCTCATTTTTGTATCTTTCAGTTCCTTAACCACACTTCCACTTCTTTTTTTCAGTTCCTTTGTCCTTGTAATCCGTTAGCACACTTTTTCAATTACTTGTTTCTTAAATTCATATCCACAATTATAAGTACTGGCTCTCACCCAAAATATCCTTTCCTCACCTTTTGCTCTGCTCCTCACCCTTCCCCTTTCACCTCCTGCCTCTCTGCCCTCCTCCCTCTCCTCCTCCTCCTCTCCTGCAGGTGTTGAAGCCACTTAGCGAACATTATATGGAGGACAACGTCAGGCAGACGGTGGTGAACTCTCTGAAAGCCAGCTTGACGGAGCCGGCGTCTCAGCACGGCAAGCTAAAGGCTCACTGACCCGGCCGGCTCTGACCCTTTTCCCCTCACCCCGCTCCCCTGTCCACCACCACCCTCACCTTGTAGATATGACACATCCTAGGACTGTTGAACTGTTCACAACCAAAGTATGATCCGCCTTCCCCCGTCATGCTTTGCTGCATGCCAGTCCCTCCCGTTTGAAGTGTCCCAATACTGTAAGCAAAAGGACCCTTTGAAAAGGGCTTCCCTGCTGGCTGCGCTCTGCTGCCCCCGGTGGTTGGTGGGGTGAAATTGGCATGCCGATCGCAGCCTCGGAGCAGAGCCGAGAATGGGTCGCCTCGAACCAAAATAGGAGTATAAAAAATGTCTTGGTCTTCTCCGATGTGCCATGCTAACAGCGGCTCCAGCTCCACAGGTTAACACTGGAAAACCCGCCGTTTGCAGACGCGCGCTACGTAGCAACTGTACACTGTGTGTGCCCCGTTTCTGACATCCAGCTCGCTAGCCCGCAGCGTAAGGACTCAGCGGTAATTCAGGGATAGCTGTGTAATGTCCGATGCAGACTTGAGACTGTTCATATTTTTACGCTGATGATAGCAGTCTCGGCAATCGTCTTCCGTCAGTTAACACAAACAATATTCAGAGCTGGACATTTACTTTGATTTGACCCTGTTCGGTATGGTTATTTGATCTAATATTTAGATTATATCATGGTATAATTCTTTCCCTACAGTTAATTGTAGCTACAACCCTAAGCCTCTTTACAGAAGTTGGATCTAATTTTAATTTTATTGTCTGATTAAACAATCAAGCCCTATCTGAACTGAAAGGCTGTGTGGAAATATATTTTACTTTTCTCAGAACTATTACAGGGAAAAGGCAATCATGTTTTTTCACAATTTAGCTTTTAAACACTATGGCAACACATGATGGTTAATTATATATTTGGGCTAGGCTCGGCTTCCCTCTGCAACTGTACCCAGTATCAGTCCATCCCCATGGATGATTAGTTTTGTCTTTAGTGGTGGTAGACCGGAACGGGGCCTGTACCAAGCAGTCAGGCTCTTCCGAGCGGCTTATAGCAGGAGACATGATTTTATTTGAGCTTGGTATTTAGTGTGCTTCCTGCCATTGTTTGGACTCTGCATGGTGTTAAGAGCTAGGGATGTACCCACTGTAGTAGCCAGAAAGAAAATGGCATCACACATCCCTTTATCAATGTCTCGCCGTCTTTCACCGAAGCCTCAACATCCCACGCCGTGGCAAGGTTTCCTGTAGACCCCTGGCCTCACCGGGACTTTGCTGCTTCTCACCATTCTCTCTTGAGAGTATCTGCCTTCAGCCTGTAGGTTGCTGTCATTTCTTCTGTTGTTTCAACATTGTCTTGACTTCATCTGAGCATTTTCCTGAAATCCTAGATATGGATGAGCTCCGAACGGCTGGAAAATCAAGAGCTCTGGGTTTCATTTCATCATTTGTTTTTCAAGATTTCTCTTCAAAGTGTAGGTCTTGCTCGACACTGTCTTATCCCTTGTGTTGTGATGCTGATGTCCCGTTGATGATGTCGGCTGTAATCAGGAGGGATGGACAAACTGACTCACCTGGGGTCAGCTCCATCACAGCCTCATGTGTTCCATTCAAAGATTCCATCCACAACCGGTCTTGTAGGTTTTATGTGCACTTAGTACAAGTAGGGCGTGTATGTGAGATCAAATATTTAAATAAAATGTATACATTTTAAAGATAATTTCATTTGTTATTTGAATTTTATCAGCTAAAACTGGTCCATTTTGATTTTCTCAATTTTCAGCTGTTTGGAACATGGCCAGAGAATAGTTTTAATATTTGTTGGAAGCGCCTTTTTGTTTAATGTAATGATCGGTTATCTTCATAACTGCCTTCAAATACATTTCATGTAATTTATTTTTCAATAAAATCGGTGTTTACCTTAATTATAGATAGAATTTTGTCGGCCTTGTCTTTATCAGCTGCAGGTTGTAAAATAGATTTTAAGATGCTCAATTCACCATGGACCATTGTTGCTTATCCCATATTATTGTAGGAGTGTTTTGGGAAATTCTTGCATGGAATTGTACGTATTTGTTGTATAATGAGCCAGAAAAAGTAAAATATGTTGTGCCCTACAACATGGTAGGCCCATAGTATTTAGCAAGAGTGATGGTGTAATTTAAATGAAAGTGGATGAGATTCTTAGCTCAGAAGTGCTCAGACACAGGAGCATGTTTCCGCATTCACTAGGCTGGACAACGTTGTCCGGATGGGGCTTGCAAAGAAGCCCTCATATATTGCGTACGGTTGAAATCCTTGGCTGATCTCATGTTGAGAGCAGTAAGAGCACGTTATAACTGCAACTTTAAAGCATTAATGAAGTGGCAAATAGTGTATGGAGCATTGCTCTGACATTAGTACCTGTAATCCATAGTAATAAGTTAGAAAATAAATTAGTAAGATGTGTTAATGGTTTGAGGTAATGTATGCAAAACCAACAACTTAAATTTATTTTTAAAGTTTGGAAATCAATGTATTTCCATGATTTCAGTTAAGGTGAAGTCTATGCCTTGCTAAGATTGTACTCATTACACTTAAAGGCTGGAAATGCCTCAAGTACCATTGCAGCACTACCAATGCTCACATAAATCTCATGTTCTCCCACAAAAGTCTTAATGCTTTCTAAGGACGTGAATTGTCCAGTCATTTATAAATGCTGAGTGACCTGACTTGTCATTAGTGTGAAGTTGAGGTTTTGGGACTTGGAACCTATAAGTTTAATATTTTTTTGCTAGTTTTCTACTGATGAGTACTTATTGATAAATACCAGTTTATATTAGCACATACATAGCACACAGTTTGTATGAGAAATAAGTATATCAGGAACCTTGTATAATGCAGTCTATATCAACCAACATCTTGCATTATGTGGATATGATTTATTAATTAGGCTAGTGTAATTAAGCGTTATACCTGATTGTTTCAATTGTCTCACAGTTTGTACTTGTATTCATACGAGTCATGTAAATCATTGCATTTGTTTGAAGTATTAAAGGAGTAAGCCGCACATGATTTGAGTTTAGCTGACTGTTAATCTTCTCACTCTCACAGGTGTGCCGTTGAACGAATACACGCTACTATACTCGCTCAAGGAAGTCTCGCTCCGAAATCTCGTCCAATTCAGTAGAATCTTCACCCAAATGTTTCAGTGCTAAGCTGTGCTTCTTGTAGTCCCCATTAGTCCCTTATACCAATGATACCAATGATCAGAAAATATGAGTAATTTGTAATTTTTAGGTTAATTAATCCCATTGGGGGCAGTGGGAGGGGCGTAAACTCTACAGGGAAGAGAACAAATACCGGTGGTAGTAGTAGTCTTCTAATGGTTATAATAGTTTTATTAGTCCATCAATCTAGTTCCCATGAAGGTGAATGACCAAAACAATGTACTGGTTTTTATATTTAAAAAAAAAACAAGCCTTTGGAGAAAATGAGTTAAAGTGAATGAGTGCATGACTGATACCACTAATTAAGATAATAAAATAGGCCTACAACACAGGGATTGTAAGATAAGCATGCGAGTCTTTGTAAATGGGGAAATAAAAAACAGTGAGAAGCAGAGGGAAACAGAAATTAGTTTTAGGAAGAAACAAAAACAGTGAAGGGGAGTTTATGACTGACGGCGTAGAGCTGGTAAAAACAACCTTATTGACTATTTTCCCCTCAAACTATAAAAATAAATGAATTTATGTATTTATGTTGGATTGGATTGGATTCACTTTATTGTTATTGTGCAGAGTACAACGAAATTAGGTTTTGTGACCAACCGGAAGTGCAAAGGAGCAGTAAAGTGCAGTTTGTACATGAATTATCAGAGAATTATCAGAGCAGCATAGAGTTACAATAAGTGCAGTAAATATAAATAAATATAAATATTCAAGTAGAGGGATAATTGTTCAGTCAACTAGCATGGATATAAATATAAATATAAATAAAAATAGAGTACTATGGGTGTTGATACAGGGGATATGTAAATTCAAGTAGAGGGATAATTGTTCAGTCAACTAGCATGGATTAGTGCAATGAATGGCCGCGGGGGGGGGGTAGAGTTTAGGAGGGTGACAGCCGCAGGGAAAAAGCTTCCCCTAAACCTGCTAGTCCGGGTCCGGAGAGACCTGTAGCGCCTCCCAGAGGGGAGGAGGGTGAACAGTCTGTGGTTGGGGTGAGAACAGTCCTTGCAGATGCCACGCGCCTTTCGCAGGCATCGCTTGTGCTGGACAGCCTCGATGGAGGGGAGTGAGGAACCGATGATGCGTTGCGCAGTTTTCACCACGGTCAGAGACAGAGCAGTTGCCATACCATACTGTGACACAGTTGGTAAGGATGCTCTCAATGATGCTGCGGTAGAAGTTCACCAGGATCTGAGGAGACAGATGGGCCTTTTTTAATTTCCTCAAGAAGAAGAGACGCTGGTGAGCCTTCTTGATCAGCTTAGAGGAGTTGAGGGTCCAAGAGAGGTCCTCTGAGATGTGGACACCTAGGAACCTATAGCTGGTGACACGCTCAACCTCCGTCCCGTTGATACGGATGGGGGTGTGTGTGCCACCTCTAGACTTCCTGAAGTCCACGATGAGCTCTTTCGTCTTCTTAGTGTTGAGAGCCAGGTTGTTGTTGGCGCACCATGCAGTTAGGTGCTGGACCTCCTCCCTATAGGCCGTCTCATCGTTGTTGCTGATGAGACCAATCACCGTAGTGTCGTCTGCAAACTTGACAATCGTATTGGAACCATGTATAGTTGTGCAGTCGTAGGTGAAGAGGGAGTAGAGGAGGGGGCTCAGCACACAGCCCTGTGGAACGCCAGTGTTCAGGGTGAGGGTTGAGGAAGTGTGTTCATCCAACCTGACAGACTGTGGTCTGTTGGTTAGGAAGTCCTGTATCCAGGTGCAGAGGGAGGTGTTGATGCCCAGCTCAGTAAGCTTGGTGATCAGTTTGGAGGGGATGATGGTGTTGAACGCTGAGCTGAAGTCAATAAACAGCATTCTGACATAGGTGTTGCTGTTGTCAAGGTGGGAGAGGGCGGAGTGGAGTGCCGTGGAGAAGGCATCCTCTGTGCTCCTGTTCTGGCGGTAGGCGAATTGGAAAGGGTCCAGTGTGGGTGGCAGGCAGGTTTTGAGGTGAGCCAGGACTAGCCTCTCGAAGCACTTTGAGATGATGGGGGTAAGTGCAACTGGGCGGAAGTCATTCAGGCTCGCTGCAGTGGAGTGTTTTGGCACCGGCACGATGGAGGAGGTTTTGAGGCAAACGGGGACAACTGCTTGGGCTAGTGACAGGTTGAAAATGTCAGTCCAGACCTCAGTCAGCTGCACAGCACAGGCCCTGAGAACCCGTCCGGGGATACCATCAGGCCCAGCAGCCTTCCGTGCATTAGTCCTGCTCAGTGCTGCACACACGTCAATGGGGGAGAGAGTGAGGGGCTGGTGGTTTGCAGGGAGCACAGCCTTGATGGCCACCTCCCTGTTTTCCCTATCAAAGCGTCCATGTAATGTAATCTTACTACAAAATCTTTATTAAGGTGAGTGCTGCAGCACTCAACTATTGTTCTTAAGTTTTATTATTTCTTTCTTTCTATCTTTCTTTCTTCTTTATTATTCTCTACAAACTTTGGGTCCTATCTTCTTCCTGAAATGTTCAGAATAGCTTGGAATCACACGGTTCTTTTCAGATTATTATATTTAATACTTTTTAAGAAATTCTACTTTAAAATACTATCTTTTTTTTAACGTGGGAGTCAATGGGACTGTTACTTCAACTGGAAGACTGAACTAAATCAATTTTCAACCGTTTATCTTCGTTCAAACCATTTAACAAATCTACGGAATCATTTAAACTTTCTTCAGAATCACAGTTTTAGTTTCATACCGGCTTCATTTTCAGCTGTTTTCATTGAAGACGTCTGCCCATTCTGACACTCGTACTTCTTAAAGGTCCCATGGCATGCCACCCGGTGTGGTTTGATTAGCCGGTACAAGCCATTTTGGAAATCTGCCCCTTATGACATCACAGGTGGGCGTGTCCACCTAGTTGTGTGGTGGATAGATCAGTCTACCAGCCTACCCAGTGGACTGTAGCAAACGTTGCTCATCTATCCGTCACACATCTAGGTGGACACGCCCACCTGTGATGTCCTAACGGGGCAGATTTCCTCACGAGTTTGTCATAAATGTACATATATGCAGTACAAACAGGCTATTTTTTCACTTAAGCCCAGTTCAGACCAAAGATTCACCTTGCAACGAGACGGTTTTAGAACGTCGCAGGGGCGGTGTGAACGGGTCGTTGCAAGGAGTCGCCAGAGATTGAACATGTCAAATCGCAAGGTCCAGTTTTAGAACGCGGCGATTTAACTATTTCTCTTCAGCCAATCACAGCACAGAACAACTTGTACGTCGCGGCCTTACTCCGTCCCGGTACCGTACTGTCCACCCCAGCATAAAAATATCCGATTGAAATATCCGATATCCGGAGAATGGCAAAACACAGTAACTCTAGCCTACTCTCAAGCAAAATAAAAATAAAACTAATTGCAAACCTAACTAATTGCAAACCTAACT
This sequence comes from Gadus morhua, assembly GCF_902167405.1. NCBI lineage: Eukaryota > Metazoa > Chordata > Actinopteri > Gadiformes > Gadidae > Gadus > Gadus morhua. The sequence goes on along the minus strand of NC_044062.1, from coordinate 19,862,035 downwards.
AATCGCAAACCTAACTAATCTAACCTAACCTACGCAAATGATGCTGTTGCGGCTCTCAGCTGTGCCAGAGCGTTCACAGTTGCTAGGGAAACCACCTAGCGTCGCAGCCCGCTGCAGCCAGTGTGAACAGCCCAGTTTTAGAACGTCGCAGCCCGTCTCGTCGCAAGGAGACGCAAGGAGTTGCGAGTTGCAAGCCGTTGCAAGGTGAATCTTTGGTCTGAACTGGGCCTTAGGGTCTAAGAAATAAATATGCAAATAAAATAATTAAATGAATTGCTATCTATTGTTGTCGTGGATATTTTCTAATCAAAGTGGTCTAGCATCTGCCCTTTATATCAGAGAAATTAGGCCTAACAATAACCCATTGTATAGTTAATGTTAATAATAATGTTACTGATGAGCCTTTGTCACAATGACAAAGACACTGCTGCATGGGAAATTGCAACCACATATATTCGATTCAGGTGAGTTTCTCGGCAGGCGACCAAGACTATCTGTTGTTGTTAATACGTCCTTTTCTATCATTACTCTCAATGCCAGGGGGATAAGGGATATTTTTAAGCGCAAAGAGTTATTTTTGTTTGTCAAGCAGCACAAATCTGATTTCTGTTTCATTCAAAAGTCAAACTCAGTTCCGGATGATGGTATATTAGGGAGATCCCAGTGGAGAAATGATCTGTGGCAGGCTCATGGGTCTGAACATTCTGCTGGTGTTGCGACTCTAAAATATAATTTTCCAGGGACTATTCTATTATCTGTCAGTGATACATAGTGTTAACCGTTGAAAACATTACTTTGGTAATTATTTACCTATATGGCTCTAATTCTAACCATGAGAAACATGAAACATTAGAGAGGCACATACAAAATACCCTTAATAGCTTTCCAAATTCAGGTATAGTAATAGGGGGAGATTTCAACATGATATAAGATCACAACATTGACTGTTGGCCTCCACGTGCTTCCACTGCAGTAAATTTAAACGTACAATTATTTAGGCAAAAATACGACTTGACTGATGTATGGAGGTTTAACAATCCTAACATAAATGCCTTTACTTGGAGCAATAGAAGTGCCACCAGACTTTCACGATTGGACTATTGGTTAGTTTCTGATCAATTGAATATTGATAAAATATTAGTTAATATCTTCATAACCCCATTAACAGATCATAATGCAGTCTCCATTCACTTTACTTTACTTACATAGCGGCATTTGGCAGACGCCTTTGTCCAAGGCGACATACAACATATAAAAAAACACATCATGACATTAAGTGCCAACATAGCACAAACTGATAAAAGAAGGGGAAGTGAACATTTGTTTTTAGAAGGACTGAGTGATCTGGAGCCTAAGCGTCTAAGGCAGGGAGGAACAGCTGAAGTAGGTGAGTCTTTAGATGTTTTTTAAAAGTGTCCAGACTGGGGGACGAGCGGATGGGGCCCGGGATGTCGTTCCACCATTGTGGCAACAGGAAGGAAAACAGTCTCGACTGGGACTTTGTGGTGGTGTTGGCGCGGCGTAGGAGACGTTCCTGGGATGAGCGCAGGGGTCTGGCAGGGGTGTAGGGCTGTATAAGCACACTGAGATAGGATGGCGCGGACCCTGCGAGAACCCTGTAGGCCAGGGTCAAGGATTTGAATTTAATCCTTGCTTCGATGGGGAGCCAGTGCAGTGAGACCAGGAGAGGTGTTACATGTGCCCTCTTTGGTTGTGAGAAGATGAGGCGGGCTGCTGCGTTCTGTATCATCTGGAGAGGTTTGATGGTACATGCTGGAAGGCCAGTCAGTACGGAGTTGCAGTAATCGAGTTTTGACAAGACCATGGTCTGAACGAGAAGTTGGGCTGAGTACTGGGAGAGATAGGGTCTGATCTTCCTGATGTTGTATAGTGTGAATCTGCAGGATCTGGTGACTGTAGCAATATGTTCGGTGAAGGTGAGGCCATTGTCTATTATTGCGCCTAAGTTTCGGGCAGTGTTGGTTGGTGACAGGGAGAGTGAATCCACCTGAACATTGATATGGTGGGAGATGCTCTGTTTTAGCAGGGAACACTAGCAGTTCAGTTTTTGCTAGGTTAAGCTGCAAGTGGTGATCTTTCATCCAGATAGAGATGTCCCGCAGGCAAGCAGAGATCCTAGCCGAAATTGAGGGGTCTTCTGGGGAAAAGAACAGAGTGTCGTCTGCGTAGCAGTGATAAGAGAGTTATAAGATCTCTCTTATCACGGCTATAAGATCAAGAAAAAGGTGGTTTGAAGATCGGGAACAGAACTCTGCCTATATTTTCGGCTTAGAAAGATATCATGGGAAATTCCATTTAATCCAGCAATTTAATATTAACGATACTATAATTTATAATCCGAAGAGCACAGCTGTTTTCTGTTTGGACTTCTATAGAAATGTATACAAATCACAATATTGCCATCAATCAGCCACTACTTTCTTGAAACCACTTATCGTCACACCAATCTCTCAAGATGATAGGAAATTTTGCGATGATAACCTTGCAGGAAATCACATTGGCTATTGAAAATTGTAAAACTAATAAATATCCTGGAGTTGATGGCCTCTCTGCAGTTTTTTCAGGCTTTTACACAAGATTTAGCTCCCTTTCTACTGGAAGTTATATTAGAAAGTGTTGAAAAAGGTTCTTTATCTCCATCACTGACCCAAGGCTTAATTTCATTAATCCCCAAACCCAAAAAGGATTCACTGTTGATTGATATTTGGCGACCTATTACGTTACTAAACACTGACTACAACATTTTTGCCTCAATAATTGCAAAACAATTGAATGTTTTATACCCTATTATTGTTGAAGTCCAATCCAGATTCATGAGAAAAAGACATAACTCAAACAATATTCGGCTTGTCATAGATATAATTGATTATTCATTTTTATGTCCTGATGATAGCTTTTTCTTTTTGTTGGACTTCTATAAAGCTTTTGACACAGTAGAACATAACTTTATATTTCAAACTATTGAGAATTTGGTTTTTGGTGATTTTTTCTGTAAAGCTCTTAGAACAATGTACTCCAAAGGCAATAGCTCTATCAGATTAAAAAATGGGACTTTGCCGAGATTTGAGCTGCAAAGAGGCATCCGGCAGGGCTGCCCTGCCTCTCCCTACCTATTAATTTTATGTACACAACTTCTTTCCACCCATATTAAAAATAGTGCTTTAAAGGAATTTAAATTGCAGAGAGAGGAGTGATCCTCACCCAACTAGCAGATGATACTACATTATTTTTTAAAAATGCCAGCCAAACAATATAATTATTTTCCGCAGCTTCTGGACTCTGCTTAAATCTGAAGTGTGAACTTTTTTCCCTTAAAGAAAGCAACACCTCTCAGGTTTGTAACATACCAATCGAAGATAAGATTAATATAATGAAAAATTAGGAGAGATGCTCTGTACACTTTAATTTGATTAGTGATAAGACAAAGAAAAACCTTAATCAATGGCTGCAGAGAGATTTATCCTTGAAAGGACGAGTATTGTTCACAAAGGCAGAAGGTTTATCCCATCTTACATATGCAGCTATCCCCTTGTTTGTCAACAAAAAACTCTGTAACTCCATTGATGAATTACTTTCAGTTAGATTTGGAAAAAATCTGTTATTATGAACACCTTTGACACGGTGGTCTAAATTTTCTTGATTTTACAACCCTTAATAAAATAAATTGGATAAAGCATTTTCTAAAAAATCCCACATCTACATGGAATTTTATACATAACTATATTTTCTCTATGGTTGGAGGTCTAGAATTTTTTTCTTTTATGTGATTATAAAATAGAAAATAAATCCCTTAATTTTATCCAAATTCCACAAACAAATGCTCTTAGCATGGTCGTTAATCTACAAACATAATTTCTCCCCACATAGGTGCTTCATCTGGAATAATCGGCTTATTAAATTCAAGAATAAATATTTTTTTTTTTATAAAACTTGGTTCAATAGAAGCATAATTCTAGCATCCAAATTACTAAATGATAATGAAACTTTGCTGAATTATTCTGAATTCCTTCACACTTTTGGCATTCCAATCACCCCAAAATAATTTACTATTGTTATGGATGCCATCCCATCTGGTATTTTAACTCTCTTGAGAGGGACTGGAAAACCAGACTGTTTACCAGCTTTGGACCCTAAATTGACCTCAGTTGGTAATGTTAACTGCCGCGTTTCCACTGCAGGGTGCGGAACGGATCGGATCGCAAAGGTGCGTACAGGGAGGGGGCGGTATAGCCCAGCAGCTCAGTTCCGAGGTCGCGTTTCCACTGCCGACAGTACCCTTTGTGGTAGGCCGGATGTTGATCGCCGCGGCAGCTACGTAAACATCGTTAGCAACGTCTTCCTCCCCAAGAATGCAGACGAACGTCTCCACCTCCTTGTTCGCCCAAGCAAGCGCTTTACGCGACATGTTAATTGTAAAGAATAATACCTCGAGGCTACTGTTTGTTTGTTTTTATCCTCGCGTCACCCGGAAGTGATGATTCTGTCGACCAATCAAGGGAGGGGGTGTGTAGCTAGAATTTCCCGGGACCCTTTCAGGCGTCTCGTCTCGTTTTCGGTACCCCAACGGAGGAGTTCCGAGAACGAGGCCGGAACGGGTACGGCAAAGTCCGGGTCACACCCACTTTTGGCGGTGGAAACGCGACCCGATCCGCACCTTTGCGATCCGATCCGTTCCGCACCCTGCAGTGGAAACGCGCCATATATATGTTTCGCTACCACAATGAGGAATAATAATCGTAACATTCGCTCTTTATTCCACAGCGATGTCAACAGTACCCCTAATGTTGTTCCCTATTGGTCTAATTTTGTTGACAACTTGAATTTGGGAAATATCTGGAACCTTCCTTAAAAATACCTCCTTACGAATAAAGTAAGAGAAATGTCATTCAAAATCATACATAGGTATTATCCTGCTAAGCAATATCTCCTTAGGTTTAAGTGTGACGTATGTGTTAACTGTTCTTTATGTGGAATATGTACAGAAACAATGGTGCACCTGTTCTGGCAATGTCCCTACACCACCACTTTATGGAAAGATCTATCCCGATACATTACCGATAAACTTGTCGCTGATTTTTCTTTGTTGTGGAAAGATGTACTGTTTGGTTTCCATGACAACAAAAGTAAAAAACAAAGAAATGTACCTGATTAATTCGTTGATCATTTTAGGGAAACATCATACTCACAAAGCCAAATTTAGTAACTCTAAACCTTCTTTTATTGCTTTTGGTAGGGAAAAAGAGAATGTCAAAACCATCTATGACTCAAAAAATAAGAATGCTGCTAAATCCATTCAGTTATGCTCTATTTTTAATGTATGTATTTGAAACTCCCCCTGGCTCTGCTGTTGATCAATTATTAATGACTGTTTGCTTGTTCTTGTTTGTATCGTAAAGATTTAATAAAGATCATGAGCACGCACAAGAGAAACATGAAAGAGAAACACAACAAGCACGCACGCACCAGCAGTACAGGGCAATACATTTGACCTTTCAGATACTTCAGTTCAATTAATTGTACATTTCTACATTTTTAGCAATGCTTTGCGCTTTTCATTCAGCTGTCACTTTATTTGTTTCCAAATTTACATTTCCTTAGATGGTGTGCATGTTTACATTGTTTAGGCCTATTCCATTTTACTTTTGTTCAAATCCCTTCACTTGTGGCTTGATTTAAAGGCCGTGTTGCAGGGTTTATTTTCCAACGAATTTGTGCAATTTGCTTGTGGGTATTTAAGATTTAAACTGTTATTTATTGTATTTAATGTTGTTAGGTATCACAAAGCGGAATGTTATACGAAAAAGTAGGTAGCCTACTATTTTAGAGGTTTGCTATTGATTCCCTCAGAATGGGGAGACACGGACCAAAGCCGCATTGAGACCCTTGAGAGTAGAGACTAGTAATTAAGTACACTCACACTAGGCCATCTGGCCGTGGCCGTTTTAGCACCTAACCGTGCTCAAATCTGCCAGTGTGAGTGTGGCCAGGCCGGGCCAATTTGGCCACTTGGGAGAGGTGTGCTGCTGCGGTACGGGCCGCCACGGTACAGATGCTAATGAGCCGACACGCGCACACGCACGGCTACGCAACCTGAGCTGGATGACGTATAGTCCATGCGACGACCACGGACATAATAAAGGCGACAACCTTCTTTCCCATTAAACGGTAAACATATATCCAAATAAGCAACAGACTCAGCAAAGTGCGAACTGTGTTTTGTGTGTTGTTGTCCATTGTTGTTAGAGCTCTGACTGGCGGCAGACTTTATTATGGTCCATGCAGCGGACGCTTGGTGATGACGTGTTACTTACGACGTGATGACGTATGTACAAGAGCCTACCGTGGCCAGGCCACAGTTACAACGCCCAACAGCCACGGCCAGATGGCCTAGTGTGAGTGCAGGCCGGAGAACAATGGGGCCATTTGAGCACGGTTAGGTGTGAAAACGGCCAACGGCCACGGCCAGATGGCCTAGTGTGAGTGCACTTAATTACTAGTCTCTACTCCCAAGGGTCTCAGGCCCCGTTCACACGAAGCCGATTTCATGGCGAAACCGCAAAGGTCTTGTACGGTTCGGCCTTCCGTACACACAAAGCCGGCGAATCCGCTGACCGAAACCGCAAACTTCTGAAACCACCCTCTGAGGTGGTTTCAAATCTACCCGGTTTCGTTTTGGAATCGTGTCTACGCCTGAAACCGACTGAAACCGCAAACCATGACGTCATCGCCCCACCCCTCGACCTCCTAGCCAATGGCTCTTAAGCCCGCGGAGTCTCAGAAATCACATGCGAGCATGCGCATAAGGGCAGCCTTTATGCGCATGCTCGCCTCTTCTTCTTATTTCATTTCTTCTGGATTTCTGTACCAGAAGAGGCGCCCCTTATGGGCCTGGAATGTGTACTACAGCGTTTCTACAGATCTACCCGGTTTCGCTTGGCTTCGTCTTTACGGAGATACTTCGAAACCGGATAGATCGAAACCGTAACGGTTTCGCCCGTTTCGGCTTCGTGTGAACGGGGCCTCAATGAGGCTTTGGTCCGTGTCTCCCCATTCTAAGGGAAATGAGAATCAATAGCAAACCTCTAAAATAGTAGGCGTGTAGAGAGTGTTCAGCAGATTATACAGATACATAGATAAATACATAGATATTATCTATAGTTAGTATATGCTACACGTGAACCTCCCAAGATGGCGCAATTTGATTGGTTCGCTATCTCGGGATATTGGGCAATATCCCATGATTGACATCTCAAACTCAATATTGTTTTCAACGCAAAATGTCCGCTGATAACAAATAAACCTTCGGTCTCGGGGGCTATTCCCCACTATTCACCTCGCAGGATAGTGTTGAAAGCTGAACTAAATTCAACAAAAAGGAGTCGCCCATATGTGTTACTGTGCTCAAGATGTTCTAGTAGAGTGTGTAACACAATGGCCATGGCATCCTCTGTTGACCTGTTCTTCCGGTAAGCAAACTGATTCTGATCTAATGATGGCGGTATGGAGGCTTTAATGTGTTTGATGACTAGTTTCTCAAAGCATTTTGCGACGATAGGGGTGAGTGCCACAGGCCTGTAGTTGTTCAGACCTGCAACATTTGGTGTCTTGGGAACCGGGACTATTGTTGCTGCCTTGAGACATCCTGGGACGCAGGATGAGGCCAGAGACAGGTTAAAGATGGTGGTGAGAACTGGAGCTAGTTCAGCCGCACAGTCCTTGAGTAAGTTTACCGGTGCTACACCGAATTCTGCGACCCACGAAAAGTGTGACCCCAGGGGGCGCTGTTGCATCATTTATGCAGTATGCACGAGTTTGAAGGAAGACAGGCATGACAAAAACATACATAAAACATAAGATCTCCCCCCAACCAATTACCTTTTTAATAAAGGTGCTTAATAGATACATTTGATTGATTTGTTAGCACTTTACAGACCAATACAATCGATAGGGCGTCCAGTCCGGTCCTTCACCGTTGCTTCTTTACCCATAAAAAGCTACAGTCTGTGTAAAATTACGCTGCTTTACCTTTGAGCATTTCCTATTGGCTACTGTGTAAAATGCTGTTTAGAATTAATGTTAGTATCAAGAAAAGAAAGACCCACCCCAGATCTTATGTTTTATTTATGTTTTTGTTATAGGCTAATGCCCACCATGTTGCAGAAAATGTAGATATACAACTGCGCCCCCTGGGGTCACACTTTTCGGTGGGTCGCAGAGTTCGGTGTAACACCGGTACTTACGACGATAATCGCTGTCACTAGATATAAAGAAAACGTTGACTTTCACTCGGTAATTTTCACTGACAGTAAAAATAAATAAAAGTGTCGTTATTGTATGCACTGCTGTTCATTGACTAGCTCCAGCGCTCGTTGCTGGTTGCTAAATTATAACTCTCCACTCATTATACTCTGACCATGCATTTAATTAGCTTTGACCGCCATCAGTTCTCGGCAATTCCTCATTCGCCCTCTCACGTCTGACAGGTTCGAAATGATACTGCTGTTGGCCGCCATCATACATGTTATTTGTGTTTTTTGCCACATCTTAGACGCCGTAGTTATAGTACTAGGCTGCAGGCTACCTCCCACCACGTCTCCCCCAACGTGACGTCATCGCCGAATTGCGTTAGAAAACACCCGTTACTGCCAAAAACGACAAAAACTGGACTATTTTGGAGACATTTTATAAATGATACACATATTTTAAGTGCTTTATTTAGGCCTACCCATTAATCAAAACTTCCGGTTAACCTGCACGTAGGTCTTTAAGTCATAACGTTTCTTTATGTTTTAATCTATGTGGCTTTATTAAAAAATATTTTCAACCTCACTTTGTACTACAGCACTCGACGCATTTTTTGCAGGAAATTCAATTACTAGTTTTATTTTGAAATCCTTCAAGCAGCAAGTGCACGACACACGAGGTTACGTCACGGGCAGTCCAAGGTTACGCAACGATGAAGCGCGTCCACACCTCGGGATGCGAAGCAAAACTCCTTTGAGTGCGAGGCGCAGAGGACAGGAACGCGAAGTTTGTGACATGTGAAGATTAGGGGAAAAACAAGTGGACCGCCATCAACGAGGAGAATCGACCTCAGGTTTCGACCCTACACAGGTGAGTTTGGGAGTTGCTGAACAATCCTGTTCGACTTGAGTGACGGGGACGGACAGGGAACGAAGCCCCGTTGCCAACACGGATCGCTTCCCCTTTCCCCGGTGTGTCTGAGCGGCCAATGCGTTCGCTCTGAGAGCTATGACCGAGTACTTGTTGAAAGTCTTGGTTGTCGGTGATGGGAATGTGGGAAAGTCGTCCTTTGTCCATCGCTATGTCAACGGGCAGTTCAACAAAGACTACAAGATGACTATGGGAGGTAAGGCCACATGTGTTTTTGGCACTTATCAGACCAATCATGTTTTGGTTACTTCGGTAATTTGACAGCAATCCGTCAATGTTTCACAGTAATCTCTGGTTGGATGTACCTCCCTCCCTATCCCTCTCTCGCTAGTGGATTTCTCTATGAAGTTGCTACCCTGGACAGACACAGAGAAAGTCAGACTGCAGCTGTGGGACATTGCAGGTAGAAAGAGTAGTATGGGTTACATAAGGGGCAATATCATCACAAAGAGTAAATGGTTTCATACTGGATAACCATGTGTGTCTGTGTGTGTCTCTGTGCGTGTTTGTCAGGCCAGGAGCGGTTCATCTCCATGACCAGGATCTACTATAAAGGCACGTCGGGCTGCGTCATCATGTTTGACGTCACAAACCCGGACAGCTTCCAGAGCTGCCGAGTGTGGAAGCAGGACCTGGACAGCAAGGCCATGCTGCCGGACGGGAACCCAATACCCTGCATTCTTCTGGCTAATAAGGTAGCTTCTGTGTTGTACACCTGTAGAGGCCTACAACTGTTAACACAGTTCTGCTGAAGGTGTACTGATGTTGTCCAGCCAATCATTGCAGCGTTTAAACTAATCGATTAGCATAATTATTTGCTTGAGACAATCCAGATTGCAAATTCAGCAATAGAGTTCTGAGTTATTTTGAATGATACCGTCATTTCGTAACGCTTCTTGGCCTCTCCGGCATGTGATAACCAGTCATGGTTTAAACATTAACACGCAGGGCTATTCAGTCAGGCTCTGACCAGGTGGTGTGGACAGACAGCAGGCTCCTTGAAGGTCTCAGAAGAAGTTGAATGAAAATCTTCGATGACTTGAATGACAACATAACATATATTTATGTAACCAGCAGGTCCCTTTGTCCTTTTCAACTTCTGTTCACTCTCATCCCCATGCCATGTTTACTGTACTAGTTTTATACTCTCCCTCCGACCCATGCCCCCATCCATCTCTTGCCCTCTGTCTCTAATATTCCTCAGACATCTCAGATTAATTACACCCTTTGCTCTCTCTCTCTCGCTCTTGCTCTCGCTCTCTCTCTCTCGTTCTTCCCCCCCCTAGTGTGATCTACCCTCAAGGGTGGTGTCGACCGAGTTCATCAGTAGGTTTAGTAAGGAGAATGGATTTGTGGCGTGGATGGAGACTTCTGTGAAGGACAACAAAAACATCTCAGAGGCTATCAGGTGACACAGCCGATACAGCCCGAACCCTCAAGTGGATATAAACGATTGCCAATTCTATCTTTTAAAAAATGCAAGCTTACAGTGTATTCGGTTGATGTGGTTCATTTAATAGGATGGAATGGCGGTGGGCCAATAAGGGGCGCTAGGGCACCGCCCCTCCGTGAAATTTTCACTTGAATATATAATAATAATAATAATAATAATAATAAAATAAATGTATATAGCGCTTAATATGGTACTCTAAGACGCTTTACATATTGCCCTATCAAAAACTATGTAAGACAGACTAGGAATAAAAGAAAAACAGAGGTTAAACATGAAGAATAAGGTGGGAGTTAGGTGGGGAAGGCTAGTGTGAAAAGGTATGTTTTGAGGGCAGATTTCAAAGAAGAGAGGGTTGGAGAGACTTTGATGTGGGAGGGGAGTGAATTCCAACTGCCATATATCTGCCAACTATTAATAAACTTATCATTACGAAATAAATCAACAAAAATACATAGCGTTTATCCTTGTTTAATTGTGTGACATACTTGTCACTGCCAGCAACCATTTAAATGCGTCTGAACGTCAATGATTTGGGCTAGGCTAGTTATTGGTCATTCAAAATAAAGCCCTCCAAGTCAGGGGCGCCGGCCACGTTGAAGTCAATCTAAGCTCGCTAACTTTTTGCTGTCTATCAAGCAGAGACAGCTTTTCATTGGCGCAAGAAAATTTGCCCTCGGGTCGCACCAGTGTGCGCCCCAGGCCAATGGTATCGCTTTCTTTTTTGTTATCACCACATGATTGGACAATTCAGCGAATCAATCAACTAGGCTACCTCCCTCAGCAGCATTCGCGCACCACAACTACATGTAGAGAAGAGATAGGGGGGAGTGAGGTTGAAAATATTTTTTAATAAAGCCAGATAGATTAAGACTTAAAGAAACGTTAAATGGCTTAAATCAAGTGAAGGGATTTGAACAAGTTCAAAAGTCTAAATGGAGTAAACAATGTTAACATTCACACCATTTAAGAAATGTAAATGGTTACAAATAAAGTGACAGCTGAATGAAAAGCGCAAAGCATTGCTAAAAATGCAGAAATGTAAAATTAATTGAACTGAAGAATCTGAAAGGTCAAATGTATTGCCCTGCACTGCTGGTGTGTGGGTGTGAGTGTGTCTTGAAGAGAATAGCAAGCCGGTGCGTGATAAAGTAGCCCAATAGAGCGGGAAAAATAGCCCAATCTGGCAAAACTGCCTGAACGTCCTCCAAAAGTAGCCCAATCTGGCGGGAAAAACTGCCCAATCTGGCAACAATGCCGAGCGTCCGCACGCTCCAGCAAAAAACCCTAACCCTCAACGTAAATCGATGAGGCCAACTGAAAACGAAGCCGGTATGAAACTGCCCCCCCCCCCCCCCAAAAAAGAAATGTTCTAAATACCTGTGTTTTGAAAGCCATCTTAATTATTTTACACATTTTAAACATCTCTGATCATAATTTTAAAACATTTGTAACATATTTTTGAAACATTTTAAACATATTTCTGAAACATATTTCTGAAACATTACAACATCTTTGTGCGTTTTTAAACACATTTCTAACACAATTTAACAACTTTATCTAAGCATGTTTTAGCTTAACCTTTTTTAAATACATTTGAACATCTTAATCTGTGTAAACTGCCAATTTACACAGATTCATTCAGGGTCCCCGACTCTGAACTTTCTGAGTCGAATCAGTTCTGCCTTTTCAGTCCAGAGATTCGACTATTCGGCGGGGTTTGTTTACCGGCGTTGCTATGGTGACCTAAATTATTATAAGCAACTGAAAACGATGTTTGAAACTAAAACTGTGATTCTGAAAAAAGTATAAATGCTATCAAAATGCCGATAGTATTGATAGTATTGAAGATACAAGTGTGCAGATTTGTTTAATGGTTTGAACGATGGTAATCGGTTGAAAAATGAATGAGTTACGATGTCTAGAAGTAGGTGTATCAGAATGGGCTGACGTCTTCAATGAAAACAGCTGAAAACGAAGCGGTATACTAAAACTGATTCTGAAGAAATTTTAAATGATATCGAAATTCTGTTTAGATATTATTGAAGATACAAATGTGTAGATTTGTTAAATGGTTTGATTTAGTTATGTTACTTCTACAGTTGAAGTACGACTGATGATTTGAATCATCGACTTTCAGGTTTTTTTTCGGGTTTATTATTTTCTCACGTCGCGCCCTCCCTGAAGAACTCTGGCGCCCCCCAGGGGGGGCGCGCCCCACAGTTTGAAAACCACTGCTTTAAATGATATCGAAATTCCGTTTGGATATTATTGAAGATACAATTGTGTAGATTTGTTAAATGGGTTGAACGAAGGTAAACAGTGGAAAAATTATTGAGTTACGATGTCTTAAAGGAGAAGTCCGGTGTAAAATGGATCTGGGATATGTCTACTAGATGTTGAGCTGGAATGTTCGTTTGGGAGCAAAAAGCGTGTATAGACGCATTCTTAAGTTGGCTGTTTTTAGACGATTCTAGCAAAACGCTATAAACTTGGAACGATGGGGGCATGTGTTAGGGTAAAAACTAAATTGCTATTTTAAACCACTTAAAAGGCTAGAAGTAGCCCGACACTTCTTTGGCAGTATAATAAGGGTCTTAACCAGGGCTCTGAATTGGTTCAAGGAACGAAAACGAAAACGGAAAACGAACGGAATTTTACGAGGAACGGAAATGGAAACGAAAACCAAATGGTCTTCAACTGTTCCGGAACAGAAACGTTATTCTGAAATCCCCAAAACCGGTTAATAACGGGTTTTTTTCGCCCATAAAATAGCCTATAAAATTTCACAAAAGCATAGCCTATTTCATGAAAAAATAAAAATATTTCCGGTTGCCCAGTTCACTTCGCCACCCGCTAAGCTCAGTTGTCACAAGTTCCCAGCACCACCCTGGCGAGAGGCGATTTGGAAGCAACAGTTGCACTGAGCTCTATCTTCGACAAAGGTAACGTGAGCTAAATTAACCGAGTCCACTATATCGCCTTTGCATTGTTTCTTGTTGGTGGCCGTGCCCTTAACCTGCGTCCGCGTCCCAGTTTTATTGACATGATCAGACAGCCCGCCCGCTCCCTGGTGACAGCCCCCACTGCTGTCTACACACAGCTATTTCATAAATGCCAGATTATAAAACACTTATTTCAAAAATCAAGTCTGACAGTCTGTCAATAACAATTAGGGCTGGCCCGAATGCCATTTTTCAGGCTTTGAATACTCGTTGGTTTTTCCGAGCGAATATTCGAATACTCATTCCAGAAAAATACACCGTCAAGAACAACATTAATAATCCCTATATACTCCCTGGAACCGATTTTGACAGTATCTGCATATTTTGTTGAAGATTTAATAGCTTTTGAACGTTAATTAGTAGGCCTAAGTAAGTTGCAGTTACTTAGTTTTCCCCGTGGAAGCAAACAGCTGTTGTTCCGTTCCAAATCAGCTGTCCTCTGCCATCTCAGCCCTTGCGGGAGCTTTTCAATTCATTCTGGAACGTGCATCTTTTCAGGGAATTTGTACAATAAATCCATAACAAATACCGAATATTGATTGTCTTATGTGTCCATATTATATCCATTATATTGACCGGGTATTCCCAAGACGCTCACGCTCTGCAGCAAGCCAGTCACAGTGAATGGCGCGGCACCGGCGCTGTACAGCGAACGTAAACAAACAACTAAGCTAAGGTTAGCATTTCACTAAGCATTTCTTTTCCTCCCGAGATCCCGCTAATGTTGTTATAAAGTAAAGTAACGTCACGTAGGCCCTACATGAAACAACGAAGCTCTGAATACTGATTTAAGCTTTGAATACTAATTTTCCCAACGAGTATTTGAATATTCAAATAATTCGGGCCAGCCCTAATAACAATGCGGGACAACGTCTCAATTTGCGGGACGAGTACAAAGTAATGGAAATGCGGGACTGTCCCGCACAACGCGACACATCTGGTCACCCTTTTATCGACCACAAAAATAGACTATGCCCAATAACACTGCCGGAACGTTAAGAACGAACGTTATTTTACGTTCCGAACCGGTTCAGGAGCGATATGTTGGTGGCGGAACGCAAGAACGAGAACGTTAAATATACCGGTTCCGTTCGGAGCGGAACGATTGAAAAATAATTTTGTTTTCAAGCCCTGGTCTTAACATATAAAACGAGGCATTGATAACTTTTTAAGTGTACAGTAGATTGGCGAACACAGAGCTTGCGTGCTGTTGACGGATGTCACAATCTCTGTGTTCGTTAATCTACTTATCGAGTCTTAAAAACAAGATGGCGTCGATGGGTGAACTACTGGTGGTATTGTGTGTATAAAATGTCCTCTTTAATAAACAAACTGTACGCTTACAAAATTCACCTAATGAAAGGGACTGGAGCTGCAGATTCTGGAATCCCCCTGCTTCAAATCGGCCTTGAAAATCCTTTAGTGTGGCCCCCGCTTTAGACTGAAGACTGAATTCGCAACACTCTAAGGGGATCAGTGGAAGGCTCCACTGAAACGGCCTGCAGCCACAACTCCTCTCAATGCGCTGTCTTGTGATGCAGGAGGTTGGTGGAGGAGATTCTGTCCATGCAGTGCGACCTACAACAGACCGGTGATGTCAATCATCTACTGGACTGCCAGCTGGACCCCAACACCGGGTGCTGCTGAGCAGCCCTCCTCCCACCAACAACCTGCATATGACTACCTTTAGGACTGCACTCTCTGGGGGCTCATGAGCAAGGCATCCAACTCCCTAAGCCCTGACCAGAATCACAGACCTTACTTGACCTTACTGTGTGTGTGTGTGTGTGTGTGTGTGTGTGTGTGTGTGTGTGTGTGTGTGTGTGTGTGTGTGTGTGTGTGTGTGTGTGTGTGTGTGTGTGTGTGTGTGTGTGTCCAAAATGATAAAATGGCACCAAATGATCTTCAGGATTAAAAAAGAGACCAGATCAAATGTATTGAGCACATAGAGGAATCTTGGAAGTATTAAAAGGGAAAATGTTTTATATATCCGCTCTTTTATTCCTAGAACCAGATTAGATTATACGTGAAAGGAAGGGAAAAACTAAAATAGCGTATGATGGAGTTCAGGTATCAAACTGCAGGTATCAGCCACTCACTATCAGTGAATACAATAAATGGAATTTAGAAAATGTAGTTTCCAAATGTTCCTTCATTGGTGAAAATGAGTGGATGGATCAGGGGTAAACAGTGGTGACATGTTTCTCTAGTTCTGTCCCGTGGCCCTCATTGTTGTCAAACATTCAGTTCTCCTTTTATACAGGAACCTGTTGCACACACAGGACTGAGCACTACACATAGTTTTGTTTTTATTTGTTTGTTTTGAATGATCACTGCACACCTTTTATTACTTTATTACTACTAAACCATTTAAAAAAAACAATTTTGCTTTGCTTTTTTTACCTCACTTTCTCTTTGTCTATTTCGGGCTGGTCCTCTGTAAATATCAGTGATTCATTGAAGACTAAGCTTACGTTCTCATAATTTCTGCAATTGTATCGTTGTAATAGGGCTCACACTCTTTTATTGCGATTGTTATTGCACTACTTTTTCCTTGTTTTCTATATACTGTGTGTGCCTATAGCTTTTTAGTTTCCATGTTTCCAACATGATTTAAGTTCACTTAAGAGAGACGGGATCATATGCATGTGGAACAATACATGGGGAACGCTATTCAAGAACCAAGTTTATTTGTTTATTTTCTTCAGCATATTTCTTCTTCAGTTAGTTGATTTGTTACAGGACATTGATGCGGTGTCTTTTCAGGTCACTTGATGACATTGTTCTATCAAACACCTAATAAATGATTTAACCTTGCAAGGTTTTAGCCCAACACAAGTAAATGTTGAAAATACGACAACTTACATTAATGGTAATTTACTATTCTGTCAACATATTGTGAGCACTACCAAAACAGCATGCTCAAATTGACGGTTCAAATTAAAAGAGTCAAGACAGGTTTGAACAACTGAACAGGCAGAAGATCTAGGTTCACCATCATAGTGGGGCCATGGTGGGGCCATTGGCCCCACTAGGTGTTGCCCTGCACCAGCAGTGCAGGGCAACACCTTTCAGATCCTTCAGTTCAATTCATTTCACATTTCTGCATTTTTAGCAATGCTTTGCGCTTTTCATTCAGCTGTCACTTTATTTACTCCCACCATTTACATTTTTTTAAATTATTTGCATGTTTACATTGTTTACGCCATTTAGACTTTTGAACTCTGTTTTCTTTACGTATTAAATTATGTGGCTTTATTAAAACATATTTTCAACCTCACCTTGCACTGCAGCACTCACTGCATTTTCTGCAGGAAATGGATTTTGTAGTTATAAATGGTGAACATTTTCTCAGGAACTGATTTTTGAAATGTTAGTTTTGTTAGTCTTTAATTCAGTTTGTGTCACGAATGGATCCTTAATATCGATATCACAGCTTCCTGTCTAATGTGGAACTTAAGGTTAGCTTTATATATTATTGTATATTAATGTGACATATTGTGTACAATCAAATATGCACAATTATTGTACTGTGTTGTAAAGGGATTTACCGAGCACATTCAGAAGTCAGAAGTATGTGGTAAACAACCTTCAGTGTGATATATTGAACAGAAGGGGGCAGCATAGGTCCTTTTGAGTTGACTAGAGACAGCATAATAAAAAAGGGGAAATGTTGAAGTGAAGCAGACAGGATATCCAGAAAATCATTTTAACACCTCCATGTAATACAAGTGTGATACACTTCCTAGATATTTTTTTTGTGTTTTGCCTCACCAAAAACGAACACAGAAAATGGGGCAGTTCAATATTAAATCTTTTTCAAACCGATCATGATGGCCTACTCCATGTTATAATAATGGAAATCGTATCCAAACTACATGAAATATTATATGATAAGGTATGTGTAGAAAAAAGCATGGTGATAATTCACCAACCAATATTCACCGTATTTTTTCTACCAGTTATATTTTACAAATATGTATATTAAGCAGCACAAATGCTCCAGCTGTGCTGCTATCTTGGGCTTATTCTAAGCCATAATTATACTGATCACCTCTATACGTTCCTATGAAAACACATGGCATTTCAAATGCAGAATATACATATGGGATAGGCAATTAGTTCTCTCCACCGCCCACACATTCATCGCCAGAAAAATAGCCTAATAGCATTTTGAAGCACATCAATTCCTTTCATGAATGTTACTGAGATTACCCAAATTGTATCTGATTACATTTAAAAAATCGAATTTAGCTCATAGATATTTACAGGAGAAAGACACGCCACATCCCAATCCATACACCAGGCTTGTGCCACTGATACCAAAGTATTTCCAGGTTTGGTCAGTTAACCTGCGCTGTAGCTGAAACACCAGACCGCTCTTCAATTCTGCTTTTAAATGTCTTTAAGGCTCCCTCAGAACCACTAATAAGCAATTGCAATAAGCGATTTCTAGCAGTGTGAATACACTGGGAGCAGGTACACACCATGTAGCTCGAGGGGCCCTCAAGGTTTTAAGGACTAAAGCAAATTAAAGACCGTGTTTCAAACAGGTTGGGGGTGTGGGGCCAACATGTGTGTGAGTTGAGTGGGCCTGCAGGCAGCAGCTCTCTTTTCAGGGGGGGGGGTCTTCCATCGGGCTGCCGCCCACTAGTGGACCGGTATAGCAAGGGGTGTGTGGGCGTGAACCAAGGGTTATGTGTCCTCTCTCGCTCATCGTCACTTTTTGAATGGCTTTCTATTCAATTCTTGCCACATAATAATATGGTGGCAATAACTATTGTGAATGTTTTTGTATGTTACAGATTACTAAGTCAACAGCTAGAACCGAACACCATACCTTACCGTTTATATTGTTTAATTAAATTCCATTGAACTCGACCATTAGAAATGAAGCTTCCAGAGTTCCCGGTTTTAGGTCACGAATCAGAGACTAGCTGGCGCAGGAAGCTGTTTATATTTCACTCTTTACATTCCTGCAATCTATTTGCTGGCTTCATCATTGGTTATTCACTCATTTATTACTTGAATACATGTGTTACATTGCAATTAACGATGCACTAATACATTACTATTCATTACTTATTGGAATAATCTTTCAGAAGTTTTGTCGTCTTGTCGTTTTGTCGAGAACACACAGCGTTCCATGGTGTTTACAGTTACAATAACTTTGCATCTCGTCAAAGCACTAGCAATAATCAATGCCTAATTTTTCACTATCTCCTACCTGTGTCCTGGTTCATATAAGGAGCAGACCCATAATGAGTGGTTTGTGGGTTTATTGGTGACACCTTTCCCCTTTTCCCGCCGCTGTGCAAAGGGTCAATAGGGCGTGTACATCAGAAGCATCATGGCAGGTTTTTTGGCGAGACAACACGCTTACTCGATAATGCCTCAAGCGAGTTGTAGTATAAAATCATAAATAAGGGGGAATGTACTGTAACATGTACTAATCAAAGACTGGTTTCGCCATGTCTTTCATGATAAATGCTGTGGCAGTTTTAAACACATCAATGTCTCCCGAATAATGACAAATTATTTCAAACATTACAATGACCCAAACACTATGACTACCAGTAATATTCCTATGCTGCTATGCTTCCTAATTAAAGGCGGGCATTGCGGTGTGACGTCGCGATGAACAAGCCCTATCATGGGCTTTTTTGATTATGATTTTATTTACTTTAAATAAATTATCTTATTTAACACGAAGTAAAAATACAAACGTCCTGTTAACCACATTTATTCAAGGGCAGGGCCAGCGTCCAATCAAACGAGATTTAATTTCCTAACAGTGTGTATTCTCATTAGTCTTGGTCGGAGTGCAGGAGGCCTATTCTCGTGTTCATATTTAAACAAGTTATATTCCCCCGGGTGAAACAGGTTTTCACGTTTATTTCACTCTTAATCAAACAGACGGTGGAGGTTTTAATATTTTGGTTATGATGAGAAAGAAAAATTTGGAATAATTAAACCTACATAATTAGGCTCACACACAAACACACACACACACACACACACCCATTGATACGATGGCTGTTTACAAATCACACCAAAGACCCAAATCCAGTAATCCACAGTTGTTTCTCAACTACGATCCCCGCTGCCTAATGGTGGGAGCAGCGTCTCATCCTCTTCGCGGGAGTTGGCCGAGGGCCCGGCGCCACGAGAGGGACATGCGGCTGGGCCAGGGGGCCAGGGAGGACAGGCCGGGGCCAGCCTGGAGCCAAGCTACCCCAGAGGGGCCCCTCATCACTCTCTCCACACTTCTGCTGTCAGGACCTTTGTCTCCGCAACATTACTCACTCGCTGGGGCCCTGGCTCCCAGGTAACTATACTGCTGAGCTGGTGCATGGGAGAGAGAGGGGGGGATAGAGGGGGTGGGAGGGGGGGGAGGGAGAGAGAGAGGGAGAGGGAGGGAGATGGGTAGAGAGAGGGGGAAGAAGGGCGAGGGAGGGAGCGGGAGAGAGGGAGAGAAAGGGGGAGATGGGGGATGGAGAGCGAGGGGGGGAGAGAGAGGGAGGGAGAGCAAGAGAGGGGGATGGAGAGAGAGGCGAGGGAGAGAGAGGGAGGGAGAGAGGGGGACGGAGAGCGAGGGGGAGGAAAGGGAGAGCGGGATAAAGAGAGTGTGACATATGAGGTCCTGTGGAGCTGGTTTTGTTCCTTGCGGAACAATACGGATACCTTGCTCTTCTCCTCCGCTCCTTCTCGGCGGGTTTCCACTGCAGAGTTAAAGACGCAGCAATGATTGATTCATTGAGTTTTTATGCACAAGTTTGAACATGTTTTCAGAAAGTGATGCTGATGCAATGTCTTCGGGAAATGAATGAGCATGTTTTAATTCATGTGAAGATAAAAGAAGTCTTCAAAGCCATCTTTCAACATTTTTAATAATAATTTATTATGGTAATGATTATTTATCCATTTACATTCCATTTGTTGGAGTAATATCTTTCAGTGATGGTTAATACATTTTTGTCAAAGCAAAAAAAAAAAGGATATCTATCCCTATTTCACTTATTAACCTATCATTATTTGCTTTCACGCTTTATTTTTCATCAGAATGCAGACAACAAGAGGCTTACAGGAAAGAGGTTTTTATTATTGATTTAGGGATTGAACTAATGGGGATTGAATACACAAATAAATTGATTATTCATTATTGAATTATGTGTATACTTTATCATGAGTTTCATAGATTTTTGAATTCTTTCTTACTGGATGAATTTAACAATAACAACAACGACAACAACAACAACAACTACTTGGTGCGGTGGACCTGCTCGTTTCTCATTCCACTAAACAGAGAGTAATAACAGGTTGCGCGATCCATTTGATGGCTCCCATCACCGCACAGCCTCTCTGCTTTACCGCCGTCTCTCTGGATGAATATGGATTTTAATGACTTTCCGTGGGCTTTCTTCTTCTTAACTTTCCATTTACTTCCAGTGACTATTCAATCCCCCGCCCTCAGCAGAGACGCGGCCCCCCGGGGCCCCCGCAGACCGGCTCCGTGGAGCAGGCGGGAACAGCCTGAGTGCTGCTGCTGGCGCCCTGCTGGGCTTTTTAAATGTTTTCTAGACCCATTTTAGAGATTTTTGTGTTTTTATTTACCTGCTAATTATCTGTCTTAATTCTTATTGAGCAATTTTACCATACCTCCCCCCCTAAAAAACTTTTCAATTCAATTTCATTTTTTATATGTATATACCATTTTTTACTTTAACTTTGTCAAAAGTTGTCACTTTGTCTTTCATTTGTGACGCATGAAATATTGACGTATGAAATATTCAATTCTTCCACATGCGTTCAGTGTGTGTGCACGCTTGTGAATATATTTGTGTCCGGGTGTGTGTGTGTCTGTGTGTGCGTGTTCATGTGTGTGTGTGTGTGTGTGTGTATGTGTGTGTGTGTGTGTGTGTGTGTGTTTGGGTGTGCGCTTTTGTGTGCACGTATGTGTGCATGTTTGTGCGCATGTGTATGTGTGCATGCCCGTAGCAGTAAATATCCGTGCCAGTTCTCCTGTGCTTGGCTTCTCCCCGGTCTCTGGTTGTGTGTGTGGCAGCTTTGTTAGCCATCAAAGGCCTGAGCAAAGATACATGAGCTTAATTGTAGTTCTTTATGATGGAAGATAAAGGCAGGCTGGGCATCCATTTAAAACGCCTTCATCAGAGTACAAAGAGCAGATGACTGACCGGGACATAATTGGCAGAGGGGGCCGAGGGATTGGATGAAAGAGGGAAAGATGGAGGGATGTTGGGAGTGGATGTGGATGGAGGGAAGAAGAAGAAGAAGAAGAAGAAGAAGAAGAAGAAGAAGAAGAAGAAGAAGAAGAAGAAGAAGAAGAAGAAGAAGAAGAAGAAGAAGAAGAAGAAGAAGAAGAAGAAGAAGAAGAAGAAGAAGAAGAAGAAGAAGAAGAAGAAGAAGAAGAAGAAGAAGAAGAAGAAGAAGAAGAAGAAGAAGAGTCATAGTACATCTATTGGTGTGTATGTGAGCGCACACTCATGTGTGTTCGAGAGGGTACATGTGTGTGTGTGTGTCTGTTTGTGTGGTGTTTGTGTGTGTGTGTACTAAATGTGTGTGTATGAGAGTGTTTCTGTATGTGTGTTTGTGTGTCTATTTGGGTGGTGTGTGTGTGGTGAATGTGTGTGTATGAGAGTGTGTTTGTGTTTGTTGGTCTATGAACGTCTATGCGAGTGTGTGAGTGTGTGCGTGAGCGCACGCGCGCGTGTGTTCGAGAGGGTACGTGTGTGTGCATGTGCGTGTGTATGTGTGTGTCTATTTGTCTGTGTGATGTTTTTTTGTGTGTGTGCTAAATGTGTGTGTATGAGAGTGTTTGTGTGAGTGCGTGTGTGTGTGTATGAGAGTGTTTGTGTGTGCGTGCAGTGTGTGTGTATGAGAGTGTTTGTGTGGGTGCGTGTGTGTGTGTATGTGATTTGCAAGTGAATGAGAATCTTCATGATCTTCATGGTCTTCACAAAGTTTAGAACTTAATAAGTTGTTTCCTAACTTAATGCTCAAACTTTAAATATACTTTCCTTCTAAAATTTTCTTGAGCAATGCAGTTGATAAAGCACATCTATTTAGTTGACTAAACGTGTAAATCCCCAGATTTTGCACAAATGTATTTGTGCAAAAAGAGACACCATATGGATTGTTTGTTGAAGAATTCAAGTTGTCTCACATAATGTGAGACTGAACATACTCTATAACTTCAGCATTTGGTAGATTTAGCTGAATTTGTGAATCGTCTGTAGTAACAGCTCACAGCTTGTTAATTTGGCTCAATAATGTTGGCAAGCACCTTACATCTCAACTAATTCGTTTTTCTGTATCTGCTGTGGTACAATCTGTCTTCTTCACGACACAGATAAACGGCCAGCGTCGTTATTTTCCTTTAAATTGTATTGAATGAGCAACAGAAGACCGACTTGAGACAGATGAACACACAAATGCATATATTATAGTAGCAGTGGCATTGTAGCTCGCATACCCAAGACGTCCACGGCCTTTAGCCTCGGAACGTGCTAGCACCTCTTAGCTCTCAGACCCCGCCCCCTCTCTGACTCTCTCCCGCTCGCCCTCCCTCCCACTCGCTCTGACATGAATATATGAGTGTGTGTTTTTAATGGGAGCAGTGAAAAGGCCTGGGTTGAGTTAAGTGGCCTTAAAGGCATCAAGGGGTGGTGTTTGTGTGTGTTGGGGTCGCGGGGGGGAGGGGGGGGGGGAGAGTGAGAGAGAGAGAGAGAGAGAGAGAGAGAGAGAGAGAGAGAGGGCCCTGTTGGGCACCATGACTAATCAGCCTTTCTCACCAGGGTCAAGACTTTCTGTCTGGGTCCGTGGTTCTCTCTGCCGTCGAGGACTGGCCCATTCAGCCACACAATGTCCCTGTCAGTCCCGACATCACTTCCTGCCTCCGCTGGCTCCAGCCTTCGCAGGGAGACACAATATTTCACAGCTCCTAACAATGGCCTGTCTGCCCGCACCTACCATATGGTTACTATGGGCTGCAATATTGACACACATCACTAATTATTCAGAGAGGCTGAGGGAGACCGGCGGGAAGCCATCAGGGAACGGGCGAGAGACAGAGGGAGAGGGTGAGAGAGAGAGAGAGAGAGAGAGAGAGAGAGAGAGAGAGAGATGGAGAGATGGAGCGAGCGAGCGAGCGAGAGAGAGAGAGAGAGAGAGAGAGAGAGAGAGAGAGAGAGAGAGAGAGAGCGAGAGAGGGAGAAGGAGAGAGAGAGAGAGAGAGAGAGAGAGAGAGAGAGAGAGAGAGAGAGAGGGAGAGGGAGAGGGAGAGGGAGAGGGAGAGAGAGAGAGAGGGAGAGAGAGAGATGGAGAGAGAGGGAGAGAGAGAGAGAGAGAGAGAGAGAGAGAGAGAGGGAGAGAGGGAGAGAGGGAGAGAAAGCGGGAATGGAGGAAGACGTCGGAGGGTGAGGTATTTTCTTGGAGACATGTTGTGAGAGAGAGACAGAGAGCCCCCCCCCCCCCCCACACACACACACACACAGTGGGGTCCTGGATTCCTTGGAGTCAGTGGTCTCTGTAGCTCTAAAATCACATACCAAGATATCAAATCCAGTTTGTAGAAACACATATATACACAGAAACACTGAAACATGCATAATATTAATTGAATAGTTTTATATAAGTTTTATATATGAACATGATCTGTATATATACTGATATAATTTTATTTTTTTGCTTCTTATCATTTATCAATATAAAACGGTATATATATCTTAATATATATATATCAATTATATCAGTGTATACATTTATTAAGTTTTCAATTATATTGTACATTTTGTCAGGAACATTTGTTTTTTTTCATCAATTGCTAACGTATATATATATATGTAAACATATAAGTGGTACATGGAGGTGCTGCTGCAGTCTTGTAGTAGTTGTGCGTGGTCAGGGTAAACGCCTCACACTGCGTGTGATCTTTACAGGCCAATGGACATCTGGTTACAGCTGTATAGAAATCCAGGGCACCTCTGCTCAACATATGACTGCTTTTATCTGCGATGGGCGGTCCCTATGGCACCGCACACACAGCACCATCCCAGCTCCATACCAGCACCATACCATCACAATACCAGAACACTACCAGCACCATACCAGCACAATACCAGCAGCATACCAGCCCAACACCAGCCCAACACCAGCACAATACCAGCACAATACAAGCAGTATACCAGCACAATGCCAGCACAATAACAGCACAATACCAGCCCAACACCAGCCCAATACCAGCACAATACCAGCACCATACTAGCACAATACTAGCACAACACCAGCACAATACCAGCCCAATACCAGAAGTATACCAGCACAATGCCAGCACAATAACAGCACAATACCAGAAGTATACCAGCACAATATCGGCACCATGCCAGCACAATACCAGCAAAATGCATAATTAATACCAGCACAATACCAGATCAATACAAACTCAATACCAGATCATTTCAAGATCAATACTAAATCAATGCCAGCGTCACACCAATTGAACATCAGGTTACATTTCCAGGATAATTGTATAGAGAAAGCAGAGGCAGGTTGAGAGCAAGCTGGATTTTATATTGGTGAGAAAGAATGTGTTTTGGACATAGTGAATGTGAGCCAACACACTCCTCTTTGTTAGTCTCTGTTTACTGTCTGCTGTAGCATCATGAGGCTGCTGGCCTCTCATTGTATTTCTTTTATTTGGTGCTTCAGCGCCGAGTGTGTTGTTTACTGAGTTAACCAAGTTAATTAGAAAGGTAATTAATACAATAAAGCAACACAATTCATTCCTGTTCTGTCACCCTCTGTTCCCAAGCAGTGGCTATACCAACCCCCCCCCCCCCCCCCCTCTCTCTCTGTCTTTCGCTCCGTCTCTCTCCCTGTCTCTCTCTCTCTGGTCTGCCGTCAGAGCACAATCCGTCTCCCCGGTCCTGCCCAGCCGGCCCCTGCTGGGTGGGAACTCCTCCTGGGCAGTGGGCCATGACAGGCCCATGTGGGGACAGACTGATTGACAGCCCTCACTGAGGGGGACGGGATTCCTCACTTGTCAATCATAGTGCTACCGGACGTATGGGTGCCGTGTTTGGGCGTTTTGGGAGGATCATAAAGAGGTGGTGCGCTGCATGGAACTAAATGATTTGTTTCTCCTGGAACAACGTTCTGCTACCATAACAAGGCGGATGTGATTAGCATATTCTCTTGCCCGCTCTCTCCTTCTCGGCCCCGCCTCATCTTCCTCTCAGCTCCTCCTCCTGTTCCCATTCTCTTCCTCTTCTCCGCCTCTCTGCTCCTCTTCTTTTTCTCTCCTCTCCTCCTCTTCCTCCCCCCCGTTTCCTATCAGCTAGGTAAAGTTAGCTTGTTGGCCAGGGCTAAAGGTGGCTTTAGGTCCAGATGTTGCAGAGCCTTTCAGAGCCTCTCTCTCGTGGTCCTTGGTGTGATGTGCTGGGCCACATCTGCCTGGACAGAAGTATGCCATATTGCCTCCCATCTGTCACACAGTACACACTCACATGCAAACGCACGCACACACACACACACACACACACACACACACACACACACACACATACACACACGTGCGCGGGAACGCACACACACACACACACACGCACACACATACACACACACACACACACAAACACACACAAACATGTACAGGCAGGCACACACACACGCGCACTCTCACACACACTGGCACACACACACACACACACACACATATGAACACGATGTGCCCAGAAAGTGCCCGTTTTAACCAGGTCCATAAAGACAGACATGTAATTCATGGGTGTGAAACAGAAGATTTTTAAAGAGAGCTCGGGGGACTGGAGCAAAGCTGGACAGTTGGCAGCTGACGGACACATGCTCTGATCCCGTTCACCACACGTAAAGCTACACAAACACACGCGTACAAACAGACAGTCTCTCACACACACACACACACACAAACAGACACACCCACACACCCACACAGAACCACATTAGTCTGAAATGATAAGGCTTAGGATGCACAATTAATAGTGTAATAAATCCATCGAATACCTTTTATTTAAACCTCAATATTCTGGATTGATAAAAAGGTATTACACAAGGTTGGTGGATTTACTTTCAACCCTATCCTTCAATGTTTTAATATTTCCTCCTTTTTATACAGGGTTATGTTCATATTGTGATTATACTATATTCCTCTCCATCTTCCCTTGACTTCATCTCGTAAACTCTCCATTCCTCTGTTATGGCCGGCGGTGTGTGGGCGAATGTCACCCCTGTCTCAATGTTGCTTCGGGGAGCTGGACTCCTTAGCCCCGGTGCTGTCGGCAGCCATATGCTGATGTTTTCATATTCTGCAGAAGCGAGGTGGGGGACTCGTAAAGACTATAGCTCGTCAGAATTACAACCCTGGCTAATTCTGTGGCGCGAGAGGAAGAGGCCCCTTCTGTCGCACCGTTAAAAGCCCCGGTCCCCAAGTCCTGCAAAGTAACGTGGGCTTGGGATAAACACCGCACACCCGCAACGTAGTGCATCAATGGAAGCTACCCACCCGTACGATTTGTGCCGTGGTATTGCTTTAATACTCCTTGAGCGCCCGAGTCAGAACTCAGCGGTTAATGTTTAATTTCCGGGACCCTATTAAGCATTGACTACCGTGCGGAAAACAAGACGCTCTCCGTTCGCCACGCTTATTGTGGCGACCGGACGCATGGCTGCCATTCCACTGCAGCAGGCTAGCCGCGCGGTGCCAGCTAATCTATATTTCATGCCTTTATCCTCCTCCCTTTGTTTAATTGGGCAGTTAAAGGAGCCCGGAAATTTACCGTTGACGGCCAACTTTTACCTTTGCCGCAAAGTTTAGCTGATGACAAGGTTTTAATGGGCTTGGGAGTTTTTGATTAGCTTGCACTTAGCGGGCAACACTAGCACCTTAAAGCAGTAACAACGATGTTTAGGGTCCCTAAAACAGACCTAAGAGTGGTATTGTCAACAGCAATTAGACAAACCTCCCCTACCGCATCAATAATGCATTAATGATGTCGGCCCTTATTAATATGTGTTTTGGTATAACACTGAATAATGAGCTCCCTGTCACCCTTAAACATCACCACAATACCTACTGTATCCCTTACAGACAATTCCTCCCCTCAGGATCCAAACTCAAAGCAAGTGAAAGCGAGCTGCTAATGCAACATGATGCGCTTGGACTTCATTTCCCAGGGGGCGAGGGATACGACGATAAGAGATGAGAGAACACGACAGAGAGAGACAGGGAGAGAGAGAGAGAGAGGGAGAGAGAGAGGTGTTAAGACATGTCTATGAGCCTCCGGCTTCTCGGGGAGACCTTTTCGAGTCGTTTCTTTACAAAAAAAATGTACGAGGCCGAGCGATGCCATTGGTAGACCGTCGGGCCGGATCCCCCTGTGTAACAATCAGGTCTGTTATGTAAGTGTTGGGTCTGGCGTGCGAGGTGCCCGGGCCACGCTCGGAGGCGGCTACTCGGCCGCTAATCGCCGGCGCGGCGTGCTGCGGCGTGCGGCTGGCAGATGCCCGCTCCAGCTGGTGCAGGGGGGGGGGGGGTGGAGGAGGAGGGGGAGGGCTGGGGAGGAGGGGGTTTATGGGCGAGCGGGAGCCCAGGAACGGCCCGCGCCTCCTACACCCCTCCGCCCGCGCTGGCCGCCTCCGCCGCTGCGTTTAATGAGTCACGAATTGCCTGTTAGTCTTCTGC